>NC_071995.2:21738181-22059318 GCF_028885655.2 Pongo abelii
TAAAAAACCCATCAAAAAGTGAGCAAAGAATATGAAAGACACTTCTCAAAAGAAAACATTTATATGGCCAACAAACATGATAAAAAGCTCAACATCACTGATCATTAGAGAAATGTATATCAAAACCACAATGAGATGCCATTTCATGCCAGTCAGAATGGCGATTATTAAAAAGTCAAGAAACAAAAGATGCTGGTGAGGCTGTGGAGAAATAGGAACGCTTTTACACTGTTGATAGGAAAGTAAATTACTTCCATCATTGTGGGAGACAGTATGACAATTCCTCAAGGATCTAGAATCAGAAATACCATTTGACCCAGCAATCCTATTACTGAGTATATACCCAAAGGATTATAAATCATTCTACTCTAAAGACACATGTACAAGTATGCTTATTACAACACTATTTACAATGGCAAAGTCATGGAACCAACCCAAATTGCTCATCGATGTTAGACTGGATAAAGAAAATGTGGTACATATACATCATGGAATACTACACAGCCATAAAAAGGAATGAGATCATGTCCTTTGCAGGGACATGGATGAAGCTGGAAGCCATCATCCTCAGCAAACTAACACAGGAAGAGAAAACCAAACACCACATATTCTCACTCGTAAGCAGGAGGTGAGCAGTGAGAACACATGAACACAGTGAGGGAACAACACATACCAGAGCCTGCTGGGAGTTGGGGGGCAAGGGGAGAGAACTGAGAGGATGGGTCAATAGGTGCAGCAAACCACCATGGAACACATATACCTATGTAACAAACCTGCATTTTCTGCACATGTATCCTGGAACTTAAAGTAAAATAAAAAATAAATAATAAAAATAAAAACAATAAAAGAAAATGTGGCATATATACACCTTGGAATACTACTCAGCCATAAAAAGGAATGACATAATGTCTTTTGCAGCAACTTGGATGGAACTGGAGACCATTATTCTAAGTGAAGTAACTCAGGAATGGGAAACCAAATATTGTATGTTCTCACTTATAAGAGGGAGCTAAGCAATGAGGATGCAAAGGCATTACAGTGGTATAATGGACTCTGGGGACTCAGGGGAATGGTTGGGAGGTGAATGAGGGTGAGACTACATATGGGGTACAGTGTACACTGCTTGGGTGACAGGTGTACTAAAATCTCAGAAATCACCACTAAAGAACCTCTCCATGTAACCAAAACCACCTGTACCCCCAAAACTCATGAAATAAAAAAAAATCACTAAAAAAAAAGTTATAGGGCTGACAAGTTCCAACTTGTATAGGAAAAAAGATGAGTATGCTTTTTAAGATAAAAATAATGTTTGTAAGTAAAGAAAAAAACTATTTTAATTCCACATACCTATAAACATTATACAGTTCTTTAATTAATCAATTTTCTCTTTCTGCTGTTTTTCAGATCTTCTTGACACTCCTGTCATTCAGCTATGTTGCTAAAGCACTAGCTGGAATTTTTATGAAAATATCAAGCACTCAAATAGAAAGGAGATTTGAGATATCCTCTTCTCTTGCTGGTTTAATTGATGGAAGCTTCGAAATAGGTAGCTTTTTTTTTTCTATTTTAATAACCATACTTGCATATGTTAAAAAAACAAACCGTTTTTAACACTTGGCTCTCAGCCAGGTGTAAATTTGTCCCTCATGAGTGATTTGACAATATCTGAAGACATTTTTAGTTGCCATAAATAAGCTGAGGAAGGGAGGATGCTACTGGTACCCAGGGGTAGAGGCCAGGGATGCTGCTAAACATTGTGCAATGCACAGGACAGACTTACCAACAAAGAACAATCCTTCCCAAAATGTTTATAGTGATGATGTTGAAAAACTCTAATCCTACACAAACTCATTGTTTGCAAATTAATGCCTTGTGAAGCTTTACCTCCCTTGCCTCAAGGTGCCCCAGTGTGAAGAAAGTCTGGGGGAGGACTATAATTCTTATGGTTTTAGGAGGGAGGGACTGTATAGGAGCAACCTACACTAGATTCTAGTGTCTAACGGGGTACACAATTGAGGGGTTAAAGTCTTTTTGGGGGAACATTGAAGATATTGCTTTGTTGCCTTCATTTTAATTTGTATTTCTGCAACAATAGTGAAGTTTTAAATAATAATTGAAATTTTTTTCTTATGTATTGCTAGCTCACAGTCTCTGCTAAATTTCCCTCTTCTTTTCACTTTCTAATTATTTAGAGGGACCTCCCAATTGTCTATTATATAAACTGCAAATATTGTATATAATTTTTGTTTCTCATGTAACTGTATTTACAATATGCTTAACTAAATAATATTTTAAAAGTAATTGTCAAAGGAAGACATCTCTTTAAATCAATTCAAAATATTTGTGATTCAAAGATATTACACTCTACATGTCCTTCACTCTTTCACCTCTCAGGTTCAATGAAATCATCAAGGATTTTAGAATTAGAATGTTATTAGTTTTAAAGTTTAATTCACTGAATGTCTCCTTTTGTTAAGAAATTGATCCTTTGTATTTTTGTTAAACTTTGAAGCTGTTTACAGCACTTATTTGAACATCATTATCAGTTTTGTTTCTTTGCTTTCCTCTGTTTCTTGAATCTTGTGACTTCAAATCTCATCTTTAGTCTTTCTGGAATGTAGCTTCATGTATAGATGACCTTCTGTATACACAGTTCCCACATCCATGGATTCAACCAACCGTGGATGCAAGATATACTCAAAAAATATAAAAATTAAAAAGTAGCAATACAATTGTAAAAATAATACAAATAACAACAACAGAATAACAACTATTTACATAGTATTTACATTATATTAAGTATTAGACATTATCTAGATATGATATAAAGTATACAAGAGGGTATGGATAGGGGATAGGTTTTATGCAATATTACACCTTTTTACTTAAGGAACTTGAATATCCACAAATCTTGGTATCTACAGAGCATCCTAGAAGCAATAACCCATGGACACTAAGGGATGACTGTAATTATTTTTTTAGGAAGAATTTAAAATGTAGCATATTTTCTTGGAAAATGTGCTTATTTGACTAGCATATTTAAGTGATAATTTGTCTGGATATGGAATTAAACATTCAAAATCCCTTTTTCTCAAAACGTTTAAATTATTTATCTACTGTTTCATAACATTCAGTGTTGTATATAAGAAATTAATGCCATTGTAATTTTTATGCACTATGAATCTCTTTTTTATCTCTAAATCTCTGAAAATATACCAGCATATATCTGAGACTGTCTCTTTCTATATTAATTCTGCTGGATAAAAGCAGAAACTTTCATCTTAAGTCTTCCTCTAACACAGTGAATTTCTTCTCTTTTTCTTTCTTTTCTTTTCTTTTTTTTTTTTTTGAGACGGAGTCTCGCTCTGTCGCCCAGGCTGGAGTGCAGTGGTGCGATCTCGGCTCACTGCAAGCTCGCCTCCCTGGTTCACGCCATTCTCCTGCCTCAGCCTCCCGAGTAGCTGGGACTACAGGCGCCCGCCACCACGCACAGCTAATTTTGTTGTTGTTGTTGTTGTATTTTTAGTAGAGACGGGGTTTCACCATGGTCTCGACCTCCTAACCTCGTGATCCACCAGCCTTGGCCTCCCAATATTTTCTTTCTTTTCTTTTTTTTTTGCGGGGGGAGGAGGGAAACAGTTTTTCATTCTTGCTATCCAGGCTGCAGTGCAATGGCATGATCTCAGCTCACTACAACCTCCGCCTCCCGGGTTCAAGAGATTCTCTTGCCTCAGTCTCCCAAGTAGCTGGAATTACAGGCATGCACCAGCATGTCAGTTAATTTTGTATTTTTAGTAGAGACGGGGTTTCACCATGTTGTCCAGGGTGGTCTCGAACTCCTGACCTCAGATTATCCACCCGCCTTGGCCTCCCAAAGTGCTGGGATTATAGGCGTTAGCCATCTCACCCGGCCAGCGAGTTTATTTTCTGTTTTCTATTTGTTTTTTTCTATTATTATTCTGTAACATATATGATATAAATAATATATTTTCTGGATATTTTTGCTTTTAAATTATTTTCTTCTAAATTTCTACCTATTTTCCTTATGTTTCATCAATCTTCTCTAATGTCATCTTATTATATCAAGTTCTAATTTGTAAATTTTTAATAATATTTTAAATTTATAACAATACTTTATCATTCTTTTGTTACTTTTAGTCTGCCATTCTGATTTTATGGATGCTACATGCCCTTGTACCTCTAAATATGCTAACAGAATTTTTAAAAAAACGTTTTTACTGTTTTTAGTTTAATCTTGTTTAAGTACTTATGCTTATGTTGCTTTATCTGCTGGTCTGTTTTGATGCTCTTCTTTCATGCTACTATTTTTCATCAATGTTCAATAATTATTAATTGTTGTCTGTTAATTGTTATATATCAGGCTACAGATAAATCCGAATTGGTCTGCTCTGATTGCTCTTCTTCCACGTTTTAATCTAAATAATTTATACTCAACATTAAATCTCAAATGACGTCTCCTCCAGGAGATTTTCACAAAGCCCATAATTTAAGCTATTTCCGTAACCTAATAGTATCTCTATTCATCTGTTTTATTTTATTACTAATGTGTGTCTAGAGAACGGGTACCATGGTTTATTCTTTTTTTATATTTCTGACTCTGAGCACCGTGGTAGGTATATAGTATAAACTTAAAGAATGCTGGAAATAAATTTTAATAATGCATGAATGATGATAAAAAGATTTCTCAGATTAGGAAGACATTTTTCCATCCCAACGCAATGCAGTAAACTCCAAACTTTCAATAACATTTTGCTTCTCTCATATTGCCAAATTACCTAAGTGTTTTGTTTGCATATAAAACCTATTCTACTTATCATTAGTACTATACAAATTTCAATTAGTGGTTTAATGCAGGAGAGCTGATCTTCACAATTAAATTACATGGTCTTTGAGGGAAGGTATGATGTCTTGGGCTTTATTCGCAGTCATTCTGGGGCATTCAGTTCTATCAGATACAAAATTGAACTAAGTCATGTCAACATAATTTTGTTCTCTTTCTAGGAAATTTGTTCGTGATTGTATTTGTAAGTTACTTTGGATCTAAACTACACAGACCAAAGTTAATTGGAATTGGTTGTCTTCTTATGGGCACTGGAAGTATTTTGATGGCTTTACCACATTTCTTCATGGGATAGTAAGTGTTAAACAGCACTGAGCCATTCATTATCAGCAACTTGTAAATTAGCAGTAGAATTTTATTTTATCCTTTAAATAGTTGTCTTTTGAGAATATTCACTAAGTATGTCTAGAAATGGAGTATATTTCTTTTATATGATAGTTAATGTATTGCTTTATTCATTATGGCTTTCATAGACTTTGAAATAAGAATAATATTACATAAGATGTAAAGTTTCAAATGAAATAAATAAGCTATTTATTACACGAAGTATAACACGTGTACTTCATGTCTTTGCCTGTAAGATTTTAATAATACTCAGTAAGACTTCACAGCTTCACCTGCTGCATATAAGTTTTCCCAACAGCATTACACCAAAGTTGTTCTTTCTAAAGTAACTGCGTAGTTATGATTAGCGTAAGGTGTTCATAAGAGAAAACTGGAAATAGCTAAAACTTAAAAAAGACAGCGCTTATTTTTTACATAAAAGTTAATGTAGTTAGTCCAAGGATAATATGATTTTATTCTTTTCATCATAGTGCTATGCCTTGCATGGCCTTGGCCTCATGGTACAAATTGTGGCAATGTATTTTCTGGCAGCAGGATAGAAGAAGGGAAGAAGAACGAGGAGAAGAACCAAAAATGCACACAGACTGAGGCTTAAGGAGCATTTTCAGAAGCAAAATGTTTCCACTGGCTTCACATTTACCAGAAATTGGTTACATTTTGCACATAGGTATATAGATACTGGGGGGGGAAAGACTTTATTCCAGGACATGGTTTCCAGCTAAAAATCCCAACTTCTGTTACTATGGAAGGAGAAAAAAAAGGATACTGAGCGACAATGAGCAGTCCCTGTTAGAGACACCAATTACTTACTCATTGCCATATCCAGCAATCATGCCTTTTGGTCATCATATTAATTCTGTTCTTTTCCTACATTTGACCTTTATAAGAACTTTCTTCTTAATGGTACTGCTCTAATACTCATCATAGTCCATAATCTTGATTCATTTTTCTACCTTTGTGGCCTCTTCATCATGCCCGTCCTTTTTCTCTACTTCTGACACCATAATTTCAGTGTCCCATAATTCCTTCTAATCTTCTTACTATCTTATTCTTCATGATTTTTATGGAGAACATGCTTAGATGCAACCATCACAGCTTCGTCTTCCATTGCTCCCCACATTTGAGGGCCACATTCCAGGCTTACAGTTCTCTAAATGTGCCAGAGTATGTCATCTCTTTGCACCTGTTGTTTCTACAGCCATGAATACTTTTCTTCCTTTGTCTACCAGTTAAACTTCTATCCATCTTCAATATTCATTTTATCTGTCACGCACATTGCAAAGTCTTCTTTGATCTACCCACCACCTCCAAGCAAAGCTGATCATCTCTTTTGTGTGTGTATGTGACAACTTGGGACCTTACATATTAAACTTATTGTGTCTTTGATCATATGCTTTTATCTCAGAGAGTGTGAAATCTCTAAAGTACAAAAATTGAGCTTTATTTCTAGTTCATTGAAGCTGAACATAATACCTGGCACACTATGTGCTGCCCTCAGAGCTCACAGAGCTCCTTAGTACTTTTGGATATCAGCATCTGTCTCTAATTCAGCACCATCTCTTTTGTTCTTATTAAGTTCTTCCTCATAAAGTTAAAATAGGTTAGAAATTTTTAATTGAGTTTTGAAGAGTCAAGTATTAGTGTGTGTGTGTCCATGAAAGAAAATCAGACAGACTTACTATCTTTGGTGATAACTCAAAGGGATAAATAGATATATTTAACAGATTAAAAAAAAAACAGGTGAAACAGGATATTTTACATCTTGACCAGAATATAAGCACTCCTAGGATTATAGAAAAGTGATAACCCACTTTATCCATGGTGTGTTGAATTATCTGTCTTAGTAGATACTCCCATTCCCGCCCCACCCCCACCCCCACTTATCATCTCTTCTGACATACATGCTGGGAAATTGACAAAGAGAAGTCTGGTAATTCGAAGACAGTGTCAACAAAGGGGAAAATTTTTCTGCATTTTTGGGAAAGGTGAAAATATTCAGCAGATAAGCAAAATGTTCAATCCAGTGTTACTCTTATAGTTACAGGTATTCTAAAGAAATCAATATTGATCCATCAGAAAATTCAACATCAAACTTACCAAACTGTTTAATTAATCAAATGTTATCACTCAATAGAACACCACCTGAGATAATAGAAAGAGGTAAGAATTAATACTGACAGTTAAAAAGTATAAAATTTATATATCGAATTACATCTATAAAATGTGATTTTTTAGCAAAATTGATTTAAGAACAAATAGGAAAAATATTTAACCCTTACATACAGACAAAATCATACTGTTAATATACACAGTTGACCCATGAACAACATAGATTGCAGTTACACCTGTTCACTTATATGTGGCTTTTATCCAACCAAACAGAAGGAGAAACCCACCCATATGGAGATCTTACTTCTATAGGTAGTTTCCACAGGGCCAACCAGAGGAATTAAGTATGCATGAATTTGGGTACACATGAGTTGTCCTGAAACAAACATCCTTCTATACATGTCAAGGGGTGACTGTAATATATATGAAGGATATTTATAAGTAGATGAGGAAAGAGAACAAATTTAGTCGGTAACTGGCAAAAAAGGTACACGTTTAAAATTTAAAAAGCAGGAAGTGACAGAAATATGTGAATAATGTAACTTTGCTCTTCATAAAAAATGCAAAATATTATAGCATTTGAAGATTTTGTGCCATTATAACACAAATAATAATTTATAATTATAACCCAAAAGTTTAATGAAAAGAAATGGAAAGGAGGAAATATAAGATTTCACATTTTATATACTTCTGGAAGTTTGAAAATTTATAACTTTTTCTGGAGATTAATTTTTAATATATATTAAAGAACAAAAATATACTTACCTACTTTAGTGATAAGTCTTAAGAAAATAATCAGGAATGTGCACAAGGACTTATTTACAATTATAGCCATGACATCTGTGTTTAACAGAATAAAAAATGGAAATATTTTGTAACTAAAAAAGGAGATTGTTTAAACAAATGAGGGAACTGTTATTCAACGCACTACTATACAGTCATTAACATTTTCACATAGAAGAAATCTTAACAACATGGGGAAATTGTGATAATATAGAGATAACTATGTATGCAGCTTAAAAATAAACTAGATATTTATATATTGTACATAATGAATATTATGCATATTTTGTGCACCAAAAGTGTAGAAGATCTAGAGTAACATTTGCAATGATCTTCTGTGTGTAGTGTGATTATAGATATTTTTTACTTGTTTTCTTTGTGCCCTTCCTTATTTTCAAACTTTGCAAAGTGAATATGAATCACTTGTAATTAGAAAAAAAATAGAATAGCAAAGGGTTTAAAGTAGTTACATTTCTAATAGGAATGTTAAAAATAATGTTTAAAATAAAACACTCTCTTGTCTCGATAGGTTGTGTGAAGAAATCTGGGTCACACATGTGGATCTATGTCTTCATGGGGAATATGCTCCGTGGTATAGGGGAAACCCCCATAGTACCATTGGGGATTTCTTACATTGATGATTTTGCAAAAGAAGGACATTCTTCCTTGTATTTAGGTAATAAACAGAAAATATTAAATTGCATGGTTAATCCCTAGGTCTACCTTTGAAATAATAGTATCATTAATTGTATTCTTTATTAGAAAAAATATTTGGAGAAATGTATTGTGTAATATTACTTTTAAAAACATGTTGAATAAAAACCAAGTATTTGCGGTATCTGATTAAATTGTTTTGTAATACTGACAGGTACTGTGAATGCAATGGGAATGACTGGTCTAGTTTTTGCCTTTATGCTGGGATCTCTGTTTGCTAAAATGTATGTGGATATCGGATATGTGGATCTGAGTAAGTACAATCGGAACAAGGTATCATGATAGTGCCTTTTAAGTGCAGGACACCATTCTTCCAAATAATTAAATTTACTTTTTCAATAGTACTTTGCTTACTATTTTCCAAAAGTTACAGGTAGGAAATAAATGCATTAATAATCAGAATAAAAATGAAATTCAGCTCCTTTTTATACTTTGCTTATAAAACTATGTGTAAATAGAGATTTTTAACAAACTTATTTTAGATTACTTAAAATGTCCCTCTCTGAAAACTGACTGCCAAGTCCAGTACATTTTATTTTTCAGTTGATGGTGACTTGGTGGATGTGTAGAATTCAGAGTTTGCTTTGCTAACATCTCCTTGTGGCTGCTTCATTGGCTTATGGTGTGGGTGGCTTAAGAGACAACAGAGTGCGCTTTGGTTATGGTCATTTTTCCTGGCTCTCACTGAGGGCTTGGCCTATGGCAACATTTAATGAGTGCTTGTAGAACAAATGAATGAAGGAGAGGACACATAAATAAAATTTATGACTTTTGTCTTCACTCTCGGAGGCTTTATTTCTCCTCTCATAGAAGAATGAGAGCCCATGTTGTAATATCTGCCTCGACTTCATGCCCTCCTTTCTACAGATGTACCTGTACTATATTAATATTTATCTTGTTTTACCCATACTTATGAAAAAGTATCTATCTTTAACTAATATTAATCGATCCAACTGGGGTTTAGATTTCATCTTTCTGCCTCTTCTTCATCTGCATCCTCTCTTTTCCTCAGCAAACACTCTCAAGTCTCTCCCATCTATTTACACATGTACATTTTTTATATCCCCAAATGACTTTCCAGTTGATTAACTGTTTCTCAATTCATCTTCAAGGTCAAGTACCTAGAAAAAAATCATCTAAGTGCCTCATCGTCTCATCTCCCATGTACTTCTCATCTACTATAATCTGCTTCTTACACTAATGAAACACAAAAAAATTCTATGTAATTTACTAATTGTAATGGATTTTTTCTATAATTTGTTTAAATATATATTTCTACTATTTATTAATTTTTTTCTTAGATTTTTTTAAATAACTACCTAAAACTCAACCTGTCAAATGCTGGTCTCATCATCTTATTTCCAAACCCACTTTGTTCCCTATATTCCCTCTCTTGCTGAGTATCTGTACCTTAATTCAATGATTGACTGAATTTCTGTACCCTGTAATCTCACACTCCCCTTTATTTAAAATTGGAAAAACTTTTATCTCTTTTATTTTCATAGCTCTTAAAGTCTCTTTCAACATGTAGCTTTCCTCAGATAACCCTTACTTAATCATTTTCCATTGGTCTCCAATTCGGTGCCCCTATTAATGACCAAGAGCATGTCTTTATTGTAGCCCTTCTCACAACAATCTGTAAATATGTGTGTACTTACCCACCATCTCTTTGAGAACATGACAGAATGGTGTCTGTCTTAACAAATAATAACTGATTAGTGTTTGTGAATAAACGAATATGATTTTCTATCTCACCAGGACTTAAATAGATCACTCCAATGAGACCAAAGGATTCATTCTGAGAGGAATAGACATCACAGTAGGCCAACAAATTTGAGAGTGCTTTCTAATGTAAAACAAAAGCAAATACTTGATGATGATTTATATCTTCCATTTTAGAAATGTGACTTACTGTAGCTACACATTATATATTATATTTAGTCATTTGATTCCAGTTTCATAATTGCTTTTATCACTGAGTACAAAATAAGTGGTGAAGGGCTTTAGGTCTTTAGGGTAATAGTTTTGCAGTCTCTCTACTCTATTCAGAAATAATTACAGCATTTTAGAATTCACGGTTATTCAATTTCTACTCCTGTCTGTTCAAATATTATCACATCTTCTCTACTCAGTGAGAAGCATGAAGTGCACTTATTATAAAGTATACTTTGGCAAACTTCAATTCCTACACAAGCCAAAGGGATAACACAAATGAGTAAAGAGTGTCAAAGACCGGAAATTAGGGTTTGATGGTTAGAATGGGAAGGGTTGCTGTTGGTAAACTGCTATCACCACACACCCAAAAGCTCGGGCGCCACCCAGCTCTGGCCTGCACTTTTCATGCAGAATTTTGGACGCAGCATTGAAAAGACCTTCTGGTTGGTTTTCTAGAACATCCAGAAACTAAGATTTTTTTTTTTTTGGTAGAATTTTCCACATTTTAACATGGTATGTTACCCAAGGGAAACACTGTCAGACAATATCTAGCTAGGTTATGTTCTTTAGTTCCTATACAAAGACCAGTGAAAAAACCAAAAAAGTCCTCAAAATTACATTTCTGACAGGCGATAAATAAATACTTCGCATGTATATGGAGTTACTGATTTAACCAATCATTTCCTGAATTCAGTCTGTGTTGTTGATTATAAAACAATATAATTATAAAACAATATGATCACATAAATCAATTTTAAAGACAGATTCATCATGGAAAATAATTTATTTCTAAATAGTTTTAAATCAAGTCAATATTTTATTATGTCAGTATTTTCTTATGTCAATGAGTTTCCTTATAGATCAGAGTAATGGCATCATTTAATCGTGCTTCGAAGTTCTATGGTGTGTGTTTTTCCGTGTGTGTGTTTTCTCAATTCTTATTATTTTATTATTTTATTGTGGTAAGAACAACTAAATTAAAATCTACCTTCTTAACAGATTTTTAAAAGTAGAGTTGACCTTTGCACAGCACAGGTTTGAACTGTGCAGATCCACTTATACATAGATCTTTCAATAAATGTATTGGAAACATTTTTTGAGATTTGTGACAATATGAAGAAACCTACAGATAAACTACAAAGCTTAGAAATTAGAAAATGTTAAGATACAGATATATCGTGAATAAATAAAACATATATAGATGCTAAACTACTTTATAATTTACTACAACAAAATATGCACAAATCTATTATTAAAAGTTAAAACTTTTAAACTTTACACAGAAAAACTCTTATAGATTTTACATGATGCCATTTGCAGTCAAGAGAAATGCAACCAAACATAACAATACAGTATTAAGTCATAACTGAATAAAATTAACTGTAGTGCATATTTTACTGCCATAAAAATTATGTAACCATCTCCTGTTGTTATTGCAGTTAGCTCAAGTGTTGAGAGTATTTACTTAAAATATCACGTGTCATTCATCATCTCCATGTGAGTGGTTTTCATCACTCTCCAGTAAATGATGAATCACTTTAAAAAGTGAACTCCTGTGGTTCCTGTGTATTTTTCATTTTGTTTAGTGCAATACCATCAACCTTAAATAACACTGTGTGAGCCATATGAAGTGCTGGAAGTGCTCCCAGAAGCACAGAAAAGACATGACATTACAAGAAAAAGTCAAATTGTTTAATATGTACTGTAGTTTGAGCTCTGCAGCTGGCCACTGTTTCAATATAAGTGTACCCAGTAGAGGGACCATTGTAAACACACACGCACACACACAAAGACAGAGAGAGAGAGAGAAATGGAGCAACATGAAGCCTCACTGCAGCTACACCAGTGGGCACAAAACCTGTGCTTTTAGTGAAATAGTTTTTATCTCATATTGAAAATGCAGCTTTTATGTAGGTGCAACACTGCTATTAAATTAGAGACAAGGAATCATCCCAAATGCAGATCAAGGATAGACTGGATAAAGAAAATGTGCTATATATACACCATGGAATACTATGCAGCTATAAAAAGGAATGAGATCATGTCCTTTGCAGGGATGTGGATGAAGCTGGAAGCCATTATCCTCAACAAACTAACAGGAACAGAAAACCAAACACTACATGTTCTCACTCATAAGTGGGTACTGAAAAATGAGAATATGTGGACACAGGGAGGGGAACAACACATACTGAGGCCTGTCAGGGAGTGGGCACAGCAGGAGGGAGAGCATCAGGAAAAATAGCTGATGCATGTTGGGAGTAATACGTAGGTGATGGGTTGATAGGTGCAGCAAACCACCCTGGCACACGTTTACCTATGTAACAAATCTGCACACCCTGCCCATGTATCCTGGAACTTAAATTAAATAAAAAATTTTTAAAAAGTATACCTGTAAGACTCAAACATGATTTGAGAAAAAGTGAAGTCGTTATATGACAACTTAAAGCAAAAGGAAAATGAAGGATTTAAAGCTGGAGAATTTAATGTCACTAAAGGATAATTTGAAAATTTTAGAAAGAGATTTGCCTCAGAAAAGTGTCAAGATAACTGGAGAAGCAGCTTCTGCTAATCAGGAGGCAACAGAAATAGTGTTCTAGATAGCATTAAGAAAATCACTGAGAAGAAAGGACATCTACCCGAACAGGTTTTTAATTAAATGAAAGTTCCCTATTCTGGAAAAAAATGCCACAAAGTACGCTTATTAATAAGGAAGACACGTGAGCACCAGGATTTAAGGCAGGAAGGGATAGGCTAACTCTGATGTCCTACGCAAATGCAGTGGGGTTTAGGATCAGAACTGTTCTTACCTATACAACTGCTAATCCCTAAGCCTTGAAGGGGAAAGATAAAAAACACTTTTTAGTGTTTTGGTTGTACAACAAGAAGGACTGAACAATAAGAACATTTTTTTACTAAAAAGTTCTGACAGTTTCCATTGATACTTTGTTCCCCAAGTATATGGTATAAGGAATATGGTGGCAGAAAGGGTTTGCTTTTTTAAAGTTGTTTTGGTAATAGACAATGCTGTTGGTCATCCAGAACTCCATGAATTGAATACTGAAGGTGCTGAAGTGGTCTGCTTTATCCCAATGTCTCTAATTCAGCCCATAGATCTGAGGTTATAAGGACATTTAAGGCTCATTACACGTTACGCTATAGAAAGGATTGTCATTAAAGTATAATAATAATAAAATAAAAAAATAAAAAAAATGCAGTTTGTTTTATGTAAACCACCAAAAAAAAAAAAACAAAAGAAAGGATTGTCAATACTGTAGAAGAGAACCCCTATAGAAAGAACATTATAAAAGTCTGAAAGGATTACACCATTGAAGTTGCCATCATCTTTATAGAAAAAGCCACAAAAAGCCATCAAGCAGGAAACAAATTTCTACTGGAGAAAACTGTCCTGATGTAGTGCATAACTTCATAGGATTTGCAACATGGTCATTCAAGGAAATTACAAAGAGATTGCAGATATGGCAAACAAAGATGTGAAGAATTTCAAAATATGGATCTTGGAGACATTCAAGAGCTAATTGGCACCACATCAGAGGAGTCAGCAGAAGACAACTTGATGAAGATAAGTGCTGAACCAATCTCAGATGATGAGGAAAAAACATAGAAGAATCAGTGTCAGAAACAAATTGACATTAGACAATCTGGCAGAAGTGTTCTGATTATTCAAGACTGTTTCGATGTATTTTACAACGTGGAACTTTCTGTAATGTGGGCACTGAAACAAAAGCAAACAGTGGAAGAAGGATTGGTATCATATAGAAACATTTTTAGAGAAGTGATTAAACATCAAAGTCAAATAGGAATTTTGATGTATTTCTGTAAAGGTGCACTGTGTGTACCTGCCTTTCCTGTCTTCCTTTTTACCCCATCCATTGCCTCCACCTCTACTACCCTACAGAAAGCAAGAACAATGCCTTCCCTCCCTCCTCCACCTACTCAATGTGAAGAGATGAGGATGAAAAACTTTATGAGACCCACTTCTATTTAATGAATAGTAAATATATTTCCTTGTGATTTTCTAAATATCATTTTCTCTAGCTTACTTTATAGTAAGAATATAGTCTATAATACATATAACATGGAAAATATATGTTGACCGTTTATGCTATTGGTAAGGTTTCTGGTCAACGGTAGGCTATCAGTAGTTATGTTTTGGGGGAACCAAAAGTTATACATAGATTGTCAACTGTGTGAGGGGTCAGCCACCCTAAATCTCATGTTATTCGAAGGTCAACTGTACAATACAGTATTATTAACTATAGGCACAATGTTGTACAGCAGATCTCTAGAACTTATTCATTTTGTATAACTGAAACTTTATACCCATTGACTAGCAACTCCCTATTTCCCCTGTTACTCAACCACTGTAAATCACCATTCTACTTTCTGCTTTCATGAGTTTGACTCTTTTATATGCCTCACATAAATGTAATCACTCAGTATTTATTCTTCTGTGATGGGCTTATTTCACTTAGCATAATGTCAGCAAAGTTCATACATGTTATCACATGTTGCAGAATTTCTTTTCTTTTTAAGACTGAATAGTATTCCATTGTTCATATTTATCATATTTTCTTAATTTATTCATCTTTCAGTAGTCATTAGGTTGTTTTCACATCAAGGCTATCGTGAAGAGTGTTGCAATGAACATGCAAGTGCAAATATCTCTGAGATCCTGATTTTGATTCTTTTGAATTAATTCTACACCCAGAAGTGAGGTTGCTGCATCATGTGGTAGTTCTATATTTAATTTTTTCAGGAATCTTCATACTGTTTTTTATACTAGGTGCATCATTTTGCATTCTACCAACAGTTTGTAAGTGTTCAAATATTTCCACATTCATGCCAACATTTTTCTTATTCTTTTTTTTTGATAACACCTATCCTAACGGGTGTATGGGGATATCTAATTGTGTTTTTGATTTTCATTGCCATGATAATATGTGATGTTGAACATCTTTTCATATACCTGTTGTTATTTCTGTGTCTTCTTGGGAGAAATTTCTATTCAGGTCTTTAGCCTATTCTTAAATCAGATTATTTTAATTTTTTTGCTATGGAGTTATAAGCATGTCTTGTATCTTTTAGAAATTAACCCCTTATCACATAAATGCTTTACAAATAAATTTTCATGTATTCTGTATGCCTTTTCACTCTATTGATTGTTTCTTTTGCTGGGCAGAAGCTTTTTAGTTTGATGGAGTTCCATTAGTTTAATTTTGCCTCTGTTGCCTGTGCTTTTGGTGTTATATCCATGAAATTATTGTCATGACCAATTTAATGAAGCACTTTCCCTAGATTTTATTCCAGGAGTTTTAAAGTTTCTGGTTTTAAATTTTGGTCTTCAAAACAGTCTGAGTTAATTTTTTTGTTATATGTAAGATAATAGTATAACTTCATGTGAATATCCAATTTTCTCAACACCATTTGTTGGAGAAATAATCTTTTCACCATTGTAGCCCCTTGACAAAGATCAGATGATTGTATATATTTATGTGAGCTCTCTCTTCTATTCTACTGGTTTCTATATCCAGCTTCGTGCCAGTACCATAGTGTATTAATTACTTTAGCTTTGGAAAATATTTATAATCAGGAAATGTGAGCTATCAGCTTTCTTCCTTCTCAAGGTTGCTTGGCTATTTGATGTCATTTTTTGGTTTATATGAACGTTAGGATTATTTTTTATATTTTTGTAAAGGTGTCATTGGGATTTTGATAGGTATTGCATTGAATCTGTAGCTATATTTAGGTAGTATGGACATTTAACATTATTTGATTCATTAATCCATGGACACAGGATATATCTAACTGTTTGTGGCTTCTTTGATTTGTTTCATCAATGTTTTGAAGTATTCAGTGTACAAGTCTTCACCTGCTTAGTTAAATTTATCGTGTTTTATTTCTTCTTATTTAATTGTGAATGGGATTGTTTTCCCAATTGCCTTTTCAGATAGTTATTTGTTAGTGAATAGAAAGGCGAACATTTCTTATGAATTTTTTATCCTGCAACTTTCCAGAACTTGTTTATTTAATTTTAACAGATGTGTGTGTGTGTGCGTGTGTGTGTGTGTGTGTGTGTGTGTGTGTGTGTGTGTGAAGTCTAGGGTTTTCTATGTATAAAGTCATGTCATCTGCAAATGGAGATAATTTTACTTCTTCCTTTCTAGTTTGATGCACTTTATTATTATTTTTTCTTGACTAATAGCTCTGGCATACAATTCCAGGGCTATGTTGAATGTAATTGGTGAGAATAGTCATCCTTTCCTTTTTCCTAAAAGCTTTCCTTTTTTCACTCTTGAATTTGATGTTCGCTGTGGGTTTCTCATGTGTGGCCATGATTATGTTGAGCAAATTTCCCTCTATTTGTAGCTTGTTGGAAGTTTTTATCATGAGAGTGTTGAATTTTATCAAGTGCTTTTTTGAAATTTACTGATATGATTGTGTAATTTTGTCTTTTGTTAATGTGGTTTATTACACTGATTGATTTTTGTATGTTGAACTTTGCATTTCAGGTATAAATCCCACTTGGTTATGGCATAATATCTTTTTAATGTGCTCTTAAATTATGTTTGGTAGTATTTTGTTGAGGATTCTTTGCATCTGTATTCATCAGGGATATTGGCTTGTAGTTTTCTTTTGATGATTTTGTCTGGTTTTGATATCAGTGTAATGCTGGTCTCATAAAATGAGTTTGAAGCTGTTCCTTCCTCTTCAATTTTTGGCAAGAGGTTGAGAAGGATTGTCATTAATTTTTTCTTTAAAAGTTTTCTAACACCAGTAAAGCCATCTGGTCCTCAGCTCTTTGTTGTTTAGAGGTTGTTGATTAGTGATTTCATCTTTTTACTGTTTGTGGGTCTATTCAGACTTTCTTCATGGGTTAGTCATGGTGCGTTTTTTTTTTTGTATCTAGGAATTTATTCATTCCTTCCCAGTTATTTAACTTTTTATGTATAATTGTGCATAGTAATCTCTTATGATTATTTTATTTCTGTGGTATTAGTTATAATTTCTCTACTTTCTTTTCTTACTTTAGTTGAAACTTCTCTCTTTTTCTTAGTCTAGATTAAAGTTCATCAATTTTGTTCACTTTTCGAAAAACATCTCAACTCTTAGTTGTGTTGATTTTTTTCTATTCTTCATTTTATTTGTTTGTTTTCTAACCTTTTCTTTCTGCTAACTTTGGGCTAAATTTGGTTTGCTTTTTATATTTTCTTGAAGTGTAAAGTTATGTTTATTTGACATCATTCTTTTCTTACTGCTATAATTATGTAAAATTTATTGGTGTTTATTGACAATAAACAATTTCCCAGATGCTTCTAGTGACCAGAAATTTGAGAAGTTAACCTCTGATTATAGTCTACAGGAATAAAACTCAGCCTATTAACGTAGGATTTATCATTATAAACTTCCCTCTTACTGCTGCTCTTGTTGCATCTCATGTTTTCTAATACTCTGTTTTCAGTCTCGTTTGTCTCAAAATATTTTCTAAATACACTTTTGGTTGATTTGAACAATCAATTTTTCAAAGATTTGTGTTTAATATGCACATTCATGTGAACTTTCCAGTTTTGCTTCTTCTATTGATTTCTAGTTTTATTCCATTGTGGTTGCAAAAGATAATTAGTATGATTTTAATCTGAAATTTGTTAATACTTGTTGTGTGTTGTAACATGTGATCTATCTTAAAAATTGTTCCATTTCTGTTTGAGAAGAATATGTATTCTACTGTTAACGAATAAAGTGCTCACTGACAATTGGGTCCAGTTGATCTGTAATATTCTCCGTTTCCTCATTGATATTCTCTCTGGTTGTTCTATTATAACTAAAAGTGCAGATATTAAGGTCCCCTACTATTACAGTCAGCCTATTATGGAAGGCCACTGCATGTCACCATTTTTTATAAGGGATGTGAGCGTCTTTGTGTTTTGGTATCCATGGAGAGTACTGGAACCAATCCCCCGCAGGTACCAAGAGATGACTGTATTTTATTCCTCTATATTTTTTCCTTCAATTCTGTCTATGTTTGCTTCATATATTTATATTCTCTGAGGTTGAGTCTATAATATATCCATAATTGTATCTTCTTGGTGAATGAACTTTTAAAAATCATTTTATAATGTCATTTTTTGTCTCTTGAGACAGTTTTGATGTAAAGTTTATTTTGTCTAATATATGTATACCTACCCTTGTTTTATTTTGGTTACCATTTGTATTGAATACCTGTTTCCAACTCTTCATTTTCAGCCTATGTGTGTTATTAGATCTAAAGTGAGTCTCTTATAGACAGCAGGTAGTTTTATCCAATTAGCAACTCTGTATCTTTTGTTTGGAGAATTTAATCCATTTATATTTAGGGTCATTATTGATAAGGATTAACTTTGCTATTTTTAAGCTGTTTTCCTGTGTCTTGCAGTGATTTTCCCCTCTTTTCCTGTGGTGCTGTTTTTCTTTATGGTTTGTTGATTTTTGTAATCATATGTTTATTTATTTTTCCTTTTTTGCTACTTCTATAAACGTTTTCTGGGTATCATGGGACTTACATAAAATATAAATGTCTCTTTTAAGCTGATAATAAATTAACTTCCATTACATAGAAAAATTCTACACTGATTAGCCTGCTCTCACTTTATCTTAATGAAGTCACAGTTTACATCTGTTTATATTGTGTATCCATAAATATATTTTAGATATACTTATTTTAATGCTTTTGTCACTTAAATTTTTATAATTTAATTAAAATAACTTACCCACAATTGATATATATTAATCTGTAGTTGTCTATGTATTTGCATTTACCAATGACTTTTGTCCTTTTAATGCTATTATATTGCTATTTGCCATCATTTTGTATTAAGTAGAAAATTTTCCTTTATTTTATTTATTATTTTTTACACAGGTTTATGGGTTTAGTATTCCGTCAACTTTTGTTTGTCTGGGGCTTTTATGTCTCTTTCTTTTTTATTGCACAGGTACATATTGTTTTTGTTTACTTTTTAAATTTTAAATTCTTAATTTTCGTGGGTACATAGTAGGTGTACATATTTATGGGCACATGAGATATTTTGATTAAGACATGTAATGTGTAATAATCACATCACATAAAATGGGATATCCATCCCCTCAAGCATTTTATCTTTGTGTTATAAACAATTCAGTTATATTCTTTTGGTTATTTTAATATGTACAATTAAATTATTGTTAACTATAGTCACCCAGCTGTGCCATCAATAAATCTTATTCATTCATTCTAAATACTATTTTTGTACCCATTAACCATCCCCACTTTCCCCCCAAACCCCTACTGCACTTACCACCCTCTGGTAACCATTCTTCTACTTTCTATCTCCATGAGTTGAATTGTTTTGATGTTTAGATCCCACAAATAAGTGAGAAAGTGTGATATTTGATTTTTCTGTCCCTGGCATATTTTACTTAATGTAATGACCTCTAGTTCCATCCATTGTGTTGCAAATGACTGGATCTCATTCATATTTATGGCTGAATAGCACTCCATTGTGTGTATGTATAATATTTTCACTTTATCTGGTGTTAGATGCAGGTTGCTTCCAAATCTTGGCTATTGTAAATAGTGCTAAACCAAATGTAGGAGTGCAGATATCTCTCCAATATATTAATTTATTTTCTTTGGGGTATATTCTAAGCAACGGAGTTGCTGGATTGTATGGTAGCTTTATTTTTAGTTTTTTGAGGAACCTCCAAACACTTCTCCAGCATGGTTGTACTAATTTACATTCCCACCAACAGTGTGCCTTTTTTCCACATGCTCATCAGCAGTTATTATTGCCTTTCTTTTGGATATAAGCCATTTTAACTTCTGTGAGATATCTTATTGCAGTTTTAATTTTCATTTATCTGATGATAATGATGTTTAGTACCTTTTCGTATGTTTGTTTATCATTTGTATGCCTTCTTTTGAGAAATGTCCATTCAAACCATTGGCCCATTTTTTAAATGGATTATTAGATTTTTTCCTATAGCGTTGTTTGAACTTCTTATATATTCTGGTGATTAATCTCTTGCCAAATGGGTAGTGTACAAATATTTTTTCTTATTCTGTGGGTTGTCTCTTTACTTTATTGATAGTTTTCTTTGCTTTACAGATGCTTTTAACTAGATAGAATCCCATTTGGCCATTTTTGCTTGTATTTCCTGTGCTTGTGAAGTATTACTCAAAAATGTTTTGCCCAGCCTAATGTTCTGAAGATTGTCCTTAAGATTTTCTTATAATAGTTTCACAGTTTGAGGTCTTAGATTTACATCTTTAACGCATTTTGATTTGATTTTTTTATATGGCAAGAAATAGGGGTTTAGTTTCATTCTTCTGCATATAGATATGCAGTTTTCCTAGCACCATTATTGAAGAGCCTATCTTTTCCCCAGTGTATGTTCTTTGGCACCTTTGTCAAAAATGAGTTTGCTCTACGTGTCTGGATTTGTTTCCGGGTTATCTATTCTTTTCCATTGGTCTATGTATCTGTTTTTATGGCCAGTACCATGCTGTTTTGGTTAGTGTAGCTCTGTAGAATAATTTGAAGTGAGATAATATGATTCCTTCAGTTTTGTTCTTTTCTGCTCAAGATAGCTTTGCCTATTCTGTGTCTTTTGTGATTCCATGCAAATTTTAAGATTTTTTTTTTCTGTTTCTGTGAAGAATGTCATCAACATTATAATAGAGATTGCATTGAGTTTGTAGATTGTTTTGGGTAGTATGGACATTTTAACCACATTGAATCTTCCAATCCATGAACATGGAATATAATTCCATTTTTGTGTCTTGATTTCAATTTCTATCCTCAGTGTTTTAAAGCTTTCATTATTGAGATCTTTCCCTTCTTTAGTTAAGTTGACCTCCACACATTTAATTTTTTTGTGGTCATTGTAAATGAGATTTAATTGTTTTATTCAGATTGTTCACAATTGACATATAGAAATGGTACTAGTTTTTATATGTTGATTTTGTATCCTGCAATTTGACTAAATTTGTTTAACAGTTCTAATAGTTTTCTTCTGTTTGGTGGGGTCTTAGGTTTTTCTGAATATATGATTATATCACCTGTAAACAAGGACAATTTGACTTTCTTTCCTTTTGGATGCCCTTTATATCTTTCACTTGTCTAATTGCTCTAGCTAGGTCTTCCACTACTATGTTGAATAACAGTGGTGAAACTGGGTGTCCTGGTCATATTCCAGATATTAGAAAAAAGATTTCAGTTTTTGCCCACTCAGTATGCTACTAGCTCTGTGGGCCTGTTATATGTGACTTTTATTACATTTGGGTGTATTCCTTGTATACCCAGCTTTTTGATGGTTTTTACCATGAAGCATTGTTGAATTTTATCAAATGATTTTTTTAGCTGTAATTGAAATGATTATATGGATTTTATCCTTCATTCTGTTGATATCTGTGTCATGATTGATTTGCACGTGTTAAACCATTCTTATGTCCCTGGGATAAATCCAACTTGGTTATGATGAGTGATCTTTTTAATGTTTTATTTAATTTGGTTTGCTAGTACTACGTTGAAGACTTCTGAATCAATATTCATCAGAGATACTGGCTTGTAGTTTTCTTCTTTTGATGTATGTTTGTCTGGTTTTCATAGCAGGGTAATTCCGACCTTGTCTTAGGTTGGTTTTGCCATTAAAACCAATGGCAAATACTGCAATTACTTTTGCACCAACCTAATAGAATGAGTTTAGAAATATTTTCTCCTTATCTATATTTTAGAATAGTTTGAGCAAGATTGATATTAATTCTTCTTTAAATGTTTGGTAGAATTCAGCAGTGAACCCAGCAGGTCCTTGGCTTTTCTTTCCTGGGAGACTTTTAATTACAGCTTCAATTTCATTACTTGTTATTGGTCTGTTCAGGTCTTGGATCTCAGTTCAATCTTAATAGGTTTTATATATTTAGGAATTTATTCATTTCCTCTTGATTTTCCAATTTATTGACATATGTTTGCTCATAGTAGCCTCTAGTGGACCTTTAAATTTCAGCAATATCATTTGTAATGTATTCTTTTTCATCTCTGATTTTACATATCTGGGTCTTTCCTCTTCACATTAGTTTGGATAAATTTCTGTCCATTGTATTTATGTTTTCAAAAAACAGATTGTTTGTATTATTCATCTTTTGCACTGTTTTATCTCAGATTTATTTATTTATTCTTTCATCTTTATTATTTATTTTCTTCTACTAATTTTGGGTTTAGTTTGCTCTTGTTTGTCTAGTTCTTTAAAATGTATCATTAGATTACTTACTTGAAGTTTTTCTTCTTTTCGATGTGAGCACTTAAAGCTATGAATTTCCCTCTTGGTACTACTTTTACCGTATCTTATCTCATAGGTTTTGGTATGTGCTTCTATTTTCATTCTTTTCAGGAAAATTTTCAATTTGCTTTCTAATTTGTTCATTGACCCACTGGTCATTCAGGGGCATATTGTTTAATTTCCATGTGTTTGGATAGTTTCCAAAATTCCTCTTGTTATTGATTTCTAGTTTTATTCCATTGTGGCCAGAGAAGATGCTTGATGTGATTTCTTTTTTTTCTTAATGTTTTAAGAGTTCTTTTGTGACCTAATATATAATCTGTCTTTAAGAATGATTCATATGCTGATGAGAGAAAATGTTTATTCTGGAGCCCTTGAATAAAATATTCTGTAAATATATATTAGGTCCACTTGTTCCATAGCTCAGGTTAAGTCTGTCTCTTTCTTGATTTTCTGTCTAATAGGTTTTTTCAATGCTGAAAGTGAGTTGTTGATATTTCCAGCTATTATTGTATTGAAGTCTGTCTCTCTTTTTCACTCTAATAATATTTGCTTTATATTTCTTGGTGCTTCAGTGTTGGTGCAAATATATTCACAATCCTTTTATTCCCTTGCCGAATTGAACCATTTGTTATTACATAATGACATTATTTGTCTCTTCTTTCAGTTTTTGTCTTGAAATCTATTTTGTCTGTTGTAAGTATAGTAACTCCTTTTGGTTTCATTGGCATGTAATAATATCTTTTGCCATCCCTTCATTTTCAGCCTGTGTTTATTTTTATGGTGAATTGCATTTCTTGTAGGCAACAGATCATTAGGTCTTGTTTGATCACCCATTCAGACACTCTATTTCTTTTGATTGGAGACTGTAGTTGATTTACATTCAATGTTATTAACAGGTAGTGACTTACTCCTGCCATGTTGTTATTTGTTTTCTTGTGATTTTGGGGTCTTCTCTTCTCCCTTCTTGTCTGTCTTTTAGTGAAGGTCATTTTCTCTAATGGAATAATTTAATTTCTTCCTTTTATTTTTTAGTTTTTGGTCTGTCATATGTATTTTGATTTGAGATTGCCATGAGGCTTGCACACACTTACTTATAACCCACTATTTTAAACTGGTAACAGCTTAAAATGATTGCATAAAAAATAAATATGCAAAAAGAAAACTAACAGGCTGGGCACAGTGGCTCATGCCTGTAATCCCAGCACTTTGGGAGGCAGAGGCAGGCGGGTGACCAGAGGTCAAAAGTTCAAGACCAGCCTTGCCAACATGGTGAAATCTCATCTCTACTAAAAATACCAAAATTAGCCAAGTGTGGTGGCAGGCACCTGTAGTCCCAGCTACTCAGGAGGCTGAGTCAGGAGAATCTTGTGAAGGTGGAGGTTGCAGTGAGCTGAGATCGTGCCACTGTACTCTATCCTGGGTGATAAGAGCAAGACTATGTCTCAAAAAAAAAAAAAAAAAAGAAGAAGAAAGAAAAGAAAAGAAAACTGATAAAACCTCTATACTGCAACATCATCCTCTTATGTTTAAATATTTTTTCCCTTTATATCTTATTTACTGAGTATGTCTCAAAAAGTTATTGCAGTTATTATTTTTTATTGTTTCATCATTTAGTCTTTCTACTTAAGAGTAGTTTGCACACCATAATTACAGCATTATAATATTCGGTATTTTTCTGTGTGCCTACTATTGACACTGAGTTTTTTTAACTTTGGATGATTTCTTCTTGCTCAGTAACGTTATTTTCTTTCAGATTTTAGAACTCCCCTTAGCATTTCTTATAGGACTGTCCTGGTGTAAATAAAATCCCCCAGTTTTTTTTTTTTTTTAATCTGGGAAGGTCTTTATTTCTTATTTATCTTTGAATTATATTTTTACTGGACATAATATTCTAGGGTAAAAGTTTTTTTCTTTCTTTATCCTTCACCTTTGAGAGTTGGGTTATTAAGTGCCTTGAGGTACTCTTCTTTGGGTTATATTTGCTTGGTTTTCATTAACATTCTTGTACTTGAATGTTGATATTTTCTCTAGGTTTGAAAAGTTCTGTAATATTATCCCTTTGAATAAACTTTCTACCTTTCTCTATCTCCCTTTTAAGGCAAATAACTCTTAGTTTTGCCCTTTTGAGGTTATTTTCTGTATCTTTTAGGTGTGCATCATTCTTTGTTCTTTTGTCTCTTGTGACTGTGCAATTTCAAACAGCCTATCTTCAAGCACATTATTCTTTCTTTTGCTTGATCAGTTCTGCTCGTAAGAGACTCTGAAGCATTCTTTAGTATGTCAGCTGAATTTTTCAACTCTTAAATTTCTGCTTGATGGATTTTAATAGTTTTAGTCTCTTTGCTTTGTTTTTAAGTTTTTTTATTTTTAATTTTTATGAGTATATAATAGGTGTATGTATTTATGGGGTACATAAGATGTTTTGATACAGGCATGCAATATGAAATAAACACATCATGGATAATGGGGTATTAACCCCTCAAGCATTTATTCTTTGAGATACAAATAATCTAATTACATTCTTTAAGGTATTTTAAAATATACGATTAATTTATTATTTACTATAGTCATCCTATTGTACTATCAAATAGTAGGTCTTATTCTTTCTATTTTTTTTTTGTACCCATTAACTGTCCCCACCTCCCACCTCCAATCCTCTGCTACCCTTCCCAGCCTCTGGCAACATCCTTCTTCTCATTACGCCTACAAGTTCAATTGATTTGATTTTTAGATCCCCCAAATAAGTGAGAACATGTGATGTTTGTCTTTCTGTACCTGGCTTACTTCACTTAACATGATAATCTCCAGTTCTCTCCATGTTGATGCAAATGACTGGATCTCATTCTTTTTATGGCTGTATAGTATTTCATATATACCAAATCTTTTTTATGAATTCATCTATTGATGGACACTTAGGTTCCTTCCCAATCACAGCTATTGTAAACAGTGCTACAACAAACATAGGAGTGCAGATATGTCTTAAGTATACTGATTCCCTTTCTTTTGGGTATATGCCCAGCAGTGGGATTGTTAAATCATATGGTAACTCAATTTTGGGTATTTTGAGGAAACTCCAAACTGTTATCCATAGTGGTTGCACTAGTTTACATTCACACCAACAGTGTATGAAAGTTCATTTCCTTTTCTCTGTGTTCTCACCAGCGTTTGTTATTGCTTACCTTTGGGATAAAAGCCATTTTAACAGGGGTGAGATATATCATTCATCAGATATCTCATTGTAGTTTTGAATTGCATTTCTCTAATGATTAACGATGTTGAGCACCTTTTCATTTGCATGTTTGTCATTTGTTTGTCTCCTTTTGGGAAATGTCTATTCAAGTGCTTTGCCCTTGTTTTGATCAGATTATTAGATTTTTTTCTATAGAGTTGTTTGAGCTCTTTATATATTCAGGTTATTAATCTGTTGTCAGAGGGGGAGTTTGGAAATACTTTCTCCCATTGCATAAGTTGTCTCCTCACTTTGCTGATTGTATCTTTTGCTGTGTGAAGCTTTTTAACTTGATGTGATCCCATTTGTGTATTTTTACTTTGGTTGCTTGTGTTTGTCAGGTATTGCTCAATATTTTTTTTCCACGCAGACTAATGTCCTGATGATTTTCACCAATATTTTCTTGTAGTAGTTTCATAGTTTGAAGTCTTAGATGTATGTCTTTAATCACTTTTGATTTGATTTTTGCATACAGTGAGAGACAGGGGCCTGGTTTTATTCTTCTGCATATGGATATCCCGTTTTCTCAGCACCATTTATTAAACACACTGTCTTTTCCTCAGTGCATGCTTTTGGCACCTTTGTCTAAAATGAGTTCACTGTAGTTGTATGGATTCTGGGTTCTCTATTTTGTTCCATTGGTCTATGTGTCTGTTTTTATGCCCATAGCATACTGCATGTTGTTTTGGTCTCTATAGCTCTGTAGTAAAATTTGAAGTCAGGTAATAGGATTCCTCCAGCTTTTTTTTTTTTTTTTCTTAGGATAGCTTTGGCTATTCTGTGTCATTGTGTTGCATATGAACTTCTGGTTTGATTTTTCTATTTCTATGAAGAATATTATTGTTATTTTGATAGAGATTGCATTGAATCAGTAGATTGCTTTGGGTAGTATGGACATTGAAACAACATTAATCTTCCAATCCATGGACATAGAATATTTTTTCAATTTTTGTTGCCCTCCTCAATTTCTTTCATCAATGTTTTAAAATTTTCATTATAGAGATCTTTCACTTCTTTTGTTAAGTTAATTCCAAGGTATTTGCAGCTATTGTAAATGGGATTACTTTTTTATTTCTTTTTCAAATTGTTCACTGTTAGCATATAGAAATGGTACTGGTTTCTATGTTGTTTTTGCACTGTGCAACTTAACTAAATTTGTTTATCAGGTTGAGTAGGTTCCTTGTAGCATCTTTAGGTTTTTCTACATATTAGATCATATCATATACAAACAACTATAATTTGACTTCTTCCTTTCCAATTTGGATGCCTTTTATATCTTCATTGTCTGATTGCTCTAGCTAGGACTTCCAGTACTATGTTGAATAAAAATGGTGACAATGGACATCCTGGTAGTGTTACAGATTATAGAGAAAAGGCTTTCAGTTTTTGCCTTTCAGTATGATACTAGCTGTAGGTCTGTCATATATGGCTTTTATTATGTTGAGCTATGTTTCTTCTATCCCCAGTTTTTTAAAGTTTTTTTTATTATGGAGGAATGTTAAATTTTATCAAATGTTTTTTCATCATCAATTGAAATGACCACATGATTTTTATATTTTATTCCATTGATACAATGTGTTCAGTTTATTTATTTCCATATATTGAAACATCCTTGCCTTCCTGGGATAAATCCCACTTGATCATGGTGAATGATCATTCTAATATATTGTTGAATTTGGTTTGTTAGGATTTTGTTGAGGATTTTTGCATAATTACTCATCAGAGATATTGGCCTGTAGTTTTCCTTTCTTGATGTGTGTCTGTCTGGTCATGGTATGAGGGTGATACTGGCCTCATAGAATGAATTTCGAAGTATTCCCTCTTCCTCTATTTTTTGGAATAGTTTGAGTAGTGTTGGTATTCATTATTTTATTCTCTTTGTTAAATTCATCTGATAGAATTCTGAATTCATTCTCTGTGTCATCTTGAATTTCTTTCAGTTTCCTCAGAACAGCTATGTTGAAATCTGTCTGAAAGAACACAGATGTCTGTTTCACCAGGATTGGTTCCTAGTGCCTTATTTAATTTATTTGGTGAGGTCATGTTTTCCTGGCTGACCTTGGCACTAATAAATGTTCATTGCTGTCTGGGCCTTGATGAGCTAGATATTTATTGTAGTTTTTGCAGTCTGGGTTTGCTTCTACCCATCAATCTTGAATATGCTTCCTAGTTGTTTGAAGTGACTTAGGCCCCATGATGATTAATACTGTGGTTTGTGCAGTGTTATAGAGGTACTGCCTTGGTGGCCTCAGATAAGATCCAGAAGAATTTTCTCGATTACTAGACAAAGACTCTTGTTCTTTTGCCCTACATTCTCCAAAACAATGGAATCTCTCTCTTTCTGTACTGAGCTACCTAGAACTTGAAGTTCAATGATGCAAGCACCCTTGTGCCCACCACATTTTCAGACAACAATGAGGATTCATATTTTTTCCATGAATAGTTACTAAATGGTCCATGGGGTTAAGACTCCAATGATGACAGCTGTCCAGTCATGAAATCTGAAAAGCCACCAAGTGCACACAAGCTCCAGAAATGAGAACAACATCATGACTGATTTCTGGCCTACAGCAACTGCAAGATGTCATCAAATGTTAGACTGATTCTAGTTTCAGAGATAACAAAATATGAAAAGAAGAAAATAGTGTCTTAGAATTTATGACATATACTTTACTTTATTCGTCTGTGGAGGACTGCAATCATTATTTCCCAGAACCTACTGTATTTCAAAATGACTTTTGACTGGCTTCTTTTATTCTAGGCACTATCAGGATAACTCCTAAGGACTCTCGTTGGGTTGGAGCTTGGTGGCTTGGTTTCCTTGTGTCTGGAATAGTATCCATTATTTCTTCTATACCATTCTTTTTCTTGCCTCTAAATCCAAACAAACCACAGAAAGAAAGGAAAGTTTCACTATTTTTGCACGTGCTAAAAACAAATGATAAAAGGAATCAAATAGTTAATTTGACCAACCAAAGAAAATATATTACCAAAAATGTGACTGGTAAGTATTTTACATTCATTGTCAACTTGGAGTTGTTAATTTCAATGAAAGGGAGTGATGAGTATTCTGAAATAATAAAGCATACTCAAATCATCAAGAGTTAGCTTTCTTCTGCACTAAATGTAGCTGAATTATTTTTCTAAAAGTCATACTAAAGTTAACAAATATTTCTTGAGCACATAACAAGCAGAAGTGGATTAGGATTTTGCTCTTTAGCAGGCAGAAACCAATCAAAGGCTACAAATAAAACATTTGTTCCTCATAAGCCAAAGAGTATGTATTCATTTTAACATTATATAGTGTAAACTGTGAAGGTTAAAAAGATTATAATATTTCATTTATTCACTTATTCAACAAAAGGTACCAGCCACCACACTATGCCCTGGTGACAGAACATCACTTTTATTTTCCAAAAACCTAGTGGATAATATTGAGAAGTATATAGATCATTGTAGTAAAGTATCTTAAATAGTGGTAAGGTTATACTTAACTATTTTCAAGTGTAGAGATAGAATAAGGAGAAGGAATTCAGGAGAAGTTTCTCTGTGGGTAATTGGAATAAGATTATTTTTCTTGGTAATTAAAATTATATATAATTTTAATAAGATTATATATAATTTTAATAAGATTATATATATAATTTTAATATATATAATTATAGCTTACCTAAGTATTCAAAAATGAAGTGGAAGCAATAGCTGTAATTAAAGTAATTGAAGTCCGTAATGTGAATTAGGATCCTTTACCACTTGATAGTGACTCCTCTTTTGAATATGAGCCCTGGAGGGCTAATGGAGAACCACAGAGAAGCAGTAATTGAGAGAATGATCTGACAGCAGTCAGAGCAAAATATTTGAAATGGTAAGGCATTGACAGTGGTTTTCAGATTGGGACAAAATGGTGAAATTGTAAAACCTGAAGTAGTGCAACCAACACCTAAACTCTTGGCAAATGTTTCAAGTTTTTATTGAAGTAAGGTTACAAATTTCCCAAGGTAACCCACGCTCTCCTTCTCATCAGTTCTTTCACTTCCCATTTGTTGTTATTATTTTCTCCTCTCCACCACACTAACCCAAGAGCAATGGGATGGATGCTGGAGCCTTGTGTATTCACTCATGAGAGTGGATTGTTCAATTTCAGCTGCACTGGTAGCTTGAAATTGTCCATGGTAGGAGAATTTACCACCATACGTTACCATGGAAATTGAGAAATCCTACAAATCAGGTTTCCCAACCAACAAATCTGTTCTTAAACATTTACCAGCACACCACTGTTTTAAAAGTTTTTTAATAAGCTTACTAAAAATAGCATATCAAGGAATTTTTATTTTGTGTATGCCATGTTTCTGCTTTATCTAATCAAATCCATAATAATTAATGGATTTTCAAACCTATAAGAGTCAGAGTTGACTGTGAATCCAGAAATAATCAAGAGGATAATGAAGATACAAAAATGGTACAATAGTAACATTGTCTATATTAGGAGCTGGTTTTCTGCGGGGCGGGGTGGGGGGCTAGTGACGTGAATAGTAAAGAGAATCTTAATTATTAATAAGTGCCTGTTAGGAATGGATAACATACCTAAATACCTATAGTCAGGAGAAAAGACATATTGGATTTATTCTCTATGTTCTTGATGAAAACTAAGACTAATTGGTTAGAAAGAAAGGAAAATTTCAGTTCATTACAAAGACAATTTTTAAACAATGAGAACTGTTCAAAAGTTGAGAAAATTGCTCTCAGGTAGTCAGCTTCATGTCACTTGAGTTGTTTATTGATCTGTTTATTAAAAATAAGTAATAAGTCACAATTGTGTAGAAGTTCAGACCAGATGACATCCAAATTGCTATCTGCCACAAAAATGTAACAGTTTGGTTAATCTACACATTTCATTCATTTTGACCAAAGATCACGACTCTCTTAGAATGCCTCACAAATCAGTGGTGGTTCTTACTCACAGGGGAGACCAATAGAGGGAAGTTTAGCACTTTGGCCTAACAATTTTAAATATTGTTTATTCTTACTATATATTTTCTTACCTCTTTACTGTTCTGTGCCATTTCCCAAAATGTATTTTGTACTATTATAATCAAAGGAAACTATTTTTTAAAGAAACTACTGTTAGTATTGTTCATATCTAATGAAAATCTTTAGAGGTCTATAGAGAACAAGATCTTTCAAAGCCCATACCATCCATCTCTCAATAACCATTTCCGGGCCTGTCTTGCTGTACTCTAAAACTTCCTTTTGTTCTAAGTAGTACCTTCCACTTTTAACTTCTATTATAGTTGATTGACCTGGCAATCACAGACCCAGAATATAAAATTTCTGCCATGGGCAGAAGTTAGAAATTTGTTATCACACCTATTTGTAGGCATAGGTTATTGTGCTATTACTGTCATAATGTCCCGTGGGACCAACATTTTTATCCCCTGCCTCTCTTTCTTGCATCTTAACACAGGTGATTTATAATACTGCCAGATTTACTGAGGCAGTATTTTATGGTACAAAAGCTGTATACCAGGGAAAAAATAAGTCTGAGCCCTCATACTAATTTTGTCTTTAAAATTTTTGAACATCAGAGATTTTATTTCTGTATCTCAGATTATGCTGTCTTTAATTTAAATTTATATTTAACAATTTTATTTTAATATAATAATTATATTATTAAGTGCTAATACACAAGGGACATCACTTTCTTTTCTTCTTCTTCCCCTCCTCCTCCTTATCCTTCTTGCTTCTTCTCCTTCTCCTTTTCCTTCTTCCTCTTCCTCTTCCTCTTCTTCTCCTTCACTGTGACAGGGTCTGGCTCTGTCCCCTAGGCTAAAATGCAGTGGCATGTATATGATTTGCTGCAGCCTCAATTTCCCAGGCTCAAGTTATTCTCCCTCATCAGCCCTCCAAGTAGCTGAAGTGATGGGAGCATGCCACCATGCCAGTCTAATTTTTGTATATTTTGTAGAGGGGTGATTTTGCCATGTTGCCCAGTCTGGTGTCTAAATCCCGGGCTCAAGCAATCTGCATGCCTCTGCCACTCAAAGTGTAGGGATTACAGACATTAGCCACTGCGCCCTGTGAACATCACATTTCTGATTCAGTTTTTTTTTTTTCTGGGACGCTTAATGTATTTCCTAGTACCCAATTGAAAACCAAACATTTGTGGAATGAATAAATAAGTTAATTAATCTATATGTAATAGTATGGTAGAGTGCCAAGGATAATAAAATGTTAAGTGAACAAAGTAAGTTACAAAACAGCATTTACGCATGATCCTATTTGGAAGTAAAATGAACTAAACCAATAAATAATAATATGCATATGAAAAATATTGAAGGAATATAGTTAAACTGTTAATAGTAGGATTGAAGGGTGCTCTTTCTGTGTGTAGTTTTGTAATTTTTAATCTTATAAAACTTATATTTTCAAAATTCAGATATTAGTGTATTTTAATTACATTGAAATATTTTGTTTACTTTTATAATTCTACAGGCTTTTTCCAGTCTTTGAAAAGCATCCTTACCAATCCCCTGTATGTTATATTTGTAATTTTTACATTGTTACACATGAGTAGCTACATTGCTTCTATTACTTATATCATTAAAATGGTGGAGCAACAGTATGGTTGGTCTGCATCTAAGACTAACTTTTTGTTGGGTAAGACATACTTTTTACGTGTTTACTTGATAAATGCAACATTACTGGTATTTGTGTTAAAAGACATATTTTATTGTGAAGGTGATTTCACATTTTACTAAATATACTTTTATTATCTCTCTAACTTCGTAACATTTGTCAATATTGTGATATAACCATTGTTCTGCATTTGAAGTTGCATCTCATGTTAGATGAGTTCTAAAACCAAAGTTGCTTTTGAATAAAACATTTAGAGGTAGTATCTGCATAATTGGATCTTATAGTGCTGAGATCCTGAGACAAACCCTTTTGTAATATAACCATTATAAACCTACAATTCATGGACTGAAATAAGGCCTCAGCCACTGACAAAACATAGGATATTGACGTTTTTTAAAAAAGAATCCATTTAAATGCCTCACAAAATATGCATGATTCAAAAACATCATACTTTAGAGACAATTTTTTTGCTACAGTATCTATTTTCAGTGTCATATTAAGACCTGCCATTAAGAAGAAGTTATAACACTTTGTAGTAACTATTCTACAAATCTATCTATTGTACAAAACTATCTATCAATTTGTAGAAACATTGTAGAAATTTGATCAATATGTGATGAGTTAAAAAATTTATCAAGTGGTATGTGACTAGGTCATGAGTACATGAGAAAATAATAATTAGAAAATGAATGTACAGAAGCACTAGACCAGGCACCTGGATGATCTCCCTGTTGAACCTAAAAGTTTAAACTTAAAAGTTAAATTTTGGCTCCCAATAACTTGATCTGAATTTTTTGTTAGAGGAAACTTCATCTTTAATAACTCTTACAGGACAATGAAATGGTAAAATTATAGGAGGAATTAACCATTTTTAATCCTGTATGTTGATCTTTTTTTATTATAGCAGGGTATATATGTTTTGATGAATAAGGATGAGATATTACTTCAGGAATTCAATTCTAAATTTCTGGGAAAATTTGAAGTAAGCTACTGAGGGTTGGAACTCTACTGTGAGAGATGTAAAGGGTTTTAGATGGCAGGCTCAAAATCTCATAGGAAAAAAGATTTTGTTTTGTTGTTGTTGATTTCCAGAAAAAAAGAACATGCTTCATAGAAATAATCTGTTCAGACATACAAATATTCTTAGCCATTGCCTTTTGCTCTTGAAGAAACCAAACCCTCATAACTGGGAGGAAGAAATTATTTTTGTCTCTCTTACATGATACACTGGTCCCCTACCTCTACTTTAGTCTGCCACCCTCCTCTTAAAGAAGTGAGAAGATGGGATAAATTTGGTTTACCCAACCTCATACTGTGTTTCATATAAAAACACATATCCAAAAAAATATATATTTATATATACATTTATTTAAATATATTTAAATATGCATATATATCTATATATTTAAATATGTGTGTATATATATTTAAATATATATATTTAAATATGTGTGTGTGTGTGTGTGTGTGTGTGTGTGTGGGTGGGTGTATATATATATTTACAGCTTTTTTCTCTTCTTTTATTTCTAGGAATCCTCGCCTTACCTGCTGTTGCAATTGGCATGTTTTCAGGAGGATATATCATTAAAAAATTCAAATTGTCTTTAGTTGGACTTGCCAAATTGGCATTTTGTTCTGCAACAGTGCATCTCTTATCTCAAGTTTTATATTTCTTTCTAATCTGTGAAAGCAAATCAGTTGCCGGCCTAACCTTGACCTATGATGGGTTTGTATATATAATTGCATAATATGTTAACTATCCAATTAAAAGACTATGTGTAAGGAAAATAGGGTAGAAAACAATTGTAATTAAGCTTTCTTTTCATTGAGAGAAATTTCATTTTTGAAATTCTTAAAATGTTCACTCCTTAAGACCTTAAAGTTATTTTGTTCCTTCATTAAAGAAAAGCAACATATGTTGAAGTAATAATACCTACAATTTATGGGTAATTATAATGAGTGGTGGGTACTTTTACCTGCATTTTATAAATGAGAAAGTAAAATTTAGAGAAATAGATAAATTATATGGCTAGTAATATTAAGATTCTGACTCAAATTTGGGGGTTTTGACTCTAAAACTCTTAGTCTTAACCATTAACATTTTGGATGGATCATAATAGTAATATAAATTACCTTCTCCAAAAGTGACTGAATAACCTTAATCTACAGTTCTTTTTGATATTAACAACTGTCTTTATTAAATAACACTTTTTCATATTGTACTTAATTCTCCTTTTTTGCAAACTAATATTTTTTTCCTCTGGTAGTCTACAATGGAAATAGCATTAAGATATATTCTGTTTATAATTGTATGTTAGACCTTGGGATATCTTTTCTTTTCCATTATTATCATGTTTTGTCAAATATTTTTAGTACTACAGTCTCTACCCCAAATCAAGAGCAAGATTCCTACACAGACTTTTAATAATCACTTAAATATAGCCAACAATGTAAGTTTAGGAAGGTTCGTCGTCAAGCAACAAGCAAAGATACTCAGATTACAGTTCAATAACCATGTTCTTTAGTGCTGTTACTATTGGCTCTGAGCTTTCAAAATCTGGATTCTATGAGGTGTTGATTTTAATTTGTCAAATATTCTCATTTTCTTATCTAAATAACATCCTGTTCTTGGAGGCTTGTTAAACTAATCATGAATTATTTTCCTGCATGCTTCTAAATCTAAATTGTTTTTGATCTTTCCTATCAACTATCACCTACTTTGGTAAGTCAATACACATTGTACCTAGAACACTGGATTTTAGAGGTAAGAGAACCTTAGAGATCATGCAGCCCAACTTTCATATATCACTTCCTTTATTATATGAGACCTACAGAATTATGACTTGCTTAAAGTCACACAACGACTCCCTATTGATCTTATATCACACCATTAGTTTCAAAGGCTTCCTGTTTTTCAGGGCAGGCTTTAGCATAAAGCTAGTTTCCTGAAAACAAGTATAGTAACTGTGCCATCTACTGAAAAGATGGAAGCAAGAGTTATACAGGATTTGTTCAATTTAATTAAATTTACTGAGTCCTTCCTGAAAGGTGATTATTTGTGGGAAACATCAATTCCCTCATGGAACTCATAATCTAATGATAGCAAATAATAAAATCAATGTATTCAACATTTGTGAAATCTTAGTCACTAGGACTTGTTTTGTAAGTAAAATTAGTGCAGAGGTCTCCGAATTATCCCTGATTAAGGGTCCTTGAGACTTTACCAAGGGGTCCACAAATTCTAACCTATTTTTATAATGATACAAAGACTTTACCTTTTTTATTCACATTATCTTATGAAGATATAGTGATATTTTTAAGACTATATGATATGTGTTGATGCCACCGGTCTGACAGTTAAAAATATGTGTGCTTATGTATTAAAATGTATTAATATTAATTTCTAATAGACTGTCTATAGATATAACTAATTAAAACAAAAAACTTTGGGTCCTTCAATGCTTTTTAAGGCTCTGAAGGACTCCTAAGAAAAAATATGTGTGAAAACTGTCCCAAAATTATTTTTCCCCAAAAGTCCCTATGAGGTTGACATTTTTTACAAAGAGTAGTCACATTGGTAAGCTATGGCAGAACTAATCTGAACACAGGAGGAACTGATTGCAATTTCTGGACTGGGTCATTATCTTAGTCCATTTGAGCTGCTATAACAAAATATTGTGTAGTTTGTAAATACACAGAAATATATCTCTCACAGTTCTGGAGGCTGGAACATACAAGATCAAGGTGCTGGGAGATTTGGTATCTGGTAAAAGCACACTTCCTAGTTCTTAGATTGTGCCTTCAAGCTGTGTTTAGTCATGGTGGAATATGCAAGGGGTCATTAACTCCATTCAGGAGGGTTCATCCTCATGACCGGATCACATCCTGACAGCCCTATCTCTTAATACCTTCACATAGGAGATTAGATTTCAATCTATGAATTTGGGGGTGCACAAATATTTAGACCATAGTAATCATAAACCATTCTCCATAACTACTCCCAGTAGGATGTCCTCAAGCAGAATAAAGAATTAGATGACTTTAAATAAAATTATTAATAATGTGTTTTCTAAATTACCGATCTACTTTTTTCTTAATTTAAGTGACATACTCATTCAAAGGTACTTCATCAATCCTCAATCATTAACAAATTTTTGCAAAACAAAATAGCTTTTAAAATCTTGAAGCAGAAAATTTATACAAATAATATGCTTTATAATTTTAGCCATGATTAAAATTATATTTAATAATTTATAGCCATATTATAAAGTAAATCAGTTTAAAAACATTGTAGTGTCACTTAAAAAATATACAGAACTTTTTTAGCCCTTTTCAACTGATTCTATTATTTTTTGCTTTTCATTCTTCAGAGGTTCGGCTCTAACCACAATGAATTCTTATTTTATGTAGTTAAGATACAGATTTTAAACTTCAACCACATTAACTAGCATCCATAGATTCACAGAACTTTATAGTGACCTGAGAGGAACTTCAATCTAACGCCATTACCTCACCAAAAAAAAACTGAGTCTAGAAAAATAAAGTTACTTTTCTAATGTGAACCTTCTTGATGGAATCATAACAACCTCTTGTCTAAGTCTTATCTAATCTCTTATTTCTTTTTTAAGTTTTACTTTTTCTAAGTAACAAATCATGTCTTGGTAAAGAAAGAGAGTTACAAGCATTAAAAAAATTAAAAGCATTTTTAAAAACCTATTTTGGCATCATCAGATCAAATTTCTTGATCTAATTGAAGAAAATCCTTTATTTCATTTCTCTTTTCTTTCCCTCACCTTCCCTCCTCCTTTATTTCCCCTCTACTTCCCCCTTGTCTCTCTCCTCCTCTTCCTTCTTTTCTTCCTCTCTCTTCTCTTTCTCTCTTTTTGATATATGTCTATCATATATTTTCAGAAATAGTCCAGTAAGATCTCATGTAGATGTACCACTTTCTTATTGCAACTCAGAGTGCAATTGTGATGAAAGTCAATGGGAACCAGTCTGTGGAAACAATGGAATAACTTACCTGTCACCTTGTCTAGCAGGATGCAAATCTTCAAGTGGTAATAAAGAGCCCATAGTGAGTATTTGTTTTTGTTTTTCCTTCTCTCCTTAATCAAAATCACAGATTTGATTTTTTAATAATTGCTTATCACATCTTCCTATAGCTAAAGTATCCAGTATAAAGATAAAAGATTCCAATATTATCTGTCATTGTGATGGCTGTGAAGTATAAACAAAGCTTCGTATAAAGTCCTGCTTAGGACACAACCAAGTTTTTCTGTTATTTGAATTTTGAGATTACCCCACTTTTTTCTTGAGAGTGTAGAAATATGACCTATTAGAATTTAATCCACTTAGGATTTCTAAGAAGCATCTGATTTGACTGAAGCACATGATTTCAATTAATTTGGAATTAATTTATCCATCAGAAGTTAGGGGAAAGTCCTGATTAACCTGTTGTCAGAACTACCTACTTTACTAGGACAACAATCTATGTGCATTTTTATATATACATCCTGGTGAGTTTAGCTAGGGGCTCACTGGGGCTTTTGACTTTCCAATAAATTAATCAAGGATTCATGCTTACTTGACTGCCAGATTCTTGATTTCCTATGTTGATTTCCTCACAACTGGCACTTCTCTTACTCAGGATAATTTAGTATCCTGCCCACTTATTCCCAACATATCCATTTGAAATTCCATTTTTTTCTTCACTCAAATGGGTTTTTTTCCATGTGAGCCATGGGTTTTTCCTAATATCCTGGGTAACTCCCAATAGTTGGAAATTGGGTATGCTATTCCCCATACCTACCATTCACTCAACATCTCACAAAGTTGTGTATTCATTTTTCAGGCCATTTTCCTATTACCAACATTAGCAACATAGTCAGCTATGATGACTACTCTCTACCACACTCTTCTATGTTTCATTTTTAAACCTTTTTCATCTTTCCCTTGCCCATTGTCATACCGATATATTATGGAAAGGCATGGAGAAATTTGACGAATAAAGCATCCTAGGTTCCTTGAAGATAGGCCATAACTTTAATAAACTTGTACAACATATATGGCCCACAGACTATACTTAAAAGCCCACATCTCATATTCATCTGCTATAATATCCTTCAGTAAGGGTGCCCTCATTTAATCCCTGGTTTCACTTTGCCCAGTAGTGAAGATCTGAAAGAAACGTAATATTGGAATCCTAAAAAGAGCTCTGTCTACATGGAGACATCTTCTTAATATGAACAATGGCTATACCATCTGGGGGCTACTGCAAAATTCCTTTACTAAATCCTCAGTAAAAAAAGAAATCTCTTTTTAAAATGATGTTCTCTGTATCAAAGTTTGGTTTTATTGGCCGGTGTGCTTTCTCCATAAAAGATTGCTCCATATTATTCTTAGTGAAAAAAGAAGGATAAAAGGAAGCTTGGTGGAACCATAAAAGTATAGATTTAAATTATTTTAAAATTCTTCCTTCAATAATTAGTCTTTAGCACTAGCAGGTTAAAGGCGAACTTCCCTTAAACTTTTGTTTAGCCTAGAATCAGAATAGATTTTTTTAAAAGCCACCTACCTACAAACACTGCCTGAGGGGGGAGGAGCCAAGATGGCCAAATAGGAACAGCTCCAGTCTACAGCTCCCAGCGCGAGCGACGCAGAAGATGGGTGATTTCTGCATTTCCATCTGAGGTACCGTGTTCATCTCACTAGGGAGTGCCAGACAGTGGGCGCAGGTCAGTGGGTGAGTGCACCGTGCGCCAGCCGAAGCAGGGGCGAAGCATTGCCTCACTCGGGAAGTGCAAGGGGTCAGGGAGTTCCCCTTCCAGGGGTGACAGACGGCACCTGGAAAATCGGGCCACTCCCACCCGAATACTGTGCTTTTCCGACGGGCTTAGGAAACGGTGCTCCAGGAGAGTATAGCCCGCACCTGGCTCAGAGGGTCCTACGCCCACGGAGTCTTGCTGATTGCTAGCACAGCAGTCTGAGATCAAACAGCAAGTCAGCAGCGAGGCTGGGGGAGGGGCACCTGCCATTGCCCAGGCTCACTTAGGTAAACAAAGCAGCCTGGAAGCTTGAACTGGGTGGAGCCCACCACAGCTCAAGGAGGCCTGCCTGCCTCTGTAGGCTCCACCTCTGGGGGCAGGGCACAGACAAACAAGAAGACAGCAGTAACCTCTGCAGACTTAAATGTCCCTGTCTGACAGCTGTGAGGAGAGCAGTGGTTCTCCCAGCACGCAGCTGGAGATCTGAGAACGGGCTGACTGCCTCCTCAAGTGGGTCCCTGACCCCTGACCCCCGAGCAGCCTAACTGGGAGGCATCCCCCAGCAGGGGCAGACTGACACCTCACACGGCTGGCCAGGTACTCCAACAGACCTGCAGCTGAGGGTTCTGTCTGTTAGAAGGAAAACTAACAGAAAGGACATCCACACCAAAAACCCATCTGTACATCACCATCATCAAAGACCAAAAGTAGATAAAACCACAAAGATGGGGAAAAAACAGAGCAGAAAAACTGGAAACTCTAAAAACCAGAGTACCTCTCCTCCTCCAAAGGAACGCAGTTCCTCACCAGCAACGGAACAAAGCTGGACGGAGAATGACTTTGACGAGCTGAGAGAAGAAGGCTTCAGACGATCAAATTACTCTGAGCTACAGGAGGATATTCAAACCAAAGGCAAAGAAGTTGAAAACTTTGAAAAAAATTTAGAAGAATGTATAACTAGAATAACCAATACAGAGAAGTTCTTAAAGGAGCTGATGGAGCTGAAAACCAAGGCTCGAGAACTACGTGAAGAATGCAGAAGCCTCAGGAGCCGATGCGATCAAATGGAAGAAAGGGTATCAGCCCTGGAAGATGAAATGAATGAAATGAAGCGAGAAGGGAAGTTTAGAGAAAAAAGAATAAAAAGAAATGAGCAAAGCCTCCAAGAAATGTGGGACTATGTGAAAAGACCAAATCTACGTCTGATTGGTGTACCTGAAAGTGACGGGGAGAATGGAAACAAGTTGGAAAACACTCTGCAGGATATTATCCAGGAGAACTTCCCCAATCTAGCAAGGCAGGCCAACATTCAGATTCAGGAAATACAGAGAACGCCACAAAGATACTCCTCGAGAAGAGCAACTCCAAGACACATAATTTTCAGATTCACCAAAGTTGAAATGAAGGAAAAAATGTTAAGGGCAGCGAGAGAGAAAGGTCGGGTTACCATCAAAGGGAAGCCCATCAGACTAACAGTGGATCTCTCAGCAGAAACCCTACAAGCCAGAAGAGAGTGGGGGCCAATATTCAACATTCTTAAAGAAAAGAATTTTCAACCCAGAATTTCATATCCTGCCAAACTAAGCTTCATAAGTGAAGGAGAAATAAAATACTTTACAGACAAGCAAATGCTGAGAGATTTTGTCACCACCAGGCCTGCCCTAAAAGAGCTCCTGAAGGAAGCGCTAAACATGGAAAGGCACAACCGGTACCAGCCACTGCAAAATCATACCGAAATGTAAAGACCATCGAGACTAGGAAGAGACTGCATCAACTAACGAGCAAAATATCCAGCTAACATCATAATGACAGGATCAAATTCACACATAACAATATTAACTTTAAATGTAAATGGACTAAATGCTCCAATTAAAAGACACAGACTGGCAAATTGGATAAAGACTCAAGACCCATCAGTGTGCTGTATTCAGGAAACCCATCTCACGTGCAGAGACACACATAGGCTCAAAATAAAAGGATGGAGGAAGATCTACCAAGCAAATGGAAAACAAAAAAAGGCAGGGGTTGCAATCCTAGTCTCTGATAAAACAGACTTTAAACCAACAAAGATCAAAAGAGACAAAGAAGGCCATTACATAATGGTAAAGGGATTAATTCAACAAGAAGAGCTAACTGTCCTAAATATATATGCACCCAATACAGGAGCACCCAGATTCATAAAGCAAGTCCTGAGTGACCTACAAAGAGACTTAGACTCCCACACATTAATAATGGGAGACTTTAACACCCCACTGTCAACATTAGACAGATCAACGAGACAGAAAGTCAACAAGGATACCCAGGAATTGAACTCAGCTCTGCACCAAGTGGACCTAATAGACATCTACAGAACTCTCCACCCCAAATCAACAGAATATACATTTTTTTCAGCACCACACCACACCTATTCCAAACTTGACCATATACTTGGAAGTAAAGCTCTCCTCAATAAATGTAAAAGAACAGAAATTGTAACAAACTGTCTCTCAGATCACAGTGCAATCAAGCTAGAACTCAGGATTAAGAATCTCACTCAAAACTGCTCAACTACGTGGAAACTGAACATCCTGCTCCTGAATGACTACTGGGTACATAACGAAATGAAGGCAGAAATAAAGATGTTCTTTGAAACCAACGAGAACCAAGACACAACATACCAGAATCTCTGGGATGCATTCAAAGCAGTGTGTAGAGGGAAATTTATAGCACTAAATGCCCACAAGAGAAAGCAGGAAAGATCCAAAATTGACACCCTAACATCACAATAAAAAGAACTAGAAAAGCAAGAGCAAACACATTCGAAAGCTAGCAGAAGGCAAGAAATAACTAAAATCAGAGCAGAACTGAAGGAAATAGAGACACAAAAAACCCTTCAAAAAATAAATGAATCCAGGAGCTGGATTTTTGAAAGGATCAACAAAATTGATAGACCGCTAGCAAGATTAATAAAGAAAAAAAGAAGAATCAAATAGATGCAATAAAAAATGATAAAGGGGATATCACCACCGATCCCACAGAAATACAAACTACCATCAGAGAATATTACAAACACCTCTATGCAAATAAACTAGAAAATCTAGAAGAAATGGATAAATTCCTCAACACATACACCCTCCCAAGACTAAACCAGGAAGAAGTTGAATCTCTGAATAGACCAATAACAGACTCTGAAATTGTGGCAATAATCGATAGCTTACCAACCAAAAAAAGTCCAGGACCAGATGGGTTCACAGCCGAATTCTACCAGAGGTACAAGGAGGAGCTGGTACCATTCCTTCTGAAACTATTCCAGTCAATAGAAAAAGAGAGAATCCTCCCTAACTCATTTTATGAGGCCAGCATCATCCTGATACCAAAGCCTGGCAGAGACACAACAAAAAAAGAGAATTTTAGACCAATATCCTTGATGAACATTGATGCAAAAATCCTCAATAAAATACTGGCAAACAGAATCCAGCAGCACATCAAAAAGCTTATCCACCATGATCAAGTGGGCTTCATCCCTGAGATGCAAGGCTGGTTCAATATATGCAAATCAATAAATGTAATCCAGCATATAAACAGAACCAAAGACAAAAACCACATGATTATCTCAATAGATGCAGAAAAGGCCTTTGACAAAATTCAACAACCCTTCATGCTAAAAACTCTCAATAAATTAGGAATTGATGGAATGTATCTCAAAATAATAAGAGCTATTTATGAGAAACCCACAGCCAATATCATACTGAATGGGCAAAAACTGGAAGCATTCCCTTTGAAAACTGGCACAAGACAGGGATGCCCTCTCTCACCACTTCTATTCAACATAGTGTTGGAAGTTCTGGCCAGGGCAATTAGGCAAGAGAAGGAAATCAAGGGTATTCAATTAGGAAAAGAGGAAGTCAAATTGTCCCTGTTTGCAGATGACATGATAGTATATCTAGAAAACCCCATTGTCTCAGCCCAAAATCTCCTTAAGCTGATAAGCAACTTCAGCAAAGCCTCAGGATACAAAATCAATGTGCAAAAATCACAAGCATTCTTATACATCAATAACAGGCAAACAGAGAGCCAAATCATGAGTGAACTCCCATTCACAATTGCTTCAAAGAGAATAAAATACCTAGGAATCCAACTTACAAGGGATGTGAAAGACCTCTTCAAGGAGAACTACAAACCACTGCTCAAGGAAATAAAAGAGGATACAAACAAATGGAAGAACATTCCATGCTCATGGGTAGGAAGAATCAATATCATGAAAATGGCCATCCTTCCCAAGGTAATTTACAGATTCAATGCCATCCCCATCAAGCTACCAATGACTTTCTTCACAGAATTGGAAAAAACTACTTTAAAGTTCATATGGAACCAAAAAAGAGCCCGCATCGCCAAGTCAATCCTAAGCCAAAAGAACAAAGCTGGAGGCATCACACTACCTGACTTCAAACTATACTACAAGGCTACAGTAACCAAAACAGCATGGTACTGGTACAAAAACAGAGATATAGATCAATGGAACAGAACAGAGCCGTCAGAAATAATTCCACATATCTACAAGTATCTGATCTTTGACAAACCTGACAAAAACAAGAAATGGGGAAAGGATTCCCTATTTAATAAATGGTGCTGGGAAAACTGGCTAGCCATATGTAGAAAGCTGAAACTGGATCCCTTCCTTACACCTTAAACAAAAATCAATTCAAGATGGATTAAAGACTTAAATGTTAGACCTAAAACCATAAAAACTCTAGAAGAAAACCTAGGCATTACCATTCAGGACATAGGCATGGGCAAGGACTTCATGTCTAAAACACCAAAAGCAATGGCAACAAAACCCAAAATTGACAAATGGGATCTAATTAAACTCAAGAGCTTCTGCACAGCAAAAGAAACTACCATCAGAGTGAACAGGCAACCTACAAAATGGGAGAAAATTTTCGCAACCTACTCATCTGACAAAGGGCTAATATCCAGAATCTACAATGAACTCCAACAAATTTACAAGAAAAAAACAAACAACCCCATCAAAAAGTGGGCGAAGGACATGTACAGACACTTCTCAAAAGAAGACATTTATGCAGCCAAAAAACACATGAAAAAATGCTCACCATCACTGGCCATCAGAGAAATGCAAATCAAAACCACAATGAGATACCATCTCACACCAGTTAGAATGGCAATCATTAAAAAGTCAGGAAACAACAGGTGCTGGAGAGGATGTGGAGAAATAGGAACACTTTTACACTGTTGGTGGGACTGTAAACTAGTTCAACCCTTGTGGAAGTCAGTGTGGCGATTCCTCAGGGATCTAGAACTAGAAATTCCATTCGACCCAGCCATCCCATTACTGGGTATATACCCAAAGGACTATAAATCATGCTGCTATAAAGACACATGCACACGTATGTTTATTGTGGCATTATTCACCATAGCAAAGACTTGGAACCAACCCAAATGTCCAACAATGATAGACTGGATTAAGAAAATGTGGCACATATACACCATGGAATACTATGCAGCCATAAAAAATGATGAGTTCATGTCCTTTGTAGGGACATGGATGAAATTGGAAATCATCATTCTCAGTAAACTATCGCAAGAACAAAAAACCAAACACCGCATATTCTCACTCATAGGTGGGAATTGAACAATGAGAACACATGGAGACAGGAAGGGGAACATCACACTTCGGGGACTGTTATGGGGTGGGGGGAGTAGGGAGGGATAGCATTGGGAGATATACCTAATGCTAGATGACGAGTTGGTGGGTGCAGCGCACCAGCATGGCACATGTATACATATGTAACTTACCTGCACATTGCGCACATGTACCATAAAACCTAAAGTATAATAATAACAATAATAATAATAATAATAAAAGAAAAAAAAAAACAAAACACTGCCTGATTAAATGTCTCAAATCATTTGATCCTAATGTTCCCCTTCTGTACTCTTACCATTAGTCAGGACATTCTGTTGTGTTGGACCTCTCTAGCAATAATATTATCTATTTTATTATCTGTCATTATGGTCTTGAATGCTGCTTTCGCCTGCTTAAATAGAATTCTGGCATCCATGACCATCTCTACTTCTTCTGTACTCTGTCCTATTTTCAAGAGTGGCTCTAGTTCCAGATTTTGGCCCCTTTCAAACTGCTGTATTTTCTGAAGTTTTGGGATAATCCTTCCCCAAGGCATGTCCCTAATACTTAGTAGAGATTGTCAAAGTAAGTAAAAATGCATATTTTAGGAAGTAAGTGTGGGTGAAAGAGCAATATTGAAAACAATTTATATTAATGAGAAAATTATATACACTTTCATACACTAATTTCTTAAATTATTTCCCAATTTTAAAATTAAGAATTTATTAAATGTTAATATTCAATTCCATTATCTTACACAGAAAGTAATTCAGGAAGCAATTTTGCCTTTCATTATTAAGCAACTGTATTTTCATAATATTTTTAAAACTGTAAATATTTTAGTTTGAGACTTCTTTAAATATAATGGAATGTATTCATAGCCCAGTTGCGTGTGGCAAATGTATTTGGTAATATTTCAAAAATTATTTTTAGGTGTTTTATAACTGTAGCTGTGTGGAAGTAACTGGTATCCAGAACAAAAATTACTCAGCGCACTTGGGTGAATGCCCAAGAGATGATGCTTGTACAAGGAAATCTTACGTTTATTTTGTAATTCAAGTCTTAGATGCTTTCCTCTGTGCAATTGGACTTACCTCATATTCCGTGCTGGTGATTAGGTAAGTATGATGTTTTAAAACATTATCATGTATATTAAACTAAAAGCACACCCAATGATATACATATTTCCGTATTTAGCTCAAATTCATATGTTGTTACATTTTAATTTTCTGGGAATTCATTTTCTTAGAATTATTATGATATTTCAATGCTATCATTAATAATATAATTTTGTCTCTAATACTTCCATTGTGAAATCTAGGCTCTATACATTCTTCTTTTATTAAGAATCTTAAGACACACACACTGATTGACAATTGCCTCAATTGTAAAAGAATCTCTATATGATTCAAAAAGAACTTTTAATTTTGAGTTGCCTTGGATCCTAATGGGCCAGTTAGAGAAAATCATCTGTTGACTTCATTGACAGAAAAAGTTTTGCCAACAAGATATAAATATAAACTTCAGTGTGTAATGAAATTCTAATGCTGTAAATTCACCCACAGCATGGCTTCTGACCTAGTATCCCTTAATACGATTGCAGACGGAAGAAAAGTATATGTAAAGAATTCATTCCTTTCTTCACTCGTTAAACAGATATTTAGACAGCATGTGATGCTTAATGAAGAATATTTCTTGGTAAATAAAACCAATAAGGTACTTGTTGTCTCATAGCTTTGAAAAACGACAAGTGACGTGAGACAAATAAGTTTAAAAATAAACACATAATTACAAATTGCTCTTAGTCTTAATAAGGAAAAAGACTGCTGATAAAGGGAATAAAAAGAGAAACAAAATTTGGGAGTGAAATGAGGGTATATGAGGGAAAGGATTTACAAAGCGCATCTTAAAAGAAGTGATATTTTATCTAAGGGCATACAGAAAAAGCCAAATGAAGGGCTTTCAGGGAGAGGGTCTAAGTGTTGCTTCCTTAAGACAGGAAAGCGCTAGTGTGTTTGAAGACTAAAAAGAATCCAGTTCATTGGAACATACTGAGTGAGAGGGGTGTGGCATAAGATAAGTTTGGAAAATTAGGGAGGAAGCAGATAATGTGTGCCCTACCGGCCAATATAATAATTCAATCACCTAAAACTGTAAACATGTAAAGACAGGCATGTAGATGTTAAAAATATACATGATAAGCAGAATGACCTGGGTTAACATCTAATTGTACTTTTAAAACATACTAGTTGATCACAGTCATGGTCAGCCAACAGCATGACGTGGTAGAAAAAAAAATGTGTTTTTAAGTTTTGTTAACATGAAAATAAACCTGTAAACTAAATTTACAGTTGTTAAATTTTGACTCTGACTGCAAGTTTTATCAAATTATTTATAGTAAATATTCCACAAATATATCTTCATCTTCAATATAAAATGTCTACTCAGAGGGAGAAGCATATATTTGCTAAATTACAGATTCATTAACATAAAAATTCACCTCAAAATATCATACCAGTTTACATCTCAACATGTTTCAGCTTCTTAATTGAAACTTTTTCATAAGGAGAGTTTTAAAAATACTGTTTCATCCTTGATGATAGTTATGATTTATCTAATTAAGAAAGTTATGAAATCAACATTACCACTTGTCAAAAGCATTTATTAATCTCTCACCAGCCTTTGATTTTCTTTGAAGAAATGTTTTGTGAAGCTGACTAGAGAATACAAATATAAAATATGAACTTCATTCTATTAATGATTTTCTAAAGTTTATATCATAAGACTATTGCTAAAACTAGACTAAGCAGGAGTGTAGGCATTTACTCATCCAGTACATATTTATTATGTGTGTCAGCCACAGGTCCATGCAATGAGGATGGAAATGTGAATGAAAGTGATAAAACTTCATTGGCATCCAGTGGGGATGGGGAATGGGGGGTGGATTGGCATAGGAGAAGAACTAATAAACAAATAAGCAAGTAAATATGTAAAATAGGGTAAGTGTGCAACACTAGAAAGAAGAATCAGAGTAAGAAAATAGAAAAAGTAGGGATAGGTAAGAGACACTAGTTCAGACATTGTGCATTGGAAATTGTATGATAAGAGACCTAAATGAAGAGATGAAGAGTGAAACTACAAGCCATGCTAAATGGGGACAGGGAAGGAACAATCTAGGCAGGTAGAGCAAAGGTAAAGGCCCTGGTGTGGAACATACTTAACATATACATGGTCAGAAAAAAGTGTGTGAGAAAGAGAGAGGTATGAAGTACAGTGACAGAGCTAGCATGATACAGATTATATTGTTCCAGGAAAGTCTTTGGAACTTATTCTAAACGTGTTCAGATGCCCTAGAGGGTTTAAGCATTAGTATTACCTAATGCTTATGGCTTACCTAACGAGAAGAACACTCTAACTGTGCATGGAGATGGAGTGTGTTTTTGGAAGACAAGAATGAAATCATGGAAAACATAAGGCTGTAATCATTCTTCACAAGATGGGGTCTTGATTGAGCATGGTTATGATAAAGGAAGTGGGAAGCGACTTGAGTCTCAGTCTTTCTCAGTCTTTGTTTTGTTTTTAAGGCAAAGCCAATATGATTTGCTGCTCAACTGAATACGGCAGGCGAGAGAGAGAATTTAAGGATGATCTGAAAGTTCTGGTCTGAGTTCTAGAAAAATGATAGTACTATCGAACAAAATGGGAAAGACTAAGGAAGAGTAGTTTTGGGAAAGTGGACAAGTAAGACTTCTTGTGTCTCTAAAACTGAGCTGCCTGTTAGATATCTACCAACAATGTCATATGCAGAATCCACTATTTAGGAGAAACACTAAAGTTAGAAACATAAATTTTAGAGTTAGCAACATACAGATGCTATTTAAATTCAATGCACTATTGAGATATTCTAGGGACTCAGTATATATAGAAACTAGATCCTAGGACCAACACCTAGCACTCTAACTTTAGAGATCAATGATAGAAGAAGCCAGTGAAGGAAATTGAGGAAGTCCCATGAGTTATGAGAAAAACTGAGAAAAGATCATGTTCTTGAAGCATAATGAAGAATATATGAAGTAGTGAGTAAAGCAACTATGTCAAGGGCCGCTGACAGTTCACAAGAATTAGGTACTAGAAAGTGACCATTGGATTTCATTATATGCTCATCACTGTTAGCCCAAACAAAACTGGTGCATGAAGAAGGAAGGGAAAAATAAGGCTGTTTTGGTTATTAAAAAGTGTTTCATTTTAATGGATTTAGGGGTACAAGTGCAGTTGTGAAACATGGATATATTGTGCAGTGAAGTATGGGGTTTTGTGTTCTCATCATCCGAATAGTGTACATTGTATCTGATAGATAGTATTTCATCCCTCCCACCCTCCCATCCCATCCCTGCCACCCTCTCCCAACTCCCACACTTTAGAGTCTCTAATAGTCTAGTATTTCACTCTGTATGTCCTTGTGTACTCACTATTTAGCTCTCACATCAAAGTAAGTACATGCATTTTTTAACTTTCTGTTTCTGACTCATTTCACTAAGGATAATGGCCTGCAGTTCTACCCATAATGCTGCAAATGACTTCATTTCTTATGGCTGACTAGTATTCCATGGCATATACATATATATCAAATTCTTAATCTAACTGTCAGTTAATGGACCTTTAGATTAATTCTACGACTTTGCTTTTGTCATTAGAGCTGTGATAAGCATACAAGTGCAGGTATTTTTTGCTTGTTTGTTTGTTTTTGTTTTGAGACAGAGTCTCACTTTTTTTGCCAAGACTGGAGTGCAGTGGCAGGATCTTGTCTCACTGCCACCTCCGCCTCCCAGGTTCAAGCAATTCTCCTGCCTCAGCCTTCTGAGTAGCTGGGATTTCAGTCACCCACCACCATACCTGGCTGATTTTTTTTGTATTTTATTTTATTTTATTTTATATTTTATTTTATTTATTTTATTTTATTTTATTTTATAGTTTATTTTATTTTATTTTATTATTTTATTTTTAGTGGAGATGGGGTTTCACCATGTCAACCAAACTGGTCTCAAACTCTTAACTTCAGGTGATCTGCCTGCCTTGGCCTCCTGAAGTGCTGGGATTGCAGGCATGAGCCACTTCACTCAGCCACAGGTTGTCTTTTTAATAAAATCATTTCTTTTTCTTTAGGTGTACATCCAGTACTGGGATTGCTAGATTGAATGGTAGTTCAATTTTTAGGTCATTGGTAAATCTCTATACTGTTTTCCATAGAGGTTGTACTAATTTACATTCCCACCTACAGTGTATAAGCATTCTCTTTTCTCCTCATCTTCACCAACATCTCTTGTTTTTTTGACTTTGTAATAATAGCTATCATAAGGATATAAGATGATACTATGATTTTAATATCTCTGATGATTAGTGATGTTGGGGATTTTTTATATGTTTATTGAACACTTGTATGTCTTCCTTTGAAAAATGTCTGTTCATGTCCTTTGCCCACTTTTTAATGAGGTTCTTTCTTTTTTTTTTTCATTGAGTTGAGTTCCTCATATATTATGGATATTAGCACTTTATCAGAGCCATTGTTTACAAATATTTTCTCCCATTCAGTGGGTTGTCTGTGTCCTCTGTTGATTATTTCTTTTACTTAGCAGAAGTTTTTAAGTTTAATTAAGTTCCATTGGTGTATATTTGTTGTTGCTGTTGTATTTCCTTTTGAGGACGTAATCATAAATCCTTTGCCTAGACCAATGTCCAGGAGAGTTTTTCCTAGGTTTTCCCCTAAGAGTTTTTATAGTTTCAGGCCCTACATTTAAGTCTTTAACCAATTTTGAGTTAATTTTTATATATGGTGAGAGATAGAGATTCAATTTTATGTCTGCATATATGACTCTCCAATTTTCCCAGCACCGTTTATTGAATAGGGTGTGCTTTCCTCAGTGTATATATATTTTTTGCCTTTGTCAAAGATCAGTATGTTGTAGGTATGTGGTTTTATCTCTAGCTTCTGTAGTCTGTTCCATTAATCTATGCATTTATTTTTATACTATTACTATTTATATTGGCTTATAGACGAAGTATAATATAAAGTCAGGTAAGGTAATAACTTTAGCTTATTTTTTGCTTAGGATGAATTTGCTCTTCAGGATCTTTTTTGGTTCCATATGAATTTTAGGATTTTCTTTTCTAATTCTATAAAAAATGATATTGATAATTTAATGGAAATTGCATTGAATATAGGTTGCTTTGGGCAGGATGGTCATTTTACATAATATTAGTTATTTCAATTTATGGGTGTGGAAAGTTTTTCCATTCGATTTTGTCATATATGACTTTTTTCATCAGTTCTTTTTGTAGAGATTTTTTACCTCTTAGGTTAAATGTATTCCTATGTATTTTATTTTTTATCTATTATATATATCAGTAAAAAAAATCTTGTTATAGACAACTATATTATCTATCAGTTATCTATCAGATAGATAACTGTATTGGGATTCATTTGTTGATTTGGTTCTCAGCTATATCATTATTGGTGTATGGAAATTATACTCGTTTTTGAACATTGGTTTTATATCCTGAAACTTTACCGAAGTAGTTTGTCAAGTCTAGGAGACTTTCAGAGGAGTCTTTAGGATTTTCTAGGTATAAGATTATATCATAAATAAACAGAAATAATTTGAACACTTGTTTTCCAATTTGGATACCTTTTATTCCTTTTTTTCGTCTGATTGCTCTAGATAGAACTTCCAATACTATGTTGAACAGGAGTGGTGAAAGTAGGCATCCTCACTTTGTTCCCATTCTTAGAAGTAATGCTTACAATTTTCCCTCCCTCAGTATGTTGTTGGCTGTGCTTTGCATTTTATGGCTTTCATTATTTTGAGGTATATTTCTTCTATGCCTAGTTTAGTAATGGTTTTTATCATAAAAGAATGCTCGATTTTATGAAGTGCTTTTTTTTGTATCAGTTGATTTTATATGCTTTTTGGTTTTAATTATGTTAATTTGATGAATCACATATATTGATTTGCATATGTTGAACCATCTTTGCATTTCAGGAATAAAGACCACTTCATTCTTGTGATGAACCTTTTGATGTGCTACCAAATTTAATTTTCTACTGTTTTGTTGAGGATATTTTTATCTATGTTGATCAGGAATATTGATCTGTAGTTTTTTTTTTATTTATTGTTTACTTGCCTAGTTTTGGTGTCAGGGTGATGCTGACTTCATAGAATGAGTTAGGGAAGATTCCTTCCTTCCTGATTTTTTGGAACAGTTTTAGTAGAATTGGTATCATTTCTCCTTGTTTCTTTGGTAGAATTTGGCTGTGATGCCAACTATTCTTGCAGTTTTTATTGTTGTTATGAGATTTCTTTTTTATTACTGATTCAATTTCATTACTCATTATTTGTTTGTTCCGTATTTCTATTTTTTCTTGGTTCAAATTCGGGAGGTTGTCTGTTTCCAGGAATTTATCAATTTTCTCTGGTTTTCTAGTTTGTGTATGTAGAGATGTACATAGTAGTCTCTAATGATCTTTTGTATTTCTGTGGTAATAGTTTTAATGTCACCTTTATCATTTCTGATTGTGCTTATATGAATCTTCTTCCTTTTAATGGTTAATCTACTAGCAGTCTAGCAATCTTGTTTATATTTTCAGATAACCAACTTTTTTTTTTCCACTGATCCTTTGTAAACTTTTTTGCCCACATTTCATTTAATTTTGTTCTTTGTTATTACTTTATTCTGCCAGTTTAGGGTATGGGTTGTTCTTGATTTTCTAGTTCCATAACGCATAATATTAGATAGCCATTTAATGCTACAAACTTCCCTCTTAGCACTGATTTGCTGCATCTCAGAGGTTTTGACATGCTGTCTTTGTTTTCATTCATTTTGATTTTTAAAAATAATTCTGCCTTGACTTCATCATTGACCCAATAATTGTTCAGGAACAAGTTATTTAATTACCGTGTATTTGTATAGTGTCGAGAATTCCTCTATGTACTAATTTCTATTTTTATTTCACTGTGTTCTGAAAAGGTACTTGATGTAACTTTGATTTTTAAAAAAAGTATTCACTCTTGCCTGTGGCATGGCATATGGTCAATTTTTTAGCATGTTTCATGTGCAGCTGTGAAGAATCTATATTCTGTGGTAGTAATATAAGATGTTCTGCAAATATTTGTTAGGTTCATTCGGTCTAGTGTTCAATTTACCAGCTTTCTTTGCTGATTTTTAGCCTCCATGATTTCCTGTTGCTGTCAGTGGGTTATTTATGGACCCTACTAATGTTGTATTGGCATTTCTCTCTTTTCTTCAGTCGAGTAGTATTTATTTTATGAATCTGAGTGCTACAATGTTTGAATTGTTATATCTTCTTGTTGAATTGAACCTTTATAAAATATAATAACCTTTTTCATTTTTTGACCATTTTTGATTGGAAATTTGTTTGATCTAACACAAGTATAGCTATAGTTGGTTTATGTTATCATGGGATATCTTTTTGCACCCCTTTACTTTGACTCTGAAAGTGTCTATACCGGTTAGTTTAGTTAGGTGGGTTTCTTGTATGTAGCATAAAGTTGGATCTTTTTTTTTTAAACATTCTGCCAGCCTATATTTTTTTAAGTGGAGGATTTAGTCTGTTTACATTTAAGGTCAGTATTGATTTTTGAGGTTTTGTTTCCATAATATTGTTAATTAGTTCTTAATTGCTTTGGGGCATCAATTAGGTAATTTCTTTATAAGATCTGTGTGTTTTATGCTTTTGTGTGTTCCATAATGATTAGTATTGCTCTTTCATTTCTGTGTTTAGAACACCTTTAAGTATTTCTTGTAGTGCCAGTCTGTGACAAATATGTTTAGTGTTTGCTTATTATCTAGGAAATACCTTATTTCTCTTTGAATTACGAATCTTAGTTGAGGGGGATAAAAAAATTCTTGTCTGGCCTTATTTTGTAAGAAGACTCAAAATAGGACCCCAGTTTCTTTTGGCTTGTTAAGGTTCCTGCTTACAAGGTTCCTGCAAACTCTGGTATGAGTTTGATGAGATTTCTTTTGTAGATGATTAGACACTTCTCCCTTGCCTCTTTTATGTTGACTTTGGATAGTCTGAGGACTATATGTTTTTCTTAGGTTATTCTTGAAATACATATCCCAGGAATCATCTGAGATTTTTATATCTGGATGTCTAGGTCTGCAGCAAGACCAGGGAAGTTTTCCTGAGTTATTTATTCAAACAAGTTACCCACACTTTTTACTTTCTGTTCTTCTCCCCCTGGAATACCTATAATTCATAGGTTTGGATGCTTTACATGATAACCTTTACATGATAACAAAGTGCTTGAAGGCTTTGTTAAGTTTCACAATTTATTTTTCTATATTTGTCTTACTGGGTTTAATTAAAAGACCTGTTTTCCAGCTCTTAAATCATTTATGCTGCTTGTTCAGCCTGTTGTTAAAGCTTTCAAAACCATTTTGCAATTCCATCAAAATATTTTTCATTTTCAAAAGTCGTGTCTGTTTTTCTCAATAAAATCTATATTTTCTTTTATATGCTACATCATTTTTCTGGTGTATTTGTGATGGCTTTCAACTTTGGATCTCAACCTTTACATAATCATGTATTTCTTAAAGGCTTTATTTCTTGGAGGCTTCTTTAGAATTCTTTAGAATCAATATTTTGGATTTTTTTTTTTTTTTTGAGTTGGAGTCTCACTCTGTCACCAGGCTGGAGTGCAGTGGCACAATCTCGGCTCACTGCAACCTCCACCTCCTGGCTTCAAGCAATTCTCCTACCTCAGCCTCCTGAGTAGCTGGGACTACAGGTGTGTGCTCTTCATTGACTATATAAAAGATTTTATTTTTTTTAGAATTCACTGCTGGAGGTTAGTGTGGTCCTTTGGAGATGTTGTGAAACTCTTTCTTCTTTATACTTCCAAAATTGTTTATCTGGTTCTTCCTCATTTAGATAAGCTATCTCTCCTTATTTTGAATTTATTTTGTTTTAACAGGATTTTTCTCCCTTTGAAAATGTGACTGTAATGTGTGCTGCATAGAATCTGAAAGTCTATATTGAAGAGGATCAAGAAAAAATGCTAGAAAGGAAAGTGTAACAGTCAGTATGGAAAGTTCTTTTCAGGTGAAGTGTTATAAGAAGAAGCAGAGAAAAGATGTGGTAGTTAGCATGATTGTGTCATCAAGAGTTCTGTTTATGTTCAATGCTAGAAATCATACCATGCTTGCATACTAATGAAAATTAGCAGTACAGATGAAGGAAACTGATAATGCAGGAGAGAGGGAAAGTAATTACAGAGGAAGGTGAAAAGAGATGTTAACAAGGACACAGAGTTTTTCTCTGTAGAAGGGAAAATTGTCTATATGAGTAAAAAGCCGGTAAATGTCTACCTGTAGTGATGAAGAGTATTAAACTTTTTTTTATCTAATTCTACTTTCTCTGTTATAAAAAAGCAATGTAATCAGATGAGAAGGAAGATAAAGAAAAGAAAGAGTGTTCATATCAGAAAATGTTACCTAGTAATCTTGAAGATTGGAGAAATATACTGACTGGCAAAATGGACTAGTAAAATATTGGACAATTGCACTGGAGGTCCCCTGAATATTTTGGCTTGTGAATTTAAAGTGAGCCCAACCAGCATGGTTGAATTATTTCCTCCATCCATGCAGCACACTGTACATAGATGTAGAGAAAGCAGAGGTTTAGATAAAAGCATTTTTGCTTGTCCAATACAATAAAGGATGAGACAGACAAAATGTTCAAGATATATGCAAAGGACTGATTATAACAAAAGATCATGATGAGAGAGGACATGAAGAGGTGAAACTAGAGATGGCCTGTGAAGAGGTCAGAGGAGTCATAAGCCTAAAGAGCTAGGGCTGGGGTATAGTCCAGCAGATGTATGAAAGGGAGTAATTTTAAAATTTTAGAGGTGGTTACGAGGAGTGGGATGCTCAAAATGGAGAATTTTAAAAGTGGGTACTGATGAACTGATTGTGGGTGAAAGAAATATGACTTTCCAGAGAAAAGGCCAAGAAACTGGAAGGGCAGAGCATTGGGAGTATAATCTATATGAATATTAAAATAACTAGGAAAAGGGGCAGAAATCATTTTGATGAAAATGACAGAGACCCTAGAGTGAAAATTGTCAAGAAATGATGAGAGTTGTGCTGTGCCAGTCTACAGCTAACTTCAACAAGGAAGGTAGAGGATAGTATTTTAGGGTGGTGCACCTCTTACTGGGATCTAGAGGTCTTTCAGAGGAGAGACTCAGGTATGGAAGTGGTAAAAACAAAAGATCAATAAGGACTTCCACATTTCAGGCCCGTTGATATGGAGGCTGTGGAAGGAAAACTTGATAGAGTTGCAAGGAAAGAGTGTTAATGGGAGTTAGATTTCATTTAGAACAAGAAAGTAAAAGAGCTAAAAAGAATGTAGGAAGTTGGCCAGGCACGGTGGCTCACACCTATAATTCTAACACTTTGGGAAGCCGAAGCAGGCAGATCACTTGAGGTCAGGATTTCAAAACCAGCCTGGCCAACATGGTGAAGCCCCATCTCTACTAAAAATACAAAAAAATTAGCTAGTTGTGGTGGTGGGCACCTGTAACCCCAACTACTGGGGAGGCTGAGGCAGGAGAATTGCTTGAACCCAGGAGGTGGAGGTTGCAGTGAGCTGAGGTCACAGCACTGCACTCCAACCTGGGCCACAGAGCGAGACTCCATCTGAAAAAAAAAAAAAGTAAACATTTTGCTGGTAAGAAACAAGAGTTTCCATGGGCAAAATAACAGGGTTTGAGTGATGGGAAAAGAGGAGAGTGAGTTGGATTAAAGAATGTGTATTAAACCATGTGGAATGAGAGTCTTGGTACCAGAGAAGATCTAAAAATCTTGGCATTCTGCTGGTGACAACAGTGTGAGGCATGATGTAAGCTGATAAAAACAAAACATCAATCTACAGTGAAAAATATCTTTCACGATAACAGTGTGTGAGTGTGTACACGCAAGCGAGCATGAGCAAGGAGTAGTGTGAGTGTGCATGCATGGAAATGTAGGAGTGAGTGTGTATGATTGTTATTGTATATGTATGTTACTATATCACACACATCCATCATTTCCACTGAATTGAAGATTTCAGGCCCACTCTTGGGAAAATATTCACCCTATCTGCAAGTCCCCCAGTTCTCCTGCATGCTAACCCTTTCCCTGGGAAAATACAAGTTGATAACAAATGTCAGTTTGCCTTGCGCGTATAGTATACAAACTGCAACTTTTGAAAATGAATTACAGTGAAAAATGCCTGTCAGGCAATTGTCAGAGAACTCAACCAGGGGTGAAGTGCAATCTCTCCCTTCCCCAAATCTCCTTTGAGAAATCTGATATTTGAGAGTAACATCTCCATAGAAAAGCTAACCTACCCTTCCTGGTGATTTTCTCCTGACCATCTCTTTATGAAATAAATTTCCTCCTTATATAGCAGGCATGGATTCATTGTCCTCAGTGTGGTGTTGTGCCCTCAACTGGGCTAACAAAGTATTGCTGTACTTGGTGAAAGGCGAGCCAAAACACACTTTCCATTTATTGTCTCTCCTAATATATAACTATCTTATGTTTAACTTTTAATATATTATGTTTAATTTAACTTTTGCCTTTTAAAAGTTTACAAATTCTGTTGAATTCTTTTCAGAATCTCAATAAATGGTAGCTGTTCTGTAAAGTATAGAGGTGATTATGTGTAAATTAAGTTGAAGTTTAGAGTGCTAGCTCATTTTATTGGATTCTTATAACATGAGATAAGCATTATTATCCTCACTTAACCAACAAGGAAACTAAGGCTAAGAGAAATTAAGTGATATACTTATCCAAGTCACTTAGATGAGAAGAAGCATAATTTGTCTGTTTACTCCTAGGAACATTAACTAGCATAGTATCTCTTACTAGGTGCTCAGTGAATGTTTGTTGATTGATGACAGCTACATAGCTCTCTGAAAGAATAACCATCCAAGAGTTCAAGATAAAAACACCTTTTTCATCAATTAATATACTCTTTCAGTAAAACTGGGTTTTTTGAGCTGCAGTCACCCTCCTTTATCCCAATCCACCCCCTCCACTAATGCAAAATAATTTTATTTCACTTGATATATACTAAGTTATCACAGGGCTGGTAGTGTAATCAGTTTATTGAACACATAAAAATGAAATTGGGGAAATGCAAGAGTGAGTTAGTTTCTAAGTGAGGATAGAAGTATAGTCTTTACCTTTAATATGACAGTTAAATACACAAGACACTAGAATACAGAAAAGTTTTTGACCCTTCTGGTTGTGTTATATAATTTATGAATCATATTAGTAAACTACTCTGTTAACACTGATGACAGAAATAAGATGGCAAAAAGAGAACTGCTAAGAATTACTTTTGGATAAAGGTATATAATATTTTCATATGAGCTACCTTAACTAAATAGTCCACACAAAATCATTTTCTTCATAAACATAACAAGTCTGTTCATCACCTTTTTATTGGATTTTCATAAGGATCAAATATGAAAATATTTGTTAAACTGTCCTGAAATCATAAAGCATAGAATAAATAAGAAATAAAAATAATTATTATTACCACCCAGGTGTTTGCCTTTTAAAACAATTGAAAATATAACTATATTTAATGTAGGCCATTCACTTAAGGGTTCTCATTCGATCATGAAGAAAAACGATACTGATAAATGTTTTGATATTAGCTCAGTTTGATATTTTAATGATGTGTATTGTTTCTTTGCTTTAATCATATTACAGGATTGTTCAACCTGAATTGAAAGCACTTGCAATCGGCTTCCATTCAATGATTATGCGATCGCTAGGTATGATAAATATACAGATTAGAAATTTAACATGTAAATATTCATGTTAAGGCTTAAAGACAATGTAATTAATTTTCAACTATGAGAATGTATAAAAAAGGAATAAGTAAGAATCATTTCCATTGTTGTGATAAATGAAAATAATAAGAGGAAAATTGAGTGGCCTAGCAGAGCATTTGATTGTTAATTCTCATTAAAGCCAATCTGTTAAGAGCAAGGAATCATTGTATTTATATTATACTTTTTCTAACGGAAAGATAGGTAGTATTTGAAATTTTCCTTCTTTCAGAAAAATAAGAATATTTCTTCCAGGTGTAGGCAGAGTGGAGAGTCTTCCTTCTAAATGGAGGCATTATTTAGGACAGGCCTCAATTAGCTTAGGAGTCCTAGGAATCTGGTCAGGCTGAAGTTGTATAAAACAACAGGAGATAACATTAACTGTGCCACTTCCCACTACCTGGTCCTGTAAGGCTGAGCAGCTAAACAGTAGCAGAAGTTAATGCAAAAAGGAATGAGAATTCAGACTCTAGAATTGGGCATCTTAGATTAAGAGCATGCTCTGAATAAAAGAAAGATCAGAAAATTGTGGTTTATTATTGGCGAAGAGTAAGATTATAGACTCCAGAGGCTAAAGGCCTTTTTAAATTGTTTTTAAATTTATTTTTTGTTATTTCAGTAGGTTGTTGGAAAATAGGCGATGTTTGCTTACATGAATAAATTCTCAGTAGTGATTTCTGAGATTTTGGTGCACCCATCAACCAAAGTGTGCACCGTACCCAATGTGTAGTCGTTTATCACTTACCCACATCCCACCCTTTCCCCTGAGTCCCCTAAGTCTATTGTATCATTCTTATGCCTTTGCATCCTCATAACATATCTCCCAATTATGAGTGTGAACATATGATGTTTGGTTTTCCATTCCTGAGTTACTTCTCTTAGCATAGTAGTGTCCAATTCCATCCAGGTTGCTGTGAATACCATTATTTCATTCATTTTTATGGCTGGGTAGTGTTCCATGATATATACAGACCACATTTCCTTTAGCCACTCATTGATTGATGGGCATTTGGGCTGGCTCCATATTTTTGCAATTGCAAATTGTGCTACTATAAACATGCATGTGCAAGTATCTTTTTCATATAATTACTTCTTTTTCTCTGGCTATATACCTAGTATGGGATTGCTGGATCAAATGGTAGATCTACTTTTATTTCTTTAAGAAATCTCCACACTGTTTTCCATAGTGGTTGTACTAGTGTACCTTCCCTCAAACAGTGTAAAGGTGTTCCCTTTTCACCATATCCACATCAACATTTATTATTTTTTAATTTTTTGATTATGGCCATTCTTGGAGGAGTGAGGTGGTATCGCATTGTGGTTTTGATTTGCATTTCCCTAATAATTAGTGATGCTGAGCATTTTTTCAAATGCTCGTTGGCCATTTATGTATCTTCTTTTGAGAATTGTCTATGCATGTCCTTAGCCCACTTTTTGATGAGATTGTTTGGTTTTTGTCTTGCTGATTTGTTTGAGTTGTTTGTAGGTTCAGAATATTAGTCCTTTGTCAGATGTATAGATTGTGAAGATTTTCTGCTATTCTGTGGATTGGCTATTAACTCTGCTAATTATTTCTTTTGCTGTGCAAAAGCTTTTAAGTTTAATTAAGTCCCATCTATTTATCTTTGTTTTTGTTGTATTTGCTTTCGGGTTCTTGGTCATGAAGTCTTTGCCGAAGCCAATGTCTAGAATGGTTTTTCTGATGTTATCTTCCAGAACTTTTATGATTTCAGGTCTTGTATTTAAGTCTTTGATTCATCTTGAGTTGATTTTCATATAAGGTGAGAGATGAGGATCCAGTTTCATTCTTCTACATGGGACTTGCCAATTATCCCAGCACAATTTGTTGATTAGGGTATTCTTTCTCCACTTTATATTTTTGTTTGCTTTGTCAAAGATCAGTTGGCTGTTAGTATTTGGCTTTATATCTGGGTTCTCTATTTTGTTCTATTGCTCTATGTGCCTATTTTTATACCAGTACCATGCTGTTTTAGTGACTATGGCCTTACAGTATAGTTTGAAGTCAGGTAATGTGATGCCTCCAGATATTTTCATTTTGCTTAGTGTTGCTTTGGCTATGCAGGCTCTTATGTGGTTCCATGTGAATTTTAAGATTACTTTTTCTAGTTCTGTGAAGAATGATGGTGGTATTTTGACAGGAATTGCATTGAATTTGTAGGTTGCTTGTGGCAGTATGGTCATTTTCACAATATTGATTCTACCCATCCATGAGCATGGGATGTGTTTCAATTTGTTTTTGTCATCTATGATTTCTTTCAGCAGTGTTTTGTAGTTTTTCTTTTAAAGGTCTTTCACCTCCTTTGTTAGGTATATTCCTAAGAATCATTTTATATTTTTGCAGCTATTGTGAAAGGGGTTGAGTTCTTGATTTGATTCTCCACTTAGTCACTGTTGGTGTATAGCAGAGCTACTGATTTGTATACATTGATTTTTGTATCCTGAAACTTTGCTGAATTCATTCACCAGCTCTAGGAGCTTTTTGGATGAGTCCTTAGGGCTTTCTATGTTTACAATCATATCATCACCAGTGACAGTTTGGCTTCCTTTTTACCAATTTGGATGCCCTTGATTTTTTTCTCTTGTCTGATTGCTCTGGCTAGGACTTCCAGTACTACGTTTAATGGAAGTGGTGAAAGTAGGCATCCTTATCTTGTTTCAGTTTCCAGGGGGAATGCTTTCAACTTTTCCTCATTCAATAAAATGTTAGCTGTGGGTTTGCCATAGGTGGCTTTTGTTACCTTAAGGCGTGTCTCTTCTATGTCAATTTTACTGAGAGTTTTAATCATAAAATGATGCCCGATTTTGTCAAATGCTTTTTCTGCATCTATTGAGATGATCATGTGATTTTTGTTTTTAATTCTGTTTTTGTGGTGTATCATGATGTATTGACTGGTGGATGTTAAATCATCCCTACATCCCTGATATGAACCCCACTTGATCATGGTGTATTATCTTTTTGATCTTCTGTTAGATTGAGTTAGCTAGTATTTTGTTGAGGGTTTTTGCTTCTATGTTCATCAGGGATATCGGTCTGTAGTTTTCTTTTTGTTATGTCCTTTCTTGGTTTGGGTATTAGGGAGATACTGGCTCTATAGAAAATTTAGGAGGAATACCTTCCTTCTCTATCCTGTGGAATAGTGTCAATAGGATTGGTAACAATTCTTCTTTGAATTCCTCATAGAATCCAGCTGTGAATCTGTCTGCTTCTGGACTTTTTGTTGTTGTTGTTGGCAGTTTTTAGATTACCATTTCAATCTCACTGGTTTTTATTGGTCTGTTCAGAGTTTCTATTTATTCCTGGTTGTTTATATCCAGGAATTTATCCATCACCTTTAGATTTTCTAGTTTATGCACTTAAAGCTGTTCATAGTAGCCTTGAATAATCTTTTGTATTTCTGTGGTATCAGTAGTAATATCTCCCATTTAGCTTCTAATTGAGCTTATTTTGATCTTCTCTCTTCTTTTCTTGGTTAAGCTTGCTAATGGTCTATCAATTTCATTTATCATTTCAAAGAACCAGATTTTTGTTTCATTTATATTTTATATTTTTTTGTTGTTGTTTCAATTTCACTTAGTTCTGCCCTGATCTTTGTTATTTCTTTTCTTCAGTTGGCTTTGGGTTTGGATTGTTCTTATTTCTCTAGTTCCATAAGATGTGATCTTATGTTGTCTATTTGTGCTCTTTCAGACTTTTTGATGTAGGCATTTAAAGCTATGAACTTTCCTCTTAGCACCACTTTTGCTGTATCCCAGAAATTCTGGTAAGTTTTTTCACATTTTTGTTCCGTTCAAAACTTTTTTAAATTTCCATTTTGATTTCATTGTTGACCCAACAATCATTCAGGAGATGGTTATATAATTTCCATGTATTTGCATGGTTTTTGGTGTTCCTTTTCCTGTTGATTTCCAATTTTCTTTCACTGTGGTCTGAGAGAGTACTTGATATAATTTCCACTTTCTTAAATTCACTGAAACATGTTTTGTGGCCTACCATATGGTCTATCTTGGAAAATGTTCCATGTGCTGATGAATAGAATGTATATTCTGCAGTCATTGGGTAGAATGTTCAGTAAGTATCTGTTAAGCTTATTTATTCTAGGGTATAGTTTAAGTCTATTGTTTCTTTGCTGACTTTCTCTCTTGATGACCTGTCTAGCACTGTGAGTGGAGTATTAAAGTCCCCCACTATTATTGAGTTGCTGTCTATCTCATTTCTTAGGTCTAGTAGTAATTTTTTATATAAATTTGGGAGCTCCAGGGTTAGGTGCATATATATCTAAGATTCTGATATGTTCCTATAGGACTAGTTCTTTTATCATTATATAATGTGCCCCTTTGTCTTTTTAAACTGCCCTTGCTTTAAAGTCTGTTTTGTCTAATATAAGAATAGCTACTCTTGCTCACTTCTAGTGTCCATTTATGTGGAATATCTATTTCCACTCCTTTAAGTTTATGTGAATCCTTATGTGTTAGGTGAGTCTCTCCTGAAGACAGCAGAAACTTGGTTGGTGAATTCTTATCCATTCTGCCATTCTATATATTTTAAGTGGGGCATTTAGGTCAGTTGCATTCAACATTAGTATTGAGATATTAGGTACTATTCTATTGATCGTGCTAGTTGCCAGAATACCTTGGGTTTTGTGTGTGTGTGTGTGTGTGTGTGTGTGTGTGTTATTGTTATACAGGTCCTGTGAGATTTATGCTTTAAGGAAGTTCCATTTTGGTGTCTTTTGAGGATTTATTTCAAGATTTAAAGCTCTTTTAGCAGTTCTTTTAGTGCTGGCTTGGTAGTGGCAAATTCTCTCAGCATTTGTGTGTCTGGAAAATACTGTATCTTTCCTTCATTTATGAAGCTTAGTTTTGCTGGAGACAAAATTCTTGCCTGATAACTTTCTTCTTTAAGGAGGCTAAAAATAAGAACTCAATCCCTCCTGGCTTGCACAGTTTCTGCTGAGAAATCTGCTGGGATTCTGATAGGTTTTCCTTTATAGGTTACCTGATGCTGATGTTTTTGCCTCACAGATCCTAAGATTCTTTCCTTCATCTTGACTTTAAATAACTTGATGAATACGTGCCTAGGTGATAATCTTTTTGTGATGAATTTCCCAGGTGTTCTTTGAGCTTCTTGTATTTGGATGTCTGGATCTGTAGCAAGGCTGGGAAAGTTTTCCTTGATTATTCCCTTAAATATGCTTTCCAGATTTTTAGATTGCTCTTCTTCCTTGGGAACACCAATTATTCTTAGGTTTGGATGCTTAACCTAGTCTCAAACTTCCTGGAGGCTTTGTTTATTTTTAAAAATTCTTTTTTCTTTCTCTTTGATGAATTGATTTGGTTTGAAAGCCTTGTCTTCCAGCTCTGAAGGTCTTTCTTCTGCTTGTTTGATTCTATTGCTGAGACTTTCCAGTGCATTTTGCATTTCTCTAAGTGTGTCCTTGACTTCCAGAAGTTGTGATTGTTTTTGATTTATCTTATCTATTTCACTGAGAAATTTTCCTTTCATATCTTGTATCCTGTTTTTTATTTCCTTAAGTTGGACTTCACCTTTCTCTGGCGCCTCATTGACTAGCTTAATAATGGACCTCCCGAATTATTTTCCTGGCAATTCAGAGGTTTTGTCTGGTTTAGATCCATTGCTAGTGAACTGGTGTGACTCTTGAGGGTGTTAAAGAACTTTGTTTTGTTATATTATCAGAATTGTTTTTATTGTTCCTGCTCATTTTGTAGATTATGACAGAGAGAAGATCTGGGGCTCAAGGGCTGCTGTTCAGATTTTTTTGTCCCATAGGGTGCTCCTTTGATGTGGCATGCTCCCCATTCCCCTAGGGGTGGGGCTTCCTGATAGTTGAACTGCAGTGGTTGTTTTTACTCTTTTGGGTCTAGCCACCCAGTGGAGCTACTGGGCTCTGGATTGGTACTAGGGAGTGTCTGCAAAGAGTCCCTGTGATGTGATCCATCTTCAGGTCTTTCAGCCATAGATACCAGCATTTACTTGGCAGAGGTAGCAGGAGAGTGAAGTGGACTGTGTGAGGGTCCTTGGTTGTATTTTTGTTTAGTTCACTGGTTTTGTGTTGGTTGGCCTCCAGCCAGGCGGTGGTGCTTTCAAGAGTACATCAGCTGCGGTACTATGGAGAGGAAGAAAACTTGCCCTAGGGTCACCTGGTTAAGTATTCAGGTTTCTCAGTTGGTGGGCAGGGCCATAGAGCTCCTAAGAGATTATGTTCTTGTCATGGGCAACCAGAGCAGGTAGAGAAAGATCATCAAGTGGGGGCAGAGACAGGCATGTCTGAGCTCAGACTCTCGTTGGGTAGGGCTTCCTGTGGCTGCTGTGGGGGATGAGGGTGTGGTTCCCAGGCCAATGAAGTTATGTTCCCAAGGGAATTATGGCTGCCTCTGCTGAGTCACACAGGTTTCAAAAGAAGTGGTGGGGGGCCAGGTGAGTGGCAGGGGGGTGTGGGAGGACCAGCAGTAACAGGCCTTACCCTGCTCCTATCTAGCATGCAGTCCTACAGGCTGATCTCACTGCCACTGTGACCCCCAACAGCACTGAGTCTATTACCAGGTATTTGGTGACGAAGGCTAAAAACTTGCCCCTAACCACCAGCCTCCCTGCTGAGAAAGGAAGCTGACTCAGTTTTTTGGCATCTCAGGGAGCCTGCAGCTGGTGATACAGTTTCTTCAAAGGGTTTGTGGATTCTCTCAGCTTTCCCACTATGTTGCTGTGGTAGTTCTTGGAGAAAAAGTTCACAATGTGAGTCTCCACATGCTGCTCTGTTTGTCCAAGTGAGAGCTGCAAGCTAGTCCTGCCTCCTATCTGCCACCTTTTAGAGGCCTATATTTTAAATATTCAAAGTTGATTAGAAAAGATTTAGAAAATTACCCTTTCTCCCTTGTTGCCATTTGCCTTTTTTACTGCACAGATGCCTGTTGTTAAACAATGTCTAGCCTAACCCCTGTGAGTGCTCCTTCATAAGAACTGTAAATCTTATATGCTTATTCCTGGGAGGTAGCAAGAGGGCGTCATTCATCTAGGGATTGGTGCAAAGGACTGATTATGGCCCATAGGTAACCACTGATGGCAGAAGGAAAAGGAAGTGGGAGGGGTCAGTTTCCAGGACCCTTGCAAGCAAAGAAAAAGGTATGGCCAAATTACAATGGAGTTGTCATGAAGTGTATTTGGTGAGAAGGTCACAGATCCTGAAAGGTAAAAACAAGTGCAAAGGGAATAGGAGAGAGAAGATGGAGATGCTGCAGGGTTACATCAGTTCTCTTCCCAGTATTCCCTTTCTGTGTCCCTAATCTTCCAGCCTCTATAATGTTGGCAGTTCTCTACCTTCAGATTCAATGAAGATACCTCACTCCTGGAACTTGAACACAGAGGCTGAAAATAGTTCTGGGTAGTTAGTATTTCTTTTGATGGGTTGAAATGAGACTATGAAAATAGAAATTATTTTAGCAACATAAAATAGAAAAAAATAAATCTGGCCATCCTAATAGTGAACATCCAATTTCGATGTGTCCACCATATGCCACAATGAAGCTCAAATGCCTCTATGGGAAAAATCCACACTTAGTACCAAACTTCCAATTCACAAACAATCGTCTTAAATATGATATGTGTGTAAATTGTGGAAGGCCTATTATAATATATAGTGTATTAAATTGAAAAAGTTATTTAGAAAATAGGTCATCAGAGGTTTTTAATTCCAGTAATTAAGTGTTAGTTAACACATTTACTTCATAAAGTTTGTTTAAACCAGTGGCATAATGTGAAGAAAATAAATTGTTGGCATCTATTTTTTATTTTTCAAAGGTGCTCCTGGGTTTTTGAAATCTGAGAATTTCTCACCCATTTTGTCAGCATTAGATTGCTTCAGATACATTGGCCTCAGAAACCATTCCCTTGTGATTCTAATATTTCTTACTCTCAGAAATTGAGAATGATTAAAAATAAGCAGAATCAGTAAACTGCCATATATAAATCACTGTCATGTTTTGTGATAAAATAAAATCTGAAAAGTGTGAGTCACAAAATAGAACAAGAACAAAGTAAAATCTTGTATGCTTCAGTTCTAACATCTGAAGGATAGCTCTCTACTATGATGTCCTTCAAAATTTTGACCAAATTACCTATGTTTAAAACTAGGACTTAATCTCAAAATGTATACCTCTCCTATAAACAACGTATGTATTCCTGGAATGCTGTACTTTCTGTGAAACCAGGCACTACAAATAAAAATTGACTTAGGGACAGACCACTGAAATGTATGCACTGTTGTGATAAGACCACTAACAGAAACAAAATTTAGCAGCAACCCTAACCTGTACAGCCTAAGCTGCTTTAGGAGATATCAAGAAAAGCATTAAATCAATGGAAAGAAAATGCTGGACTGTGGTCTTTAAGAGCACCAAGAAGGAGGAAATGGGGTTCTGAGCCCAGAAAGAAGTAAAACTGGCCAATAGCTGAGCACTCTTTGAAACTAGGCCTGAACATCTCTGGGGGAGGGAATCCTGATGTAAGCATTCACTTTTTAATTTTCTTAAAATAGTATTAAAAATCTTTGACTTTACAGCAGTTGAGGTGAGAGCTTTTTCCTTTTCCCATAAGGTTGTAATTTGACTCCCAGTAATCCAGTCTTTCTTGCCTAAGAAAAATTGTATATGAATCAACATGATTTCCATGTTTTACTAATAACATTCCCCTTTTACCAGTCAGGTTTAAGTTAATCAACATTATAGGAAGAACAGAGTATATAGGTATATAATCCTCCTTCTTCCCTATGAATATAGGGAGGGAAGAGTAGATCAACTATGTCTATGACATTACCATATGACTTAAGCTTTTGAGCTTCCTAATAATTTTGATTCTTGGGTAGATGTAGGCCAAAACAATGGAATAATTTTCCAAAATTTTAAACTTTTTTTAACTCAAAATATATCAATGTAGAATATCACCCAGTTATATTTGAAACATTTTCCTTGGATTGATATCTTCTTATCTCATGTTGCAGGAGGTATTCTAGTTCCAATATATTTTGGGGCTCTGATTGATACAACATGTATGAAGTGGTCCACCAACAGCTGTGGAGCACGAGGGGCTTGTAGGATATATAATTCCACGTATTTGGGGTAAGTTGTCGTAAATACATTTTATTAATAGATTTTTTCTTTGACTATGTTAATTCCTAAGTCTATCATTTTAGTTTATTATAATATTAATAATGATAGCTACCATATAGTGAACACTTGCTTTGTATTTAGTATCGTTTCAGGCATTCTGGTATCTCATTTTAATAATCATAGAAACTGTAGAAAATCGCTATTTTCTCCTTCTTTAAATATGAAGAAAATAAGTTTCAAGAATAATGAATAACTTGTCCAAAATAGCACAACTAAAAGAAATACAGCTGGGATCTGTACTTGAATCCCTTTTTATTACAAAATTCTTCTCCTCTGGCTTCTCCAGGAAGACATAGAATGACCAGCTGGGCTCTGGTTATATGGTCATTGAGGAAAATATGGGAAAAAAGTGTTTCAATACTCTTCATAGGCAAAGGTATTCTCTTAGTGACATTAAGATAACTGGATGATCATCTGGAAGAAAAGAAGCTGCTGCAATTTTACCTTACCAATTATAGAAACATTAATTTGAAATTTATATATTGACCAAATACACAAACGTTTCATGTGAAATTATAAGTATTAGAATTACTCACATAGGATTTCTTTTAATTATCTAGGAAGGAAAAATGTGTTTCTAAGTGTATTAGTTGATTCTCACACTGCTAATAAAGACATACCTGAGACTGGATAATTTATGAAGGAAAGAGATTTAATTGACTGACAGTTCCTTAGGTCTGGGGAGGCCTCAGGAAACTTACAATTATGGCAGAAAGGGAAGCCAACACATCTTTCTTTACATGGCAGCAGCAAGGAGAAGTGCAGAGTGAAGGAAAAGAAGAGCCCCTTATAAAACCATCAGATCTCATGAGAACTCATTCACTTTCATGAGAAGAGCATGGAGGTAACCATCTCCATGATTCACTTACCTCCCAATGGGTCCCTGCCATGACACATGGGGATTATGGGAACTGCAGTTCAAGATGAGATTTGGGTGAGGACACAGCCAAACCATATCATTCTGTCCCTGGCCCCTCTCAAATCTCATGTCCTCACATTTCAAAACGCAGTTATGCCTTCCCACCAGGCCCCTAAAGTCTTAACTCACTTCAGCATTAACTCAAAAGTCCAAGTCCAAAGTCTCATTTGAGACAAAGCAAGTACCTTCTGCCTATGAGCTGGTAAAGTCAAAGCAGATAAGTTTCTTCCTAGGTACAATGGGGAGTACAGGCATTGGGTTAATACACCCATTCCAAATGGGAGAAATTAGCCAAAACAAAGGGGCTACAGGCCCCATGCAAGCTGAAAATCTAATAGGGCAGTCTTTACACCTTATTGTTCCAAAATGACCTCCTTTGGCTCCATGTCTCACGCCCAGGTTACACAGATGCAAGAGGTGGGCTCCCATGGTCTTGTGCAGCTCTACCACTGTGGCTTTGCAGGGTACAGCTTCCCTTCAGGCTGCTTTTAAGGGCTGGCATTGTGTCTGCAGCTTTTTCACGCACACAAAGCAAGATGGTGGTAGGTCTACCATTCTGGGGTATAGAGGATGGTGAGCATCTTCCAACAGCCACACTATGCAGTGCCCCAGTGGGGACTCTGTGTGGGGGTTCCAACCCCACATTTCCCTTCCACACTGTCCTAGCAGAGGTTCTGCATAAGGGCCCCATCCCTGCAGCAAGCTTCTGCCTAGAAATCCAGGCAGTTCCATACATGTTCTGAAATCTTAGTGGAGGTTCCCAAACCTCGTTTCTTTACTTCTGTGCATCTACAGGTTCAACACCACATGGAAGCTGCCAACGCTTGGGGCTTGCAACCTCTAAAGCCATGGGCCAAACTGTACCATGGCCTCTTTTAAAAATCGCTGGAGTGGCTGGGACTTGTAGCACCAAGTTTCTGGGCTACACACAGCAGGGGTCCCTGGGACCAGCCCACAAAACCAGTACTTCTCTTAGGCCTCTTGTTTTGTGATGGGAGGGGCTGCCGCAAAGATCTCTGACATGCCATGGAGACATTCTCCCCATTATCTTGGCAATTAACATTTGTCTTCTCATTACTTATGTAAATTTCTGCAGCTGGCTTGAATTTCACCCCACAATATGGGTTTCTTTTCTACTGCATCATCAGGCTGCAAATTTTTCAAACTTTTATGCTCCGCTTCTTCTTCAACACTTTGCCACTTAGAAATTTCTTCCACCAGATACCCCAAATTATCTTTCTCAAGTTCAAAGTTCCACAGATCTCCAGGGTAGGGGCAAAATGTCACCCAACTCTTTGTATAGCAACAGTGACCTTTACTCCAGCTCCCAACAAGTTCCTCATCTCCATCTGAGACCACGTCAGCCTGGACTTTATCATCCATATCACTATCAGCATTTTGTTCAAAGCTATTCGACAAGACTCTTGGAAGTTTCAAACTTTCCCACATTTTCCTATTTTCTGAACCCTCCAAGTCTCTAGGAAGTTCCAAAGTTTCCCACATTTTTCTGTCTTCTTCTGAGCCATCCAAACAATTCCAACCTCTGCCTGTTACCAAATTCCAAGGTTGCTTCCCCATTTTGGGATATCTTTACAGCAGTGCCCCCTTACCTGGTACCTATTTACTGTAGTAGTCCATACTCACACTGCTAATAAAGACATACTCAAGACTGGGTAATTTATAAGGGAAAGAGGTTTAATTGACTTGCAGTTCTGGAGGGCTGGGGAGGCCTCGGGAAACTTAAAATCACAGCAGAAGGGAAAGCAAACACATCCTTCTTCACATGGCAGCAGCAAGAAGTGCCAAGCAAAGAGGGAGAAAAACACCTTATAAAACCATCAGATCTCATGAGAACTCACTCACTACAAGAACAGTGTGGAGGTAACCATTCCCATAATTCAGTTACCTCTCACTGGGTCCCTTCCATGACATTTGGGGATGATGGGAATTATAGTTTAAGATGAGATTCGTATGAGGACACAACCAACCCATAACACTAAGTATGACCCAAGTGCCCCAAATGATAATTTAAAAAAAAATGGTGGAAGGATTTTTATTGCTTTGGATTATACCCAGTAATACAATTAATGGGCTGAATGGTAATTTTGTTTTACATTCTCTGATAAATCACCAGACTGCTTTCTACAATGGCAGAACTAATTTACAATCCCACCAGTAATGTATAAGTGTGCCCTTTTTTTCACCACCTTGTCAGTATCTGTTATTTTTTTACTTGCTAACAATAGCCATTCTAACTGGTGTGAGATGGTATCTCATTGTAGTTTTGATTTGTATTTCTCTAATAATTAGTGATATTGAATCATAAGTGAGCCTATGATTCAGAAAATCAAATACCACATGTTCTCCCTTTTAAGTGGGACTAAACATTGAGTACATATGGACACAAATAAGGGAACAAGAGACACTGGGGTCTACTTGTGGGTGGAGGGTGAGAGGAGGGTGAAGATACAAAGCTACCTATAAGTGACTATGATTATTACCTGGGTGACAACAAGTCTGTACACCAAACCTGCATAGCATACAATTTACCTATATAACAAACCTGCACATGTACCCGTGAACCTAAAATAAATATTAAAACAAAACAGATAAAGAAAAGGAACAAATAATAAAATATTTTAAAAACTGCATCACCAAAACTTATTTTAAGTGAAATTCAACAACAAAAGATAAATTAGAAGAATTTCTAAGTCAGACACAGACAAATGTCCTATGTATATAAAAAGCTCTTAAAAATTAACAAAAACACCACCAAATGCTGGCAAGAATGAGATAACAGGAATTTTCTTTCATTGCTGGAGGTAATATAAAATGGTACAGCCATGTTGGAAGACAGAGTCAAAGTTTTTTACAAAGCAAAAGATACATTTACTGTATGATTAAGCAATCATGCTCCCAGATATTTAGCTAAATTAATTGGAAACATGTCCACAAACAAAAACCTGCATTTGAATGTTAAAAAGTGGAAGCATTTAAGATGTCCTTTAATAGGTAAACAAATAATTGAACTGTGGTACATTCATACAATGGAATATTAGTCATCAATGTATTAGTCCATTCTCAGGTTGCTATAAAGAACTACCTGAGACTGGGTAATTTATGAAGAAAACAGGATTAATTCACTCACAGTTCAACAGGCTTTAGAGGAAGCATGACTGGGAGGCCTCAGGAAACTTACAATCATGGCAGAAGGCAAAGGGGAAACAAAGCATATCTTCTCATGGCAACAGGAGAGAGAGAGAGAGCGCAAAAGTGGAAGTACCACACACTTCTAAACCATCAGATCTCATAACTCACTCACTATCTTGAGACCAGAAAGGGTGAAATCCACCCCCATAATCCAGTCATCTCCCACCAGGCCCCTCCTTCAATTTGACATGATATTTGGGCAGAGACACAAATCCAAATCACATCAGTCAATTAAAAAAAATGAGCTATTAATCTACAAAAAGAAAGAAAGGAAAATTAAATGTGTAAATAAAAGAAGGCAGCCTACAAAGCTTCAGATTGTATAATTTTAACTGTATAACTTGGTAGAAAAGGCAAAACAATGGGCAATGAAAAGATCAGTTGTTTCTTGGGGCTCAGTGGGGAGAAGGGATGGATGAATAGGTCTGACACAAGACATTTTTTGGGCTAGTGAAACTATTCTATATGATATTATAATGTTGCATCATAATATGCATTTGCCAAACCTTTGGAAATTTACAACATAAAAAGTGAACTCTAATGTAAAATATGGACTTAATAATGTATCGGTATTCTTTCATCATTTGGAACAAATGTGCTGTACTAATACAAGGGGTTAATGATAGGAGAAACTGTGCGTATGTTGGGCAGGGAGCCCTCCATACTTTCTGTACAGTTTTTCTGTAAAACTAAAATTGCCAAAAGATATAGGAACTAGTAAAGAAAAAAAATCATCAAACATTTTCCAAAAAAGTCACTAGAGGTTATGAAACATGAAAATATGAACATCATTTTTTTATTCATTGACAATAAGAGAATTGCAATTAAAAGTCACCCAGATTGTCAACAAAGGTGTTGATTGGAAAGTAAATGATTTTGAGCCAGTGGGAGTACTTCTAGGAATTTATCCTCTAGCAAGCTATATTCCCAAAATACTGAAAACAATGTAAATATCAATCAATAAGGTATCAAATAATGACATATGCAGACAAATGAATATTCTGAGTTCTTAAAAAAAGAAGAAAGGAGATATGTATTTTCTAATATGGACCCTATTCACAATATATTGTTACATTAAAAAAAAAGACAAAGCATGAAGAATACGTGGAGCATGCTATTATTTATGTAAAGTGGAGAATGTTTCTTAGTTCAGGTTAAATCCCTGGAGAAAACTCCCTGGGTCAAATCTACTAGAACTTTCTCTCACTTAATGTGTAAATTCACATCCAACATTCCCAACAAGTAATGATCCAGCTTTTCCTGGAATTGTAGTAAAGCAGCATTCACTACCCCACATTCTCCTAACTTTAAGTCTTATTATATAAAATGCCTTCCTAAATGGTAGATTTTATTTCCATGAATAAAAGTATGGAAAGAAATAAAAAAGCAACACTTACTAAATTTACTTTAATGACATTATTTTAAGAAAGTGTTTATTTTTGCTTGTTTGTTTGTTTGTTTTTTGAGACGGAGTCTCGCTCTGTTGGCCAGGTTGGAGTGCAGTGGCGCAATCTCGGCTCACTGCAAGCTCTGCCTCCAGGGTTCACACCATTCTCCGGCCTCAGCCTCCTGAGTAGCTGGGACTACAGGCACCCGCCACCAGGCCCGGCTAATTTTTTGTATTTTTAGTAGAGACGGGATTTCACCGTGTTAGCCAGGATGGTCTCAATCTCCTGACCTCATGATACACCCGCCTCGGCCTCCTAAAGTGCTGGAATTACAGGGGTGAGCCACTGTGCCTGGCCAAAAGTGTTTATTTTTAATTGGAATTATAACCCATTTTAGGACAACTGGCAAGGTGCTCCTCAGAATCTCCCCAAAGCAATGATCACCAAGTCCAAACATTAACATCACATTTTAGGATAGCATTACTTTACTTACTTTAGTTTCAGTATGAAAAGACCTCTAAAACAATTTTTTTAAAAACCCATATTAGTTTCTTTTCCTTTAGTGAAGGTTTTGGTAGAACTAAAAGGAAATGTGTGTGTGTGTGTGTGTGTGTGTGTTGTGTACACCCACACATATATATGTATGTGTGTATGTAAGTGGGAAGCAACAGAAGAGGTCAGAGGGATGTGATGTGAGAACGACTATGCGTATTGTTGCCAGTTTTGAAGTTGGAGGAAAGGGCCCAGAAGCCAAGGAATGTAGGTCGCCTCTAGAAGTGGGAAAAGACAAGGATACAGATTGTAGAGCTTACAGAAAAAAAAAAATGCAGGGCTAGGTGCGGTGGCTTATGCCTGTAATCCCAGCACTTTGGGAGGCCAAGGAAGGTGGATCACTTGAGGTCAGGAGTTAGAGACCAGCTTGGCCAACATGGTGAGACCCCGTCTCTACTAAAAAATACAAAAATTAGCCTGGCATGGTGGCAGGTGCCTGTAATCCCAACTACTCAGGATGCTGAGGTAGGAGAATCACTGGAACCTGGGAGGTGGACGTAGCAGTGAGCCAAGATCTTGCCACTGTACTCTAGCATGGGCAACAGAATAAGACTCCATCTCAAAAATAAATAAATAATAAAATAAAATAAAAAGATGCAGCTCTACCAATACCTTGATTTTAGCCAATTAAGGCAAGTGTTAGCCTTCTGACATCCAGTGCATACTTCAAGCTTATCTCATACACCCTTTCTTCAAAAGTTTGCACCACTTCAGCCAGCTAGAAATAACCATCCCTCTTTACAACTCTCCTGGCATATTGTAGCTGACACATGGCCCTTACTACTTTTATTTTAGTCACCTGTGTTCACTGCTGGATTGTTTAAAGTGGAAATTTTTAAAAGAGCAGTTATTTCCCAATTAATACACAGTTAAATGATTATCTTATGATTATTAAAGGACTTTATTTTTTAGAATAGTTTTAGAATCGCAGTACAATTGAGAAAAAAGCACGGAGATTTCCCATATCCTGCCTGCTCCCACACATGCATAGCCTTGCCTGTTATCAACATCTCCCATCAGGGTGGTAGATTTGTTACAATTGACAACCCATATTGACATATCTTTATCACTCATGATCCATAGTTTACATCAGGTTTCACTTTTGTTGTGGAACTTTCAGTGGGTTTGCATGACTGTATAATGATATATAATCCACCATTACACTATCATAAAAAATAGTTTTGCTGCCCTAAAAACCCTTTGTGCTCTGCCAATTCATCCCTCCTTTCCCTCTAATCTCTGGAAACCACTAGCCTTTTCACTGTTCCATAGTTTTGTCTGTTTCAGATCACATAGTAGTAAATCATACACTATGTAGCCTTTTCAGAGTAGCTTCTCTACTCAGTAATATGCATTGAAGTTTCCTCCAGGTGTTTGCTTGATAGGTTATTTCTTTTTAGCACTGAACAATAATTTATTGTCTAGATACACCACAGTTTTGTCTACTGAGGGACATCTTGATTGCTTCCAGGTTTTGGCAATTATAATTAAAAGTTCTATAGATATCTGTGTGCAGGTTTTTGTGTAGATACAGATTTCAGCTCTTTGGATCAACACCAAAGTGCAATTACTTGATCATATGGCAAAAATATGTATATTTTATTAAAAAATGCCAGACTGGCTTCAAAAGTGTCAGTATCATTTTGCATTTTCACCAACAATGAATGAGAGTTTCTGCTGCTCCACTTCCTTATCCACATTTAATGTTTAGTGTTCTGGATTTTGGCCATTCTAATAGGTATATAGTAGTATTTCATTGTTGTTTAAATTTGCATTAAATTTGCATTTCCTTGATGACATAAGATGTGAAGCATCTTCTTATATGCTTATTTACCACCTCTACATTTTCTTTGGAGAAGTATCTGTTAAGGTCTTTGGCCCATTTTTTAACTGGGTTTTTTTTTATTGTTTGGTTTTAAGAGTTCTTTGTATATTTTAGAAAACATTTATTTGGATGTATTTTGTGAATATTTTCTGTCAGTCTGTGTCCTCTGACTCTCATTTTATCATCTTGACAGCGTATTTCTCACTTACTCAGAAGAATTTGTTTTGTTTTTTTTTTCAGAAATGGGTCTTGCTCTGTTGCCCAAACAGGAGTGCAGTGGCACCTTCTTGGCTCACTGTAGTCTTGAACTCCTGGGCTCAAGCGATCCTCCTGTCTTAGCTTCCTATTGATGTAATTACGTGATTGTTTATCTTATTAGCTTATTAATATAATGAATTATATGATGGATATTTGAATACTGAATAGCCAAGACAGTTGAATACTGAATAGCCAAGACAAATTCATATTTAAATGTTGAATCAGTCTTGCAAACCTGAGATACATGCCTGGATAACTGTTCTATTCAGAAGGTTTTAATTTTGATGAAGTCCTGCTTATCAATGATTTATTTAATGAATTGTGCTTTTGCTGTTGCATCTAAAAAGTCATAAACAAATCCTAGGTTGTTTTCTCTTGTGTTACCTCGTAGAAGTTTTATAGTTTTACATTTTACATTTTTATAGTTTTACATTTTACATTTGTCATTTTGAGTTAATTTTTGTGAAGCGTAAATTCACTGTTTTGCATGTGGATATCTAGTTATTCCAGCACCATTTATTGAAAATATTAACCCTTTATTGTATTGCCTTTGTTCTTTATTAAAGATCAGTTGACTATATTTAAGTGGGTCTATTTCTGGGCTATTTGTTCTTTCCACTGATATATTTTTTATTATTTTACCAAAATTACACTGTCTTGATTACTGCAGCTTTATAATGAGTCTTGAGGTCAGGTAGTATCAACACTATTATTTTGTTCTTCTCCTTGAGTATTGTCTTGGCTGTTCAGTATCTTTTACCTCTTCATATAAACTTTAGAATTAGTTTGTCAATATCCACAACATAATTAATGAAGATTTTGAGTGGGATTGCATTGAATCTGTATATCAAGCTGGGATGAACTGACATCTTGACAATATTGAGTCTGTACTGTACGTGAACATGCAATATCACTTCTTTTTTTAGTTCTTCTTTGATTTATGTAATCAGAATTTTATAGTGTTCTGCATGCAGCTTTTATATGTATTTTATTAAATTTTTACCTCATGTTTCATATTCAGGGGTGCCAATGTAAATGGTAATGTGTTTTTAATTTCAAATTCCACTTGGTCATTGATAATATATAGGAAAATTTTTCATTTTGTTATATTAATCTTGTATCCTGCAACCTTACTATAATAGCTTATTAGTTCCAGGAGCATTTTTGTCTATTATTTGAGACTTTCTACATACACATATGTAAAAAAAAGACAGTTTTGTTTCTTCCCTTCAACTTGTATACATTTCATTCCCTTTTCAATTTTTTTTAAATCACATTAGCTAGGATTTCCAGTACTAGTATACATTTCAACCTGTATACATTTCCTTTTAACCTGTATACATTTCATTCCCTTTTCATTTTTTTTTTAAATCATATTAGCTAGGATTTCTGGTACCATCTTGAAAATCAGTCGTGGGAGGCGACATCCTTGCCTTGTTCCTGGCCTTGACAGGAAATCTTTGGGTTATTTGACATTAAGTATGATAAGTGTAGGATTTTGGCAGTTTTTTTAAATCAGGTTGATAAAGTTCTCTATTCCTAATTTAATGAGAGTTTTAGTCACGAATGTGTGTTTGGTTTTGTCAAATGCATTTCTGCATTTTCTCATGTGATCATGTGATTTTTTTCATCTTTAGCCTGTTACTATAACGAATTATATAATTCATTTTTGAAGTTGAACCAGTCTTGTAAACCTGAGATACATTCCACTTTGTTGTTGCATATAATTTTTTATATAATGTTGGATTAAATTAGCTATTTTTGAGACTCTTTGCATCTATATTTGTGAGATGTATTGCTCTGTAGTTTTCTTTTCTTGTAATATGTTTGTCTGCTTTCTGTATTAGGATAATGCTGACCTCATGGGATGAGACAGGAACTATTCCTGCTGCTTCTATCCTGTGAAGGAGATTATAATGAATTGGTGTGAATTCTTATATGACTGTTTGATAGAACTCACCCATGAGCCCATCTTGGTTTGGTGATTTCTATTTTAGAAGGTTATTAATTATTGATTCATTTCTTTAACATATATAGGCCTATTCAGATGGTCTATTTCTTCTTGTGTGAATTTAGGTAGATCGTATCTATCAAGGAATTGGTCCATTTCATTGAGGTTATTAAAATTAGGGCTATAGGGCGGTTCATGATATTCCTTTTTTTATCCTTTTAAGGTAAATGGGATCTCCAGTGATGTTCCCTCTTTCAATTCTGATATTAGTAAATCTTATTTTCCTTTCTATCTCAATTAGCCTGGCAAGGGGCTCATCAATTTTACTACTTTTTTTTTTTTTTTCAGTGGAATAGCTTTTGTTTCTGTTGATTTTTCTCTGTTCGTGTTCTGTTTTAAATTTCATTGATATGTGCTCTGCTTTTTATTATTTCTTTTGTTCTGCTTACTTTGAATTTAATTTACTCTTCTTTTTCTACTTTGTTAAGGTAAAAGATTAAGCTCTAGATTTCAGATATTCCTTCATTTTAAATGTATGCATTAATGCTACAAATTTTTCTCTAAGCCTGTTTTTGTGTCATCCCATAACTTTTGATACTATAACTTTATTTTCTCTTATTTCAAATATTTTTTAAATTTCTCATGAGATTTCACCTTGACTCATATGTTTCTTAGAAGTGTATTGTTTAATCTTCACATATATTATGATTTTTCAGTTATCTTTCTGTTATTGATCTCTGGTTTAATTCCATTGTGGTCTGAGGAAAGACATTGCATGATTTCCATTCTTTTAAATTTTGTAAGATAAGTTTTATAGCTCAGAATGTGGTCTATCTCAATGAATAATCTATGTGAGCTTGGGAAGACTTTGTAGTCTGTTGCTGTTTGATGGAGTAGTCTACAGATGTTCATTACATGCTGTTGATTGATAGTGTCATTGAGTTAAACTATGTCCTTACTGGATTTTTGCCTGCTAGATCTGTCCATTTCTGATAGAGGCATTTTGAAGTCTCCAAACACAATTATGGATTCATTTACATTAATTCTCTACTTATTGTCAGTAGGTTCCTAGAAACTGACAATAAGCAAAACAATATACTGTATGCCATAGGAACTTAACTCTTGTTTACACCAATTATCTGTGGTAAAATTGGTTTCATTATACAATACAAAATTTCACTTAAATTTACTAGTTTCCAGGAACCTGCTGACGATGTTGAGGACTTCATTTCTTTTTGCAGTTCTATTATTTTTTCCTAACATATTTTGACACTCCATTCTTACAAGCTTACATATTAAGAATTGTTATATTTTTCAAGGGACAATAAGAGAATTGATCCCTTTGTTATTACGTAATGCCTTTTTTTAATCCTTGATCAATTTTCTTGCTTTGAAGACTGCTCTGTTTTAAATTAATATAGTAATTCCCACTTTCTTTTGATTAATGTTAGTATTAATTCCTCAGTCTAATTATTTTTAACCTATATGTCCTCATATTTAAAGTGAGTTTTTTATGAACTATATCATTTGGTTCTTTGTTTTAATCCACCAACAATCTTATTATTAATATTTTTTGAGACAGGGTCTCACTCTGCCACCCAAGCTGGAAAGCAGTGGCTTGAACATGACTCACTGTAGCCTCAACCTGCTGGGCTCAAGGGATCCTCCTGCCTCAGCCTCCCATGTAGCTGGGACCACAGGTGTGCACCACCATGCCTGGCTAATACTTGAATTTTTGTAAAGATGGGGTCTGACTTTGTTGCGCAGTCTGGTTTCAAATTCCTGAACTCATACAATCTTCCTTTCTTGGCCTCCCAAAATGTTAGGATTACAGACATCAGCCGCATGCCCAGCTAATTTTGGTCTTTTAATTGATGCATTTTGATCATTGACATTAAAAGTGATTCCCAGTGCAATTGAATGAATATTATCATATTTGTTACTATTTTCTATTTGCTGCCCTTGTTATTTGTTCCTATTTTTTTCTTCCACTTTTTGTCTTCCTGTTGTTTTATTTCAGCATTTTATATAATTTTATTTTATCTTATTTTTTAGTTTATTAGTTGTACCATTTTAATTAAAACATTTACTGGTTTTCCTAGAGTTTGCAACATATATTTAGAACAAATCCAAGTTTACGTTTAAATAACACTTTATAAATTCACAGATAATAAGAGTACCTAATAATACCAAAATAACCCTCATTCTTCCTTCCTATCCATTGCGTCATTGCTGTCATTTACTCCACTTCTGTGTAATCATACATAAACATATGAATAAGCATGTAAATTAAATACTATTAAACACATTGTTGCCATTATTGTTTGGAACAAACTGTTTTCTATTAAATCAATTTAGAATAAAAATGTTTTTATTTGACCTTAACTGATTTCTTCTCTGATGTTCTTCCTTCTTTATGTATATCCAAGTTTCTGACCTATATCGTTTTCCTTCTCTCTTACAAACTTCTTTTAACATTTCTTGAAAGACAGATGTACTGGCAAAACAGTCCCTCAGTTTTTTATTGTGTGACAATGTGTTTATCTCAATGTGACTTTTGAGAGATAATTACACGGGGTACAGAATTTTAAGTTGGAGGTGTTTTTCTCTTAACACTAAATATTTCAGTCCACTCTCTTCTGGAGTGCATGGTTTCTGAAGAGAAGTCTGATGTAATCTTTTGCTCCTCTATACATAAGGTTTGTTTTTTTTTCTGGCTTCTTACAGGATATTTTCTTCATCTTTGCTTTTCTACAGTCTGAAAACAACAAACCTATGCATAATTTTTCTGGCAATTTTTCTTCTTAGTGTTTTCTGAGCCTCCTGGGTCTGTAGCTTAGTGTCTGACATTCATTCAAGAAAAATTTTCAGTGCTTATTCGTTCAAATATTTCTTTTTTTCCTTCCTTTTTCCCCTTCAAGTATTTCCATTATACACACGTTGTTATCACAAAGTTCTTGGCTATCCCTTTTTTTTTTTTTCCCTAGTCTTACTTTTCTTTGCTTTTAATTTTGGAGGTTTGTATTGGGATACACTTAGAGATAGTTTCCTCAGCTGTGATCTATCTAATAATAAAAAAATTAAGGTATTTGTCATATCTGTTACAGTATTTTTTAATCTTTAGTGATTCTTTTTGGTTCTTAGAATTTTTATCTCCTTGCTTACATTGCTCACCTGTTCTTGCATGCTGTCTACATTATTCGTTAGAGCCCTTAGCAAATTAATAATAGTTGTTTTAAATTTCCATTTTGATAATTCCAACATCCCTTATATACCTGGATCTGGCTTTAAGTCTTATTCTTTTCAGACTGTGTTTATTGCCTTTTAGTATGAGACTTGCAATTTTTTCTTGACAGCCAGACAAAAGGTACTGGGCAAAAGGAACAGCTGTATATAAGGGTTTATTAATGTGGTGTAAGGTGCTGGAGAAAAAGTAGCATTCAACAGTTCTATGATAAGGTCTCAATCTTTTAGTGAGCCTGTACCTGTGGATTGTGAACTTCGAACTTGCTTCTCAGTTTCTCTCTCTTGCCCTTAGGTAGAATGAGATGGTTTGAGGGGAATGGAGATGTATTTTTTCTCCCTCCCAGAGGAAGGCCAGAGAAAGCCGGAGTTTAGTTTCTTTAGCTTCATATTTAAAAATAAAAATAAAAATAGGGAAGTTTTTTATTCCCCAATGAAAAGAATAAACAGAATTGCTTTCTTAATATTTGTATGTATAACTTCTGTTTTTTTTTTTCTTTTAAGGTCTGCAAACTGGGGAGAAAAAAATGTAAAATATTTTACACAATTTAATAATCTATTTTCTTTATTCTCTTTTCACAGAAGAGCCTTCTTCGGCTTGAAGGTAGCCCTACTATTCCCAGTACTTGTTTTACTTATTGTATTTATTTTTGTTGTAAAGAAAAAATTCCATGGAAAGGATACCAAAGTATCAGAAAATGAAAGACAAGTAATGGATGAAGCAAACTTAGAATTCTTATATGACAGTGAACATTTTGTACCTTCTGCTGAAGAACAGTAAAGCATGTAATTAAGAGGAGGAAAAAAAAGTAATTTTGCTGCTGTTTCCAACTAATGTATTGATTCAGTAAGACGTTATTTTTGTGGTGTTCTGGGTCTTTTCACTGAGAATTCCCACATTCTTCACTTATGATGCAACAATGAATAAGCCTGTGAATTTATAATGAAACAAACTATAAAAAATGGTACCCATGGTTAGGACATAGCTACACAAGCATTTGTAGTTTAGAGTAGATAATTCATAAAAATTTAAAGTGAGAGGAATAGTTAATATGTAATAGAAGAAAAAGTACTTGCTCAGGTAGTTGTAACTCTTAATAAAACCAATGACTAGAATACAAGTGGAAGTAAAAAGGCGGAGATAGATTAATAGCCTAAATAAGGAGAAAAGCCTTATGCCTTTTTTAAAACAAAACAAAACCATTTAGACATTTTACTTAGGCCTAAAATCTAGCCTGGATTTATGCTATAATGATATCTATTTTTCATGTTAAATTGTACATTACTCAGAAATTATAAATATCATTACTTTATAATTTGAAATTGTGTTTGCTAGCCACCTTGATGTATTTTCTTCCAACCTCCCATTAAGATACTACTAAAAAAATAGAAATAGTCAAATATTTGCAAGGTATAATTGTCAGGCAACATATTATAGCATGTGTTAAGTTTCTGCTAGGTCTATGGAAATGGGTTTTTTTTTTATTTTTGATTCCATTTTTATTCACTTTGAGGAAGTGTTGCCTGTTTTTTTTTTTATGTACTTAAGTGGCTAACATAAACAAGACAATCAGAAGGAAAAAAAAGAAGAAAAAAATAAAAATAAAAATAAAAACAAAATATCCATCAATTTTAATTTCACTCCAGTTAGAGAAAGTAAAAGCTCTGGTCTTAGATACATCTCTTATATTTCATCTGTAGTGAGAAGAAAGAACACTCTTCATTGGCAATTATTGAATTATTTGTTAGAATAGCATTTTTCCACATTCAGCTCCCCATCTTCTTGTATAAGGAAATGGTTTAAGAAAAGCTGACTTTGACTTTAGAAACAAAACCCATTGATAAGGTATGTCTTCATTGCATCTGTCTGTTCTCTGAGAGAAATAAAATCTGTGTCACTCTCTTGCATACTTGTTTGTTGGTTCATCATACACAAAAAGATATCTTCCACATTTCTACAAGCCAGGCAAGAAATAGGGAAAATGAGATCAAATATTTAAATATTGAATCTTCTAGTAGGAACAACTCTACTGTAATGAATGCTAGAGGTTGTAGTTTCTTATTCTTAATTGATTTAAAAATTTTTTTTGTATCAGAGTCAAGTGTAAAAATATATTTTCAACAAATATAATTATAGACCTACTTTAGAGATTCCAAATTCAAGCATTTGTGATATAGCTTGGACATCTTTAAAAAATTCCGCATGATGCTAGTATTCCTTGATAGACAGAAAGCCATATGATAAAACAAGGTATATCTGAGTGTAGCAAAGTCACACAAAATAAATATTACTAGAATCTGGGAAATGGCCTGAAAGTTATATATATACATACACAAATACCTATATATATAATTTCCTATATATATATACACACATAACTTCATATATATAAACACACATATATACACATACACATATATAAATAACTTCCAGTGTGTGTGTATATGTATATATACATGCACACATATACATACACACATATATAAAAAAGTATTTATATATAATTAATATATGTACTAATGTTTCCCCAGTCTGTAAACTAGAGAAAAGATACATTAATCACACAAACAGAAACTTGAGGAAAACCACACATTTGCCAGGTTTGTAGGTGTCATATAACAAATTTGATGGGATCATACACATGCACACATAAACACACATACACATAAAATCTTACATATTTATGGAATACAATGTGATGTTTCAGTACATGTATACATTGTGTAATGATCAAATCATGGTAATTAGCATATTGATCACCTTACACATTTATCATTTCTTTACTGTGAGTACGTTCAAAATCCTCTCTTCTAGCTTTTTGAAAGGTACATTATTGTTAGCTATAGTCACCCTACTATACAGCAACTTATTCCTCCTACCTAACTTTAACTTTTTACCCATTAACAAACCTCTCCCCATCTTCCACTTCCCTTGTTTTTCCCATCTTTGGTAACCACTATTCCATTCTCAATGCCTTTGAGATCAGTTTGTTTAGATTCTTCACATGAATGATATCATGCAGTGTTTTTCTTTCTGTACCTAGCTTATTTCCCTTAACATAATGTTCACCAGGCTCAACTATTTTATTGAAAATGACAGGATTTCATCTCTTTTTGTGGCTGAAGGGAGTTCATTATGTATATCTACATCACATTTTCTTTATCCTTTTCTCTGTTGATGGCATTTAGGTTGATTCCATGCCTTGGATAATATGAATAGTGCTGCAATAAACATGAAAGTGCAGAATGACTCTTCAACATATTTATTTCCTTTCCTTTGGCCCTATACCCAGTAGTGGGATTGCTGGATCATATGATAGATCTATTTTTAAATTTTTGAGGAACTTCCATACTGTTTTTCATAACCCCTGTACTAATTTACATTACCAACAGTGTATAAAACTTTCCCATTTTCCACAGTATTGCCAGCATTTTTTTTTTTTTTTTTGCCTTTTTGATGATATCCATTCTATCTGGGGTGAGGCGATATCTCATTTTGGCTTCTGTTTGCATTTCGCTGATTGTTAGTGATATTGAGCATTTTTTTCATATAACTGTTGGCCATTTCTATATCTTCCTTGGAGAAATGTCTTTGCCCATTTTTAAATTAGGTTTTTCCTATTGAATTGTTTGAGTTCCTTATAAATTCTTGATATTAATCTCTTGTCAGATATAAATTCGCAAATATTTTCTCCCATTCTGTAGGATTTCTCCTTAGTCTGTTGATTGCTTCTTTTACCATGCAGAAATTTTTTAGTTTGATGTAATTACTCTATTTTTGCTTTTGTTGCCTGTGTTTTTGAGATCTCACCTAATAAATCCTTGCCCAGACCAAAGTTATGTAGCATTTCTTCTTGCATTATTCTAGTACTTTCATAGTTTCAGATCTTACATTTAACTCTTTAGTCTATTTTGAATGGAATTTTGTATGTGGTGAGAAATAGAGGTCTAGCTTTATTCTATTGTATGTGGATATTCAGTTTTCCTAACACCATTTATTGAAGAGACCGAGCTTTCTTCAATTTGTGTTCTTGGCATCTTTTTTGAATCTTTTGGTTGTAAATGCATTAATTTATTTCTGGGATCTCTGTTTGGTTCCATTGATCTTTTTGTCTTTTCTAATTTTGGGGGGGGGGCCAATGCAATGCTGTTTTGATTACTATAGCTTTGTAGTATATTTTTAAGGCAAGTAGTGTGATGTCTCTAGCTTTGTCCTTTTGCTCAGAATTACTTTAGTTATTCAGAGTCCTTTGTGGACCTCCATAATATGTTGAATAGGTCTGGTAAGAGTGGGGAGCTTCATATTGTTCCCGATCTTAGAGGAAAAGCTTTCAACAATTCCTCATTCAGCATTATGCTGCCTGTGGATTTGTCATATATGGCCTTTGCTATGTTGAAGTATGTTATTTCTATACCTAATTGGTTGAGAGTTTTTATTATGAAGATGTGTTAAATTTTGTTAAATGCATCTGCATTTATTGAAATGATCATAAAATTTTTATCTGATTCTATTGATGTAATGTATCATGCTTATTGATTTACATATGTTGAAATATCATGGCATCCCTGATATGAATCCCACTGAATTTTTTTAATATGTTGTTAAACTTGGTTTACTAGTATTTTGTTGGCAATTTCTACATTTAAGTTCATCAGGGATATTGACGTCAAGTACTTGTATTGCTTCTATGTCTTTCTCTGGTTTTGGTATCAGTGTAACTATGGCTTCATATAATAAGTTTGAAAGAGTTCCCTCCTTTTCAATTTTTTTGGAATAGTTTGTGAAAAATTTATTAGTTCTTTTAAAAATATTTTCTAGAATTCAGCAATGACGCCATCATGTCCTGGACTTTCTTTAATGGAAGAGTTTATTACTGCTTCAAATCTCATTACTCATTATTTGTTGGTTCATATTTTCTACTTCTTAATACAATCTTGGCAGGTTTGATAAATTGCTTGTATTTCTATAGTTTTTGGGTTACAGACAGATTTTGGTTACATGGATAATTTCTTTAGTGATGAGTTCTGAGATTTTCATGTACCTGTCACCTGAGTGGTATATACTGTAAGCAATATGTAGTCTTTATCCCTCACCCCTCCTCCCAACCTGCCCCACCCTTAGTAGGTTTTTGTGATTAGGAACTTATTCATTTCTTCTAGATTACTCATATTGTTGACATATCATAGTAGTTTCTTATGATCTTTTGTATTTCTGTGGTATCAGATGTAATGCCTTCTTTTTTATTTCTGCTTTTATTTATTTTACTCCTCTCTTTTTTTCTTGGTTAGTCTTGCTAAAAGTTTGTCAATTTCACTTATCTTTTCATAAAATCAGCTTTCTATTTTATTTATCTTTTCTATTGTTTTTAAGTCTCTATTTTACTCTGATCTTTATTATATCTTTTCTTCTCCTAATTGTGAGTGTAGTCTATTCTTGCTTTTCTATCCTTGAGATCCCTCATTTAGTGGTTCATTTGAGAGCTTTTTTCTTTTCTTGATGTAGATATCTATTGCTATAGACCTCCTTCTAATGACTGCTTTTGCTGTATTTCATAAGTTTTAGTATTTTGTGTTTTTATTTTCTTTTGTCTCTAGAAATTTTTAAAATTTTTCTTTTAATTTGTTTATCAATTTATGGTTGTTTAGAAGCATGTTGTTTAATTTCCATGTATATGTAGCATTTCAGAGCTCCTCCTATTGTTAATTCCTCGTTTACTTCATTTTCATGAAAAATGATACTTGATATGATTTTAATTTTTTGAATTTGTTAAGACTTTTTTGGTAGACTAACATATGATCTGTCCTGTAGAAAATACCACATCCAGTGTAGAAGAATGTGTATTCTTCAGCTGTTGGATGGAATGTTCTGTTAATATCTGTTAGGTCCATTTGGTCTAGAGTGCAGTTTAAATCTGATGTTTTCTTCTTGGTTTTCTGTAAATCATCTGTCCATTGCAGAAAGCAGGGTGTTGAAATTCCCTACTGTTATTGTATTACTGTGTGTCTCTCCCTTTAGATTGATTAATGTATCCTCCATGTATTTAAATGCTTTGATGGATGTTGGTTGTGTATATATTCATGATTGTTATATGCTCTTTTATTAATCCTTTTATCATTATATAGTAGCCTTGTTTGTCTCTTTATGTATTTTTTACTTGAGATTTATTTTATCTGTTATAAGTATAGCTACTCTTGCTTTGTTTTGGTTTTTATTTGTATGAGTATCTTTTTTTCACTCATTCACTTTCAGTATATGCATGTCTGTACAGGTGAAATGAGTCTCTTGTAGGCAAAATATACTTGAGCCTTGTTATTTTTATCCACTCCATCAAATTTATGTCTTTCAACTGCAGAATTCAGTCTATATATATTCAATGTGATTATTGAAAGTAAGACCTTACTACTGCCATTTTGCTGCTCCTTTTTGAGCTGTAATTTTGTATATTTTAATAAATCTCTTCCTATTCCTCCCTTCCCCTTACCCTTTCCAGTCTAGTATCCTCTTTTTTACTTTTTACTTTTATGAGATCAACTTTTTTAAGCTTTTACATATGAGTAAAAACATGTGGTGCAAAACATTCTGCTCCTGGCTTACTTCATTTAATACAATGTTGTCCAATTCCATTTGTGTTGCTGTGAATGACAAGATTTCATTCTTTATTATAGCTAAATAGTATTCTCTACATCTCTCTAAATATGCATATTTTTTCTCTTTCTTTCTTTCTTCCTTCCTTCCTTCTTTATATATATATATATTTATTATGCTTTAAGTTCTAGGGTACATATGCACAAAGTGCAGGTTTCTTACATATGTATACATGTGCCGTGTTGGTGTGCTGCACCCATTAACTCGTCAGTTACATTAGGTATATCTCCTAATGCTATCCCTCCCCACTCACCCCACCCCACAACACGCACCGGTGTGTGATGTTCCCCTTCCCGTGTCCAAGTGTTCTCATTGTTCAATTCCCACCTATGAGTGAGAACATGCAGTGTTTGGTTTTTTGTCTTTGCAATAGTTTGCTGAGAATGATGGTTTCCAGCTTCATCCATGTCCCTACAAAGGACATGAACTCATCATTTTTTATGGCTGCATAGTATTCCATGGTGTATATGTGCCACATTTTCTTAATCCAGTCTATCATTGATGGATATTTGGGTTGGTTCCAAGTCTTTGCTATTGTGAATAGTGCCACAATAAACATACATGTGCATGTGTCTTTATAGCAGCATGATTTATATTCCTTTGGGTATATACCCAGTAATGGGATGGCTGGGTCAAATGGTATTTCTAGTTCTAGATCCCTGAGGAATTGCCACACTGTCTTCCACAATGGTTGAACTAATTTACAGTCCCACCAACAGTGTAAAAGTGTTCCTATTTCTCCATATCCTCTCCAGCACCTGTTGTTTCCTGACTTTTTAATGATCACCATTCTAACTGGTGTGAGATGATATCTCATTGTGGTTTTGATTTGCATTTCTCTGATGGCCAGTGATGATGAGCATTTTTTCATGTGTCTGTGCTGCATAAATGTCTTCTTTTGAGAAGTGTCTGTTCATATCCTTTGCCCACTTGTTGATAGGGTTGTTTGTTTTTTTCTTGTAAATTTGTTGTAGTTCATTGTAGATTCTGGATATTAGCCCTCTGTCAGATGAGCAGATTGCAAAAATTTTCTCCCATTCTGTAGGTTTCCTGTTCACTCTGATGGTAGTTTCTTTTGCTGTGCAGAAGATCTTTAGTTTAATTAGATCCCATTTGTCAATTTTGGCTTTTGTTGCCATTGCTTTGGTGTTTTAGACATGAAGTCCTTGCCCATGCCTATGTCCTGAATAGCACTGCCTAGGTTTTCTTCTAGGGTTTTTATGATTTTAGGTCTAACATGTAAGTCTTTAATCCATCTTGAATTAATTTTTGTATAAGGGGTAAGGAAGGGATCCAGTTTCAGCTTTCTACATATGGCTAGCCAGTTTTCCCAGTACCATTTGTTAAATATGGAATCCTTTCCCCATTGCTTTTGTCACGTTTGTCAAAGATCAGATAGTTGTAGATGTGTAGTAGTATTTCTGAGGGCTCTGTTCTGTTCCATTGGACTATATCTCTGTTTTGGCACCAGTACCATGCTGTTTTGGTTACTGTAGCCTTGTAGTATAGTTTGAAGTTGGGTAGCATGATGCCTCCAGCTTTTTTCTTTTGGCTTAGGATTGACTTGGCAATGTGGGCTTTTTGGTTCCATATGAACTTTAAAGTAGTTTTTTCCAATTCTGTGAAGAAAGTCATTGGTAGCTTGATGGGGATGGCATTGAATCTATAAATTACCTTGGGCAGTATGGCCATTTTCACGATATTGATTCTTCCCATCCGTGGGATGCAAGGCTGGTTCAACATACTCAAATCAATAAGCGTAATCCAGCATATAAACAGAACCAAAGACAAAAACCACATGATTATCTCAATAGATGCAGAAAAGGCCTTCGACAAAATTCAACAGCACTTCATGCTAAAAACGCTCAATAAATTAGGTATTGGTGGGACGTATCTCAAAATAATAGGAGCTATTTATGACAAACCCACAGCCAATATCATACTGAATGGGCAAAAACTGGAAGCATTCCCTTTGAAAACTGGCACAAGACAGGGATGCCCCATCTCACCACTCCTATTCAACATAGTGTTGGAAGTTCTGGCCAGGGCAATCAGTTAGGAGAAAGAAATAAAGGGCATTCAATTAGGAAAAGAGGAAGTCAAATTGTCTCTGTTTGCAGATGACATGATTGTATATCTAGAAAACCCCATTGTCTCAGCCCAAAATCTCCTTAAGCTGATAAGCAACTTCAGCAAAGTCTCAGGATACAAAATCAATGTGCAAAAATCACAAGCATTCTTGTACACAATAACAGACAAACAGAGAGCCAAATTATGAGTGAACTCCCATTCACAATTGCTGCAAAGAGAATAAAATACCTAGGAATCCAACTTACAAGGGATGTGAAGGACCTCTTCAAGGAGAACTACAAACCACTGCTCAATGAAATGAAAGAGGACCCAAACAAATGGAAGAACATTCTTTTCTTTCTTTCTCTTTCTTTCTTTTTCTTTCTTTCTTTCCTTCCTTTCTTTCTTTCTATCTTACATTTTCTTTATCTGTTCATCTACTGTCAAACACTGAGGTTAATGCCATATTTTGGCTATTATGAATAGGAATAAGATAAATATCAAGGTGCAGATGTCTCCTCAATACTGTGATTTCATTTTCTTTGGATAAATTCCCAGTAGGGGGGTTGCTAGATCATAAGGTTTTTCCGTTGTAGTTTATTGAGTAACCTCCATACTGTTCCCTTTGTGGCTGTACTAGTTTACATTTCTATGAACAGTGTGTAAGAACTCTCTTTACTCTGCATACTTGCCAGCATTTTTTTTTTTTGCGTGTTTTTTTTTTTATGATAGCCATTCTAACTAGAGTGAGATATTACCTCAGGGTGTTTTTTATTTGCACATCCCTTTTAAGTAGTGATGTTGATGATTTAAAAGATATATTTGTTAGCCATTTGTATGTCTTCTTTTGAGCAATGTCTGTACAAACTCTTTGCCCCCTTTTTAAAATTAAATTGCTTCTCTGTGCTGTTGAGCTGTTTGAGTTCCTTGTATACTCTGGATATTAACCACCTGTTGAATCAGTAGCTTGAAAATATTTTCTCACATTCTGTAGACTGGCTCTTTACCCTGTTGATTATTTTGTTTGCTGTATAGAAGCTTTTCAGTTTGTTATAATCTCATTTATTCATTTTTGCTTTTGTTGCCTGTGCTTTAAAAGTCTTACTCATAAAATCTTTCCCAGACCAATGTCCTGAAAAATTTCCCCCATGATTTCTTATAGTAGTTTTGTTGCTTCAGGTATAACATTTAGTACTATGATCCATTCTTAATTGATTTTTGTATAAAGTAAGAGATGGGAGCCCTGTTTCATTATTCTGCATATGTATATTCAGTTTTATCAGCACTATTATCTAGCAGACTAATCTTGCCCCAATGAATGTTCTTGGCATCTTTGTAAAAAAAACAGTTGGCTTTAAATATGTGAATTAATTTCTAGATTTTGTATTCTGTTTCACTGGCCTGTGTATCATGCTGTTTTGATTACCACAGCCTTATAGTGTATTTTGAGGTATGATAGTTTAATGACTCTAGCTTTGTACTTTTTGTGCAATACTGCTTTGGTGATTTGAGGACTTTGTGATTCTGTAAAAATTTTGGAAATTTCTTCCATTTCTGTGAAGAATGTTGTTGGTATTTTGATATAAATTGCATTAATCTGAAGACTGCTTTGGGTAGTAGTGTCATTTTAACAATATTGATTCTTCTGATTTTTGAACACAGAATGTCTATTTATTTGTATCCTCTTCAATATTTTTCATCAGTATTTTGCACTTTTTCCTGTAGAGGTTTTCACTTCTTTGGAAAATTTATTCGTAGGTCTTTTTTTGAGCTACAGTAAATAGGTTTATCTTTTTTATTTCTTTTTCAGCTAGTTCATTATTCATGTATAGAAATGCCACTAATTTTTTGTATATTAATTTTGTGTAGAGTCTCTAGATTGTCTATATATGAGATCAGGTCATCTGCAAAACTGGACAACCTGACTTCCTGTCTTCCAATTTAAATGCCCTTCTTTTTTTTTTTTTTTTTTGCTTATTTGCTCTGGCTAGAAATTCCAGTATTGTGTTGATTAAGAATGGTGAGAGTGGACACACTTGTTCTATTTCTTAGAGAAAAATCTCCCAGATTTCTATTACTTAGGAAATAGTTAGATGTGGGTTTTTCATATATGACCTTTAGTATATTGATGTATTTTTCTTCCACACATAATTTATTAGGAATTTTTTATCATGAAGGAATATTGAATTTAGTCAACAGCATTTTCTGTATCTATTAAGATGATCACATGATTTTCATTCTACTGATAAGACCTTATTGATTCACATATTTTGAATCATCCTTGCATTCCTTTGATAAATCTCACACAGTCATTGTATATTATTTTTCGATGTGTTGTTGAATTAAGTTTTCTAGTATTTTATTGAGTATTTCTGCATCTATGTTTATCAGGAATACTAGCCTGTAGTTTCCTTATTTCCTGGTGTCCTGATTGGGTTTTGATTACAGTGTTATGCTGACCTTGTAGAATGAGTTAGGAAAAATTCCTTCTGCTTCACAGTTTTATAATAGTTTGAGAATAATGAGTTAATTCTTCTTAAAAAGAATGGTACCAGTAGAAACCAGTAGAATTCAACAGTGAAGATATACAGTCCTCAACTTGTATTTGTTGAAACTCTTTTTATTACTAATTCAACCATGTTACTTGCTTTTGGCCTGTCAGATTTGCCGTTCCTTCTTCATTCAGTCATGATTGGCCTGTCAGATTTTCCGTTCCTTCTTCATTCAGTCATGATTGGCCTGTCAGATTTGCCGTTCCTTCTTCATTCAGTCATGATTGGCCTGTCAGATTTGCCGTTCCTTCTTCATTCAGTCATGATTGGCCTGTCAGATTTTCCGTTCCTTCTTCATTCAGTCATGATTGGCCTGTCAGATTTTCCGTTCCTTCTTCATTCAGTCATGATTGGCCTGTCAGATTTTCCGTTCCTTCTTCATTCAGTCATGATTGGCCTGTCAGATTTGCCGTTCCTTCTTCATTCAGTCATGATTGGCCTGTCAGATTTGCCGTTCCTTCTTCATTCAGTCATGATTGGCCTGTCAGATTTTCCGTTCCTTCTTCATTCAGTCATGATTGGCCTGTCAGATTTTCCGTTCCTTCTTCATTCAGTCATGATTGGCCTGTCAGATTTGCCGTTCCTTCTTCATTCAGTCATGATTGGCCTGTCAGATTTTCCGTTCCTTCTTCATTCAGTCATGATTGGCCTGTCAGATTTGCCGTTCCTTCTTCATTCAGTCATGATTGGCCTGTCAGATTTTCCGTTCCTTCTTCATTCAGTCATGATTGGCCTGTCAGATTTTCCGTTCCTTCTTCATTCAGTCATGATTGGCCTGTCAGATTTGCCGTTCCTTCTTCATTCAGTCATGATTGGCCTGTCAGATTTTCTATTCCTTCTTCATTCAGTCATGATAGGTTGTGAGTCAAAAATGTATCAGTTTTCTCTGGGTTTTCAAATTTATTGGAAATAAATAGTGCTTCAGAGCATCTTCTAATGATTCTTCATATTTCTATGGTAGCTGTTGTAAAGTTTCCTTGTTTATTTCTGATTTTATTTATTTGGGTCTTTTTTTCTTAATCTAGTTAATGGTTTGTCAATTTTCATTTTCTTTTTATAGAACCAGCATTTTTATGTTGATCTTTTCTATTTTTTTTACACTCTTCGTCAATTAGTTCTGCTCTGATCTTAATTATTTCTTTTCTTCTATTAATTTTGGGTGTGATTGGATTTTTTTGAGTTGATTGAGGTGTACACTCAGGTTTTTATTTGAAATCTTTCTAGGTTTTTGATGTAGGCCTTTATTGCAACTTGCCTTTTAATGCCGATTGTACTGTGTCTCATAGATTTTGGTATATTGTGTTTCTATTTTCATTTGTTTTAAAGAATTTTTAAAATTTTATTAATTTCTTCACTCATTGGTCATTCAAGAACATGCTGTTTACTTTCCACTTATTGTATAGTTTTTAATGTTACTCTTGTTATAATGTTAGTTTTATTTTATATGGTCAGATAAGATACCTAACATGAATTTGATTTTTTGTAATTTTTGAGACTTGTTTTGTGTCCTAACATATTTCTATCCTGGAGATTTTTTCCATGCACTGATTAAAAGAATATGCATTCTTCAACTATTGGGTAAAGTTTTCTGTAAATATCTAGTAGGACCATTTATTTATGATGAAATTTATTTATTTTAATTTCCTTTTGAAATTTTAGATTCGGAGGTACATGTGTAGGTTTGCTACAAGAGCGTATTGTGTGGTGCTGAGGGTTGGGCTTCTATAGATTCTGTCACCCAGATAAAGAAAATATTATCCCAAAGGAAGATTTTTTTGTCCCTTGTCCCCATCTCTCTCTCCCTCTGTTTGGAGTCCCCATTGTCTATTTTTCTCATGTTTATGTCTGTGGAAATGTAAGATTTATCTCCCACTTATAAGTGGAAACGTGTTTCTTACTTAGTTTGCTTAGGATAATAGCCTCCAGCTGCACCCATATTGCTACTCAGTACATGATTTTATTCTTTCTTATGTCGTGTAGTATTCCATAATGTATTCATACCACATTTTCTTTATCCAATCCACCATTGATGGACACCTAAGTTCATTGCATTCTCTGCTATTGTGAATAGTTCTGCAAGGAACATGAGTGCCTGTGTCTTTTTGATAGAATGATTTATTTTCCATTGAATATATACCTAGTAATGGGATTACTGGGTCAATTGAGAAATAGTCAATCTGCTTTCCACAGAGGCTGCACTAATTTGCAATCCCAACAACAATGTGTAAGTATTCCCTTCTCCCATAACCTCACCAAAGCTTGATATTTTTTGACTTTTAAATAATAACAGTTCTGACAGGTGTGAAGTGATATCTCCTTGTGGTTGTGATTTTCATCTCTCTGATGATTAGTTATAATTTTTTATTTTTTTATTTTCAGTGGCTGCTTCTATGTCTTCTTAGAAAAATGTCTGCTCATATCCTTTACTCACTTTTCAGCTGGGTTTTTGTGTTGTGATTTATTTAAGTTGCTAATAAACACTGAATATTAGTCCTTTGTTGGATGTGTAGTATGGAGATTTTTTTTGCGTGTCTTGTGGGTTGCCTGTTTGCTCCATTTACAGTTTCTTTTACTGTTTAGGAGCTCTTTGGCTTAAATTCTAATTGTTTATTTTTGATTTTGTTGCACTTGCTTTTGGGATCTTTATCATAAATTATTTTCCTATCCAGGATCTAGATAAATATTTCCTAGGTTTTCTTCTAGAATATTTTTGGTTTGAGGTCTTACATTTAATTATTTAATTCATCTTGAGTTTACTTTTATATACACTGAGAGGTAGGGGTCCAATACTATTCTTTTGCATCTGATTAGCCAATTTTCCCAGCACCATTTATTGAATATGGTGTCCTTTCTCCACTGTTGATTTTTGTCAACTTTTTCAGAGATGAATTTGTTGTAGACAAGCAGGTTTATTTCAGGCATCTCTGTTCTGTTCCATTGGTCTATGTGTTTATTTTGTACCAGTACCATGCTGTCTTGATTACCATATTCTTAGAGTGTAGTATGAAGTCATGTAGTGTGATGTCTCTTTCTTTGTTTTTTTTGCATTTACTATTTGGGCTCTTTGTTGATTCCGTATGAATTTTGGAATAGTTTTTTTATATTCTGTGAAAAATAATGTTCGTAGTTTGATAGGAGTAGCGTATTCAATGCAATTTAGATTGCTTTGGGCTGAATGGACATTTTAATGATATTATTCTTCCCATCCATGAGGACCAAATGTTTTTTCACTTGTTTGTATCATCTTTTATTTCTTGCAACATTGTTATGTTGTTCTCCTCATGGAGGTCTTGCACGTCCTTGATTAGGTTTACTCCTAGGTATTTTTATATGGTTATTGTAAATGGGATTGAGTTCTTGATTTGGTTCTGAGCTTGAATATTATTGGTATATAGAATGCTACTGATTTTTGTATGTTGGTTTTGCTTCCTGAGACTTTGCTGAAGTTTTTTATCAGGTAGAAATGTCTTTTGGCAGAATTTTTAGTGTTTTTGAGGTATAGAATCCTATCATCAGCAAAAAAGATAATTTGACTCCCTGTTTTCCTATTTGAATGACTTTTATTTCTTTATCTTGCCTGATTGCTCAGGCTAGAACTTTCAGTACTAAGTTTAACAGGAGTGGTGAGAGTAAGACAGCTTTCTCTTATTTCAGTACTTAAGGGGAATGCTTCCAGCTTTTTGCCCATTCCGTATGATATTGCCTGTGGTTTGTCATAGATGATACTTATTATGTTGAGGTATGTTCCTTCAACGCCTAGTTGTGGGTGGGTTTTTTCATGAAGAGATGTTGTATTTTATCAAATGCTTTCTCTGTGTCTATTGAGGTAATCCTATGGGTTTTGTTTTTAATTTTGTTTATGTGCTGAATTACCTTTATTTATTTGTGTATGTTGAACACTCTTGCATCATAAGAATATAGCCCACTTTATTATGGTGAATTAATTTTGTGTTATACAGTCAAATTTGATTTGCTAGTGTTTCGTTGTGGATTTTTGCATCTATGTTTATCAGGGATATTAGCCAGCGGTTTTCTTTTTTCCCTGTGTCCTTTGTCAGATTCTGGTATCAGGATGATGCTTGTTTCAATAATGAATTGGGGAGGAGTCCCTCCTCTTTAACTTTTTTTGAATAGTTTTAAAAGAATTTGTACCAGCACTTCTCTCTATATATATGTAAAGTTTGGCTGTGAATCCATCAGCCAAGGGCTTTTTTGGTTGGATGGGTTTCTAGCACTGATTCAAATTAGGACTCAATATTGATCTGTTTAGGGTTTCAATTTCTTCCTGGTTCAAACTTGGGAGGTTGTGTGTTTCCAGGAAAGCAAGAATTCTCCCATCTAATTCATGGTTCCATTCTGCCCACTGGTGAAGGCCTTAAAGTGACATGATATCAGAATCCTCAAGAGAGCTCTGTCTACATGGAGACAACATCTTCTTAATATCCACATACACAACTCTAACCACCAGCCAATTGGCACTGCAAACTTTGATGATGTCCCAAGTTCCATCATTATAAATTTATGCCTCTGAATTAAGACTTAATCTCCAACAAGGTTGGAAAAGAAATGTTTTCATTCACTGTGTATTGTGAGTGATATATTTCTTTTTTAAGAAGCAGGTTTTTGACAGGAGTGAAAATAGAACATGAGGATATGCACAAACTGAGAGAAAAGAGCAGAAAAGTGAGATTGTAAATACAAAAAAAAATTGTCTGTTCACCAGTTGGTTTAGGACTGATCTTACCAAAAAAATATTATATACATTTAAATTCTCTACAAAAAATGTTTCTTTGATTCACATGCATTAAAAATAAATCTACCTTTGTCTGATAATTCCAACATCTGTGTCATATTGCAGTTTGGTTCTGATGATTGCTATATCTGTTTAGTATGTGTGTTTATTGCCTTTTGATGTCTCAGAATTTTTGGTTGAAATCCACAAATGGAGTATAGGAATGTCAATACTGAAGTAAATATTTATTTTACATGGAGATAATCACATCTTTCCTTCTGCTAGGCATGTATTGTAGGGGATTGTGTCAATAATAGGGCTGAGTTTCAAGTTTGTTGTTGCTATGATTACCCTGGGAATATCAAAAGCTTTAAATATTTTAGGAAAAATATGTATATAGAATCTGCCCCCCTGTCTAGATTTGGTTTCCCCTTTTGCTGTATTACCCAGAAACAATCTGTATCTTGCAGCTGTCCCAGCTATATTCCACTCTGATTTTTACTAGATACTCATTAGCATTAGGGTGATGTTCCCATGAAGCTCAATATTAGGCAAGCTCTGTAAATCTTGGCCTTGAGGATGATCTATTCCTTTCTGAGGAGTGGAGTTTTCTCCTGGCTTCCTTTCCCAGCTGCAAGCGTTTTCACCAGTACCTCAAATCATAGTTTTTGTTGTTGTTCCCTATTGAAGATAAGGACTTTTATTCTTTAAGGGAGAAAGGAGAGATTGGTCTTGAATAGGGCTTGAAGAATAGTTGCTGTTCTCATGCCCCAGTCAGTACCGATGGGGCTCTCTAAAGATTATCTCTAATCTTCATATAGAGTACATAGTGAGGCTACTAAAGAAATCAGCTGCAAGAGGCATAAAGCCCCTTATGTCTGCAGCCTTCAGGGCCTTCACTTTCTCTTGTCAACCCATCCTTGGTTTTAGCAACTTCTTAAAATTTTCTAGCTGATTCATTATACTTATTTATACAGCATTGGGTGACTTCTGCCCCAGGTAAACAAGTGTTCAAATCCTGTTTCTTCCTACAGGAGCCCATCACTCTCGAGATTTTAAGTTAGCTGTTTACCCGTAAGCTCAAATGACTAATGGGTTCAAGAAAAGTTATGATTTGCATTTTATTCATATTTTATTCATCTTTTTTTCCTATCATAAGGATGTAGGTGAGACACTCCTGCTCCCTGCATCTCTGATGGAAAGTGAAAGTCTCATTTTTATTCCTTTAGTATAAAGGGAAATATGTTTCTATTGCCTTCATAAATTTTCAAAACCAATTTGAATTATATGAGAGTACCTCTCTTCCTTTCCCTCACCTGATTTTTCTTAATAGAGTCTCTAATAATTCGTACATTATGCATTCTGTAAACAAAGAGTTTACTGAAACAGACAGGATCAATCAGAGTTTAAGTAACCCTGGATTATTTTACCAAAAGATTGATCCCTCACATCTCTCCATTCAGATTTTTAGTGATGTTCCCCTCACAGTATCTCTCATACTCTTAATCTAATCTTTTCATTAATATAAGGTCTCTAAACAACTGAAAAAGAAAAATAAAATGATGCCATTAATACTGAAGGTGGAAGAAAAAGTGTAATTTTGCAAATATATCTGATATTTTGAATAACTGCAAGAACATTTCCAGGGTGGCAAACTTGTTAGATGTTATTAGGTATATACTACACTAGATCTGCAAGTGACTTTTCTCATAGGCCTTAAGAAAACATGCAGAATATTAAACAATAAGATTTTCAACTCATATTAAGGACCTATATAACTTTCTGCCATATTAGCTATTCCAAAAAAGTAGCACAGTGTATCTTTACTAACAGAAAGAATGTATCTCTTTCAACTTCTAGTGCAGTCATTTAGTCATCAAAAATGATGTTGTTGAAGGGTATCTTGAATTTTTCAAATTTTTCATGTTATCAAGATAGGTTGAAGTAGTATTTTATTCAATAATTGACTTCAACAGTAATGATAAACATCTGAGGGCTAGAAAAGTCCTGTGATAGTCTTTAATTTGATTTTGTTTTTCATAAATTTTTCTTACATTTTTCTTAGGACCAACTATAGAAAGGTTTTCCACTTTGCTTTTATCATCATGAAGCTTTACTTTATTAACAATTGTTTTTAACAAAGCTCTGAGATCTTTTGCTGGGATATGAAATAACAGCTGCCTCACCACATGGACCATTTCTGTAATTTGTGTCCTGTATGTCTAGAAAAAATAAAAGCAACGTAGCTACATTGTTCAAAAACATAAAAATAATCTACTCAGATAGTTATTTGTTGAATCTAAAAATTACTTGAGTGATATCTTTTAAAACTAGATAAATGACCATACATTTAAAAATTATTTCCAACATTTCTTGTGCCCGTATGAACAAACTGGAAAACATTTTAGATAGACCATTATTATAAACAAAGTGTTTCTTTCTATTCATCCTAGAGCAGGAGAAAACGTGTAATGAATTTAAGTTTTAAAGCCATGATATTGTGTAATGGCATTTGTTAATCCAGTCCTAGGCATAATTGAGCTAAGGGTGAGACATAAGTAGATGTATGTATCTATTCTCTAGGCGTGGGTCATCCATTATAATATTCACTTTCAAAACTTATTAAATATTCTGTTTTTTTCTTCTTCTCCATTCCATTCCATTCCTTTCCCTTTCTTTTTCCTTTTTTCATCTTTTCCATTTTTCTTTCTGAATAATTTGAACTTGACCTATTAGATGGGACCTAGCAAGTGGGACTGTATATCAGGTAAGAAAGGGGGTGGTTCTCTAAGAGAAACTATAAACACCTGAGTGTGGTGTCAGAGCCCAAGGGCCTAAGTGGTGTTAGAAGAGTGTCCAAGGAGAGTGAGAATTCAGTGGTGTGTCAGAACCCACTGAACTAACTAAAAGCAATTAGGGTTCACCAGAGAAAAAGAACATTTCTATGTATATCTTAATACATATGCATGAGTCTGTATGTGTGTGTTTGTATCTGTGTATACTTGTAGTTGTCCCTTGAACTACATGAGTGTTAGAAATGCCAACCTCACAGTTGAAAATCCACATCTAGTTTTTGACTCACCACAACTTATGTACTAATTGCCTGCTGTTGACTGGAATCCTTACCAGTACCATTAACATTTGATTAGCATGCATTTTGTATGTTGTATGTATTATGTACTGTATTCATTCAACAAAGTTAGAGAAAAGAAAATGTTATTAAGAAAATCATAAGGAAGAGAAAATATATTTACTATTCATTAAGTGGAAGTGGATCATCATAAAGATCTTTATTCCTGTTTCTTCACATTGAATAGGCCACTCTTGCTGTCTCAGGAGTGGCAGAGGTAGAAGAAGTGAAGGAGGTGGAGGAGGGCTTAGGAGAAGCAGGCACACTTGGTGTTACTTTTATTGAAGAAATCCACATATAAGTGGACCTGTGAAGTTGAAACCTGTGTTGTGCAAGGGTCAGCTGTACACACACAGACACAGACACACACACACACACACACATACAGACAGAGAGAGACAAAGCAGTCCTGCAAACTAGAGACCCAGAAAAGAATTGATGCTGTAATTCAAGTCCAGAGGTAGTGGGCTGGCAGGATTTCTTCGGGAAAGGTTAATCTTTTCCTATTAAGACTTTTAATAGGAAAGGTAATATGTTTTACTCAAAGTCTATTGATTTAAATGTTAACATCTTCTAAATATACATTCACAGAAACATCTAGAATGATGTTTGACCAAAAATCTGGGTACCCTGGCTCAGCCGAGTGGAGACATAAATCACAGAGAACAAGGAGAATATCTATACATGGAGTATCCTAGCATGGGTGTTAATACCTGAATAGGATGAGGAAGACATCACTGTGGTGGGGGGTGAACAGGGGAGAGGTCTGATATGAAGTGTTAGAAACTTAGTAAGGTTAGACTAGTGGTTAGATAGGAGAGTAGCCCAGTTCCTAGTGTGGAATCCCAAGTGAGGTGAAGAAGAGATCAGCAGGGGAAAAGATAACAGATGAGTTGTCAGTCCCACATTGACTCAGTTACTTTGGCTTTATAGGAATTAATATCTGATGCTGGCTTCCTCCACCTTCATTCTTCCTCAAGATTGCTTTCATTATTCTTGGCCTTTTACATTTTAAGGGAAAGGTTAACATTATCTCATCAATTTCCACATTTCAAAGACTACTGGGATTTTGTTTGATATTTCACTGAAACTGTAGATGTATCTTTGGAGAACCAACATTTTTACAATATTGTTTTTCAACTAATGAGCATGATATAGGTTTTAATGTCTTTAAATAATGTTTTGTAGTTTGGGAGTAGTGGTCTGGGGCATTCATTATGAAATCGATTCCTTGGGCTTCAATTTTTTTAAAACTACACTAAGTAGTGTACTTTACTAATATTATTTTCTACTGCTTCTAATGTATAAATCACTACATTTGATTGTGTATATTTTATTCTATCCAGATAACTTGTAAAAATTAACATTAATTTTGAGAGTTTATATGTAGTAACTTTTAAATTATCTACGTATACCATATGTCACTGACATTTTATTTTTTTCTTTTCTTGTTCTTAAATTTAAATTCTTTTTCTTGCCATTTCTCTGACTAGAACATCCAGGATAATGTTTAATGGAAATGGTGATAGCAGACATTATCTTCTCACTCATGACATCAACAGGAAAGCTTTTAATATTTCCCATTTTAATATAATGGTTGCTGTAAGATTTGTTTGCTTTTTTTAAAGTCATGATCATATCCCGAAGCATATCACATGGAATTCGTTGTAAGTTTTTTCTCAGTCTAAGTAAATATTTCCTTCATATGCTCATTTTTATTTATAATCTTGGATTATTTTCTTATAAAGGCCTTCCCTTAAATTTTATAATCTTATGAGCACAGGAGTTCAAGGCTACGATAAACTATGATCATACCACTGCACTCTAGCCTTGGTGCAAGAGAGAGACCTTGTCTCTAAAAGAAAAAGAAAAAAAAACCTAGAAGCGTAAAACTCCACAACACCTACCCCTATCCCTGTTGGTGTAAATATTCAGTGCTGCTTTGGGTAATGACCCTCCAGCAGCCTCCCAGCTCCGCTGCCCTTCCTGTGTTGTCTTTCTTCCCTAGGCTTATTTCCTCATGACTGGAAGGTGGCTACAGCTCCCCATGGCTAGTATCCCCAGTTCAGAAGAGAAGAAGAAAAATGTCTTCTCAGAAAGCTTTGTTGGTTTATTTCAGAAGGAAATTCCTTCCTAATTAGCAAGCCTCTGCCAATATCTCATTGGCCTAAGGGGTAACCACTGAACTGTAGCCAGTAGCAAAGGAGACATTCTTATATTTGCTACTATTATTACATTAGTAAGGACTGGATTTTGTTATTCCTCTTCATCAATCTGCAGTCATCATTTCTCACCAGGACCTGCATTAAAAGCATAGGCAAAAAACTCTAGTTAGTGACTTACCGCATTTCCATAGGATTTGAAATTAACTAGTACTTTTACTTGTTGTTCTGTAATTCTTTTCTGTGTATATTTATTCATCCTAATAAAAAGATATCAACTTGAATTCTATATCTTACAACTTAATAAGTTACCACCTGCCTCCCATACCCACACCAACATCCTCTACAATAAAGAAATGAAATGAAATGAAATGAGAAATCAATTGTTCCATAAACATCTATTGGGGATCTTCAATAACTCTTATAATTTGGGGACTCAGTTTCTTCCCCTTTGATAAAATGCATTATTTCATTTATTATTATTATTTTTACTGATGTGAGGTTCTTTATAAACATGGTTATTATTATTATTATTATTAGAGACAGGGTATTGCTCTTTAGCCCAAGCCAGAGTGCAGAGGCACAATCATGGCTCACTGTTGTCTCAGTCTCCTAGGCTCAAGCAATCGTCTCACCTCAGCCTTCCAAGTAGCTGAAACTATAAGGTCTCATTATGTTGCCCAGGCTAGTCTTGAACTCCTGGACTCAACTGGGCTCAAGAAATTCTCCCACCTTGGCCTCCCAAAGTGCTGAGATTACACACATGAGCCACCATATCTGGCCAAGGTGTTATTTTTCAATCATGTTTTTTTCTGTACTAGAAAAAAAAATCAAATGACACAAAAGGAATTGAAATGAAACACAAATGTATTGTCCTGTGACCCTCCTTATGACTAGTCCAATGACCCACAGACAAACACTTTTAAGCAGTTTTGTTTTTAGTTCCACTAGTAGTGAACTCCATAAATCTAATATATGTATACTACTAAATCTTAATTTACCAAGTTTAAAACACCTTTTAACTCCATGCCATAAAGTATTAGATATCATTATTCCTCTCCTTCTATTTGTATTTTCCCAATTTTCATTTTTTGAAGTAGTTTTTAAATTACTGTAAATATTGATTGCATTTGGAAATATAAATAATATGTTAAACCACAGTTTTTAATGTCATTAACTTGAGACTTCTCACGATATCAAATTTTTAAAAAAAACTGACCCTTAGCTTCTCACCACCTGTTTTGTTTCTCTCTTCTGCATTTGTCTGCTGTTATTATCTCCTCCTTCATGAGGGTAGTGCCAGTGCTCAGAATAAGAACTGAACTCCCAGACCTCATGGATGCCAATGACAGAGATCATAAGGGATCCAAAAATGCTCCAACACCCACTTTCTCTGATCTGCTTTCCCCCACAAAGAAGTGTCAAAGGAGAAACCTATGCTTTCAGAGTAAAATACCATCTCCCCCATGAGGGAATAAGAGTGAGCTCACAGTACTAAGTCCACAATCATGTCCCTCTGGGCCTACATTGCTGCATTGAGGGAGGAGTTTAAGTGGGTGAATTATGCACAGAGAAAGACTCAGCTTTCTCCAATCACCTCAAACCTATCAATAGTGGTCAATAAAAGGGCCACAGGTACTTGAATGAGTTACTACTTCTCCAATTTGCCTCCATGGCAAGGGGTTGCCAAGTAGTCCAGGCATACTTACCCTAATATTGACACTCACCGTCTCACCAATACTGACTGCCTTGAATCCATAAGAATTAATCTCATTATGTCCTTTGCTCCCATTTATGTCAGTCACCTGAAAAGCTCCAGAATTGCAAGTTAGTTTTCATTCTTTTATAATTTCCATAACTCTAACCTCCATATACCTCCTATATTCCACCTTTTCTCCCAGCTTACAGTTCATAAATGAGCATTCTGTTCACCACTGCACACTCAGCAAATGAGTGTGAATCTGCTTCCTCTGAAACCTTATCATACAATGGGTGTTTACTTTGTCTTACAACTCTGTGGATAAAGGGCAAGACCTTGCTTCTCACTTTAGCTTCCAGAACATTATTCTTGCTCCCTCCTTGCCCCCAACAAAAAGCAGCTTCACATTTCATGTCCTTAGACCTTAATACTATACCTACGTCAAAGTTACATTCCGCTTTTCCAATGATTTGAGCTCCTCTCCCTTGTTTCAAGGCTACCCTCATCTTGAATCTTGATTATTTTTAATACATTCAGAGATAAAGTTTCAAACTTCATGAACTTAAAACTTAACCCATAATTCTTCCCCCTAAGCCTGTTCTACACATTGTTTTTCATCTCAGTTGCTTTCTTTTATAGATAATGCATCCAGTCATTTGGGATATCATATTAGCCTGTAAAGAATCTCTACAAAGTCCTTCAATTAACTGGCCTGCTTTCTACCCAGCTGCCAACTCACACTCTGAACTGGCAACTCAGTTTTCCACCTCCAATCCAGGCTCCTTCTAAGCGCATTCTGTATTTCTAGCTTCCTCCACTCTGTTGTATCCCTTCAGACACTCTCACTCCCTTTATAGCAGCAGTCCCCAATCTTTTTGGCACCAATTTTTCCACACACCGTGGGTGGTTGGGAGGATGGTTTCGAGTTGAAACTGTTTCACCTCAGTTCATCAGGCATTAGATATATTCTACTAAGGAGCACACAACCTAGATCCTGCACATGTGCAGTTCACAATAGGATTCGTGCTCCTATGAGAATCTAATGCTGCCACTGATCTGACAGGAGCAGCGCTCAGGAGGTAATGCTTGCTTTCAGGTGACTCACCTCCTGCTGTGTGGCCCCGTTCCTAACAGGCCACCGACCGGTACCAGTCTGTGGCCTTTGGGGACCCCCTGCTTATAGAACACATAAATAAACATAGTGTATTGACACCCACTTTCCCCACCCTTCCTTCCTCCATTCTATTCAGCATTAGGGATTTCCATCATTTGTATATATTGACTGTCATTTCAATAGGAGGGAGAAGCAGGAGTAAATAGAAATATGTCTGTTCATTCTACTCTCTTGTACCAGAAGCCCTATATTAATCAGTAAGTCCTCTTCGAGCTCTAAAATCCTTTCCTTTTTAATTTTATCCATATGTTACTAAATAATATGAGTAGATTTAGTTTTTAATATGTACCTCGACCTTTATTAAACCCAGTTTTATCATAGAAGCTACTTTTTAAAAGTTTCATTCTCTGAGATTGTTTTTGGAAATGTAATGTTTGTGTTCTAAATTAAGACACAATGGGTGGTGTAAACATTGGTCTTAAGGCCTCTCCTGAACCAGGGAAAGTGGTCCTTTGGCAATATCTGACACTACAAACAGCCTTTAAAGACTAGAGTTTTTCTAATATTGTTCTTATATGCTTTGATGTAGACATCTGTCTATTTTAAAAATAAACACTTTTATGTTAAATTTGCATAGGTACATAGTAGTTGTATATATACTTATGGAGTACATGAGATATTTTGATACAGGCATACCACACATAACAATCACATCAGAGAATGTGGGGTAGACATCACTTCAAGCATTTATCCTTTTTGTGTTACAAACAATTCAGGTTTACTCTTTTAGTTATTTTAAAATATACAATAAATTACTGCTTACTATGGTAACTCCATTCTGCTACAAAGTGCTAGGTCTTATTCTGTCTATCTTTTTGTGACCAATAGCCATCCCCACATCCCCTTAGTGGCACCCCACTAACCCCTCAAGCTTTTGGTAACTATCCTCTCTATTTTGAGAGTTCAATTTTTTTTAAAATTTTCCCTCCCACAAATAAGTGACGACATACAAAGTTTGTCTTTCTGTGCCTCATTCATTTCACTTAACACGATGACCTCCAGTTCCACCCATGTTGTTGCAAAAGACAGGATCTCATTCTTTTATACAGTTAAATAGTACTCTATTGTGTATAAGTACCACATTTTCTTTAACGATTAGTCTGTTGCTGAACACTTAGGTTGCTTCCAAATCTTAACTATTGCAAATAGTGCTGCAACAAGCATGGAAGTATAGATATCTCTTCAATATACAGATCTGCTTTCTTTTGGGTGTATACTCAGCAGTGGAATTGCTGGATTTTATGGTAGCTCTATTTTTAATTTTATGAAGACCCTCCAAACTGTTCTCCATGGTGGTTGTACTAATTTACATTTCCACCACTATATGAAGGTTCCCTTTTCTCCACATCTTTGCCAGCATTTGTTATTGCTTGTCTTTTGGATAACAGCCATTTTCACTGGGGTGAAATGATATCTCATTGTACTTTTGATGTGCATTTCTCTGATGATCAGTGAGGTTGAGCACTTTTTTGTATGCCCATTTGCCATTTGTATGTCTTCTTTTGAGAAATGTCTATTCAGATATTTTGCCCATTATTTAATTAGGTTGTTACATTTTTTTCCTGTAGAGTTATTTAATGTCCTCATACTCGTTATTAATCCCTTGTCAGATGCATAGTTTGCAAATATTTTCTCCCTTTTAATTGGTTGTTTCTACAGTTTTTTTGTCTTTTTTTTCTGTATGGAAGTCCTTGAACTTGATGTGATCCCATTTGTCCATTTTTACTTTGGCTGTACTTCTGGAGTACTATTCAAAAAATCTTTGACCACTCCAATGTCCTGGAGAGTTTCCATGATGTTTTCTTGTAGTAATTTCATAGTTTGAGGTCTTAGATTTAATTTCTGAATGTATTTTTATTTCATTTTTGTAGATGTCAAGAGACAGGAGTCTAGTTTCACACTTCTGCATATGGATATCCAGTTTTCCAAGCACCATTTACTGAAGAGACTATCTCCTTTCCTTTCCAATGTATGTTCTTGGAAACTTCATTGAAAATGAGTTCACTGTAGATGTAGGGATTTGTTTCTGGGTTCTCTATTTTGTGGCATTGGTCTATATGTATGTTTTTAGGCCAGTACCATACTGTTTCAGTTACTGTAGCTCTAGTATAATTTGAAGTCAGTAATGTGATTCCTTCAGTTTCATTCTTTTTACTCAGAATATCTTTGGCTCTTCTGGGTCTTTTGTGGTTTCATATAAATTTTAGGATGGTTTTTTCTATTTTGGTGAAGAATGTCGTTGGTATTTTGATAAGGATTACATTGAATCTGTAGATTGCTTTGGGTAATATAGAAATTTTAACAATATTGATCCATCCAATCCTTGACTATTTTTTATTTTTTTGGTATCCTCTTCAATTGTTTTCTTCAGTGTCTTATAGTTTCAATTGTAAAGACACTTCACTTATTTGGTGAAGTTAATTCCTAGATATTTAATTTTACTTATAAGCTATTGTAAATGACAGCTTTAAAATTTCTCTTACAGATTTTTATTGTTGGATTGTAAAAATAATACTGATGTTTGCATGTTAATTTTGTATCCTGAAACCTCACTGAATTTGTTTATCTGTTCTAATAGTTTTTCTGGTTGAATCTTCAGGTTTTTAAAAATAGATCATATCATCTACAAGCAATGATAATTTGATTTCTTCTCTTCCAACTTTCATGACCTTTATTACTTTCTCTTGTCTGACTGTTCTAGACAGGACTTCTAATATTATGTCTAATAGCAGTGGTGAAAGTGATTATCCTCCTCATGTTTCATATCTCAGAGAAAAGGCTTTCAGTTTTGCCCAATTTGGTATGATATTAGCTGTGAATCTGTGGTACACAGCTTTGGTATACAGCTTTTATTGTGTTGAACTATATTCTTCCTATATTCTTACTTTTTAAAGTTTTTATCATGAAGGGATGTTGAATTTTATCAAATGTGTTTTCAGCATGAATTGAAATGATCATATGGTTTTTGTTCTTTGTTCTCTTTATGTGATATATCACATTGATTAATTTGCACATGTCGAACCATCCTTGCATCTCTGAAGTAAATCCCACTTGGTTATGATGAATATTTTTAATGTATTGTTGAATTCGATCTTCTGTTACTTGGTTGAGCATTTTTGCATCAATGATCATCAGGGATATTGGCTTATAGTTTCCTTTTTTAATGTGTCTTTGTCTGGTTTGGTTATCAGGATAATACTGGCCTCACAGAATGATTTTGAAAATATTCCCTACTGCTGTATATTTTTGGAGTAGTTTGAGTAGGAGTGATTTTAAAAAAATGTTTGGTAAAATCCATCAGTGAAGCCATTGAGTCTTAGGCTTTTCTTTGCTGGGAGATTTTATTATGGCCTCAATCTCTTACTTCTTATTAATCTTTTCAGATTTTGGATTTTTTCAAGGTTCAATCTTGGTAGGTTGTATGTGTCTAGAAATGCATTTGTTTATTTTAGATTTTCCAATTTATTGGCATATATTTGCTCATAGCTGCCCCTACTGATCTTTTGGCTTTCTGCAATATCATTTGTAATGTCTCCTTTTTCATCTCTGATTTTGTTTATTTGGATCTTTTCTTTATCTTAGTCTGGCTAAAACTTTGTCAGTTTTTTTTAATCTTTTTTAAAACCAGTTTCATATGGTTGATCTTTTGTATTGTTTTCTTCAGTTCAATTTTATTTATTTCTTCTCTGATATTGTTATTTATTTCTTTTACTAATTTTGCCTTTGATTTGCTCTTACTTTTTTAATTCTTTAAGATGTATCATTAGGTTGTTTATTTAAATTTCTTCTACTTTTTTAATGTAGTTGCTTCCCTCTTAGTATTGCTTTCACTATAACCCACATGTGTTGGTGTGTTCCATTTTCATTACTATTTGCTTTAAGAAATTTTTCAATTTTCTTCACATTTCTTCATTGACTTTCTGCTCATTCAGGACCATATTGTTTAATTTCCATGTGTTTATATATTTTTCAAAATTCCTCTTATTGATTTCTAGTTTTATTCTATTGTGTTGAGAAGACACTTGATACAATTTCAAAATTTGTATGTTTTAAGACCTGTTTTGTGACCTAACATATGGTTCATTCTTGAGAATTGTTCATATGCCAAGGAGAAGAATGTGTATTCTGCAGTCATGGTATGAAATCTTCTGTAAATATTTATTATGCCCATTTGGTCTATAGTGCAGAGAATAGCTTCTACTGCTCCTTCTCTTTTTTTTTTGGTTTTCATTTGCATGGAATATCTTTTTCCAACCCTTCATTTTTCAGTCTGTATGAGTCTTTATAGGTGAAGTGTTTCTTATAGGCAACAAATCATTGGGCCTCATTTTTTTCATTCATGGAGACACTGTATGACTTTTGATTGCAGAGTTTAGTACAGCTTCATTCAAAGTTATTATTAATAATAAAATACTTACTCCTGCCATTTTGTGATTTGTTTTCTGCTTGTTCTGTCATCTTATCCTCCTTTGTTCCTTCCTTACTGTCTTGCTTTTAATGAATTGATTTTTCTAGTGGTATGTTTTAATTTCTTGCTTTTTATTTCTTGTGTATTCATTATATTTTTTTTATTTGAGGTTACTGTGAGGCTTGCAAATAATATCTTATAACCCAATATTTTAAACTGATGATACCTTAACATTGATTGCAAAAACAAATAAATATGGAAAAAGAAAACTAATAAAAGCTTTACACATTAACTTTATCTCCCACTTTTACATTTTTGTTTTCTCTATTTTTTTATTTTACTTTAAGTTCTGGCAGCAAGCCACCATGGCACATGTTGTCTCTTTTTATATCTGATTGTACCATCTATGTCTTGAAAAGTTGTTATAGTTATTATTCTGATCAGTTCATCTCTTAATTTTTCTATATAAGATATTAGTTTATGCACTACAATTACAGTGTTATAATATTCTGTGATTTTCTGTGTACTTATTATTACCAGTGAGTTTTGTGCCTTCAGATGATTTATTATTGCTCATTAATGGTTTTTTTTTTTCAGATTGAATAACTCACTTTGCCATTCCTTGTAGGACAGGTCTCATGTTGAAATTCCTCAGCTTTTGTTTGTCTGAGAACATCCTTATTTGTTCTTCAGGTTTGAAGAATATTTTCACCAAAGATACTATTCTAGTGTAAAGTTTTTTTTTTCCTTTAGCACTTTAAATATGTTACTTTCCTGAAGTACCATATTTGAAGTAAGGTTTCCACTGAAGAGTCTGATGCCAGATATATTGGTGTGCCATTGTTGTCTTATTTCTTTTATCTTGCTGCTTTTAAGAGCCTTTCTTCATCCTTGATTTTTGGGAGTTTGACTATTAAATGCCTTGGAGTAGTCTTCACTGGGTTAAATTTTCTTGGTGCTCTATAACTTTCTTGTACTTCGATGTGATATATTTCCTTAGGTTTGGAAAGTTCTCTGTTTTTTCCCTTTGAATAAACTTTCTAACACTGTCTTTCTCTACCTCCTCTTTAAGCCCAATAACTCTTACGTGTGCCTTTTTGAGGCTATTTTCTATATCTTGTAGATATATTTCACATTTTTTATTCTTTTTTCTTTTGTCTCCTCTGACTATATATTTTCAAATAGCCTGTCTTCAAGATCACTAATTGTCTCTTCTGTTTGAATAGTTCTGCTGTCAAGAGACTCTGACACATTCTTCAATATGTCAATTAGATTTTTCAACTTCAGAATTTCTGCTTGATTATGTTTAATTATTTCAACTTCTATTAAGAATTTACCGATAGGATTCTGAATTTATTATCTGTGTTATCTTAAATTTTGTTGAGTTTCTTCAAAACAGCTATTTTGAATTCTCTCTCTGAAACATCACATATCTCTGTCTCTCTGGGATTTGTCTTTGGTGCCTTAGTTCATTTGATGAGATAATGTTTTCCTGAATGGGCTTGATGCTTGTGGATATTTGCTAGTATCTGGGCATTGAAGAGTTAGGTATTTATTGTACTTTTCACAGTCTGTCTTGGGTGTCAGGATCTAAATTTTTGGTCATTGCAGCCATAAAATCATTAGTAGGCACCCCAAGCTCAGTAATACTGTGGCTCTCATAGTGTCATAGAGGTACCATTTTGGTGGTCTTGGACAAGATCTGGAAGAATTATCTGGATTACCAGAGAGATTCTTATCCTCTCATCTTACTTTCTCCCTAACAAATGGAGTCTCCCCTCTGTGCTAAGCTGCTTGGAGCTGGGAGATGGGTAACACAAGCGCCCCTGTGTCCACTACCATTAGGACTGTGCTAAATCAGAACTCAAACCAGCGCAGCCCTAGGTCTTGCCCAATACCCACACTAACAATTACCTGGCTACTACCTGTTTTCTCAAGGCCCTTGGGCTCTGCAGTCAGCATGTGGCAAAGCCAGCCTAGCTTGTATACTTCCTTTTAGGGCCATGAGTTTACTGTGGCCACAGACAGGTCCAGAGATACTAGCCAGAAACCTGGGTCTGAAGTCAGAAGTCTTCAAAATCTACCTCTTTCCCTACTCCACTGCAGCTGAGCTGACACTCAAGCCACAAGACAAAATTATTTCTGCTCTTCCTCCCCTTTCTTTTCTCATGGCGACCACCATCTCAGACCTACAGCAAGTATCACCTGGCTACCACCAGTGTTCACTCCAAGAATAAGGGCTTTTCAGTCAGCTTGTGGTGAATGCTGCCCAGCCTGGGACATTCCCTTAAGATAAGTTGGCTCTCCTTTGGCTCAGGGCAGGCCCAGAAATGCTATCCACAAACCAAAGCCTCCAACCAAGGGCCTGCTTGGTGCTCTACCTCATTATAGCCAAGCTGGTACCTATGGTATTTTTTTGTTCCTTATGAAGGTGCTTTTTTTTTTTTTTTTTGATAGTTTTTAAATTTGCTCTTGTGGAGAAGTCAGTCAGTGAGGACTCCTATTTGGTCATCTTATTCCATCTCCTCACACACACACTTGTTTTTAAGAAAGACTTCAGTGGCCAGGTTTGACTTGCTAGAAAAAAAAATTAACCACCTCTGCCACATGATTTTTAATAATCTGATTAAGTTGGTCAGTGCTGTGAAAAAATAAGTAAATATGACATGACTAATAAAGAATTGAAAGCATGAGATGGCATATTAATGAGTAATCTATTATATAAGAATCATGTCTGGGATGAATAGGAAGAGTTAAAGAGCAATTTCTAAATAGAATAAGGAGCCGTAGGCTTCTTTCACATGCAATTGATAAATTTGAATAAACTATTTAAATGTCCACATAAGCAGAGGAGCATTTCAGTCTCTGAATAATCCTAATACCAAAGTACAAATTCAATGAAATTAAATAGATTTTAATAACAAAACATTTTTAGAAGTGTTTGGAAAACAAAATATAGGAAACATACCCTTACATTACATGAATTAAAAGAAATTGCTGTTTAACATAAAAATGAAGCTGGCTCAAAAGTTTTTCTAGGGGGTTGTTTCAAATGTTCCTCCTATCGAAATCTCAACTGCCATTGATACCTCAGAAATACCATTGGTGAACAGGTTTATCTTGAGTTAAAAAAAAATGAGGTTCTTAAAGACAAAAAACTTACCTGCAGTATTTCTGTTGATTTTAAGAAAAAATTAAGTTGCACTATGTTTTCCAGTTCTGAGAAGAGTAATATAATAGGGCATTACAGTTTAATTGTCAATTCATCATCGTTCAAAACTACGGAATTTTGCTGTACTCATTTTACTTCCCTGTGATTTTTGTCTCTACAACTTCAGTTACTGAAGAGACATTTTCACCAGGTAGGTGACATTTTCTCAAAAGAATTAGGATCAATAAGACTGGAATAAAGCTTGATCTTCTTAGTGCTGCTGACAATCCAAGGTAGAAGTATCTATTTTTTATAATGTTAAAACATTTAATCTTACGTAAACCATGTGGTTAGTGCAAACTAACTTTGCATACTTTTATAACATTTAATTCCCATAAGGAATACACAGCTAATACTTTTATACGTTGATCTTGTTTAAGCTCCTTTGCTGAACTTTCTTATTCCAATGTTTGTTAAAATGTGTTTAGGTTTAAAAACATCTTCTATTGAGAAAAATCTAAATTTATTTTCATATTTTCTAATATTTTTTATTATTTTTATTATTTTCTGCACAGAATAGTACCTTTACCTTAAATTTAATACTGACAACAATAGCAGTTACATTCCAGTACTTAATAAGAATGCTTGCAACAAATCACCATTAATTATGATATATGCTTTTCTGGGTTTTTGATAACCTTAATAGGTTAAAGAAGATATTATTTTTACTCTGAAATTTCTTAAAGTATTTATGAGAAATTTGCATAGTATCACCAAATCACTTTTATGCATGTAGTTGAAAGAATATCCAATATTTTTCACTTTCATTGTGTTAATAAAACATAATACACCAATAGATTTTTTCTGATGTTAGAACGTCTTTGCATGCTTAAAATAAACCTTGTTAGTCATTTTTACACATTGTTAGATTCAATTCATTGATTTTTATGTAAAAATTTTTCATGTATATGTGTAAAATCAGCCTATAATTTTTATATGTGAACTTGTCCAGTGTGATTATTAACATCATACTATCTTTGTAAAATAAATTAGAATTTTGTTTTTTATTTCTTGGAAGAACTTGTGTAATACAGGAATCATCATTCCATTGTAGATATGATATAACTTGCCTTAAAAACATATGGACTTGGTGTCCTTGGGAGATGGACATTTTTGACAGGTTTACATGTTTAAATAACAATGAAAACAATCATTTCTATATGTTATAGTAAAAATTGGCAATATATATTTGTCTAGAAAATTCTCCACTTAATATAATGTTTCCACATTGTTATATCTGAAATCCCTATATAACCATTATAAGCATCTGTACTTATACTCCCTTTTCATTTTTTTTTTTTTTTACATTAAGTTCCAAAATACATGTGCAGAATGTGCAGGTTTGTTCCATAGGTATACATATGCCATGATGATTTGCTACACCTATCAATCCATCATGTAGATTTTAGGCCCCACATGCATTAGGTATTTGCCCTAAGTCCCTCCCTCACCCTTCCTCTCACCCCCCAACAGGACCCAATGTGTGTTGTTCCCCTCCCTGTGTCCATGTGTTCTCATTGTTCAACTCCCACTTATGAGTGAGAACATGTGGTGTGTGGTTTTCTGTTCCTATATTAGTTTGCTGAAGATGATGGCTTCCAGCTTCATCCATGTCCCTGCAAAGGACATGATCTCATTCTTTTTTACGACTGCATAGTATTACATGGTGTATATATACAACATTTTCTTTCTCCAATCTATCATTGATGGGCATTTGGGTTGGTTCCGTGTCTTTGCTATTGTAAATGGTGCTGCAATAAACATACATGTGCATGTGTCTTTATAGTAAAATGACTTATATTCCTTTGGGTATATATCCAGTAATGGGATTACTGGGTCAAATGGTATTTCTGGTTCTAGATTGTTAAGGAACTGCCACACTGTCACTGTCTTCCACAATGGTTGAAATAATTTACATTCTCACCAACAGCATAAAAGAGTTCTTATTCCTCCATAGCCTTGCCAGCATCTACTGTTTCCTGACTTTTTAATAATCATGATTCTGACTGGCATGAGATGGTATCTCATTGTGGTTTTGGTTTGCATTTCTCAAATAATTGGTGATGATTAGCTTTTTTCATATGTTTCTTGGTCGCATGAATGTCTTCTTTTGAGAAGTCTCCGTTCATATCCTTTGCCCACTTTTTGATGGGGTTGTTTTTTCTCTTGTAAATTTGTTTCAGTTCCTTGTAAATTCTGGATATTAGACCTTCGTCAGATGGGTAGATTGCAAAATTCTTCTCCCATTCTGTGGGTTGCCTGTACACTCTAATGATAGGATTTATTTTTTTCTGTGCAGAAGCATTTCAGTTTAATTAGATCCCATTTGTCGACTTTGGCTTTTGTTGTAATTGCTTTTGGTGTTTTGGTCACCAAGTCTTTGCCCATGCCTATGTCCTGAATGACATGGCCTAGGTTTTTTTTCTAGGGTTTTGGGTTTTACATTTAAGTCTTTAATCCATCTTGAGTCAGTTTTTGTATAAGGTGTAAGGAAGGGGTCCAGTTTCAGTTTTCTGCATATGGCTAGCCAGTTTTCCCAGCACCATTTATCAAATAGGGAATCTTTTCTGCATTGCTTGTTTTTTGTCAGGTTTGTCAAAGGTCAGATGGTTGTAGATGTGTGGTGTTATTTCTGAGGTCTCTATTCTGTTCCATTGGTCTCTATGTCTGTTTTAGTACCAGTACCATGCTGTTTTGGTTATTGTAGCCTTGCAGTATAATGTGAAGTCAGATAGCATGATGTCTCCAGCTTTGTTCATTTTGTTTAGGATTGTCTTGACTATATGGGCTCTTTTTGTTTCCATATAAACTTTAAAGTAGTTTTCTCTAATTCTGTGAAGAAAGTCAAGGGTAGTTTGATAGGAATAGCATTGAATCTATAAACTACTTTGGGCAGTATGGCAATTTTCACAATATTGATTCTATGTATCCATGAGCAATATCAGTATGATATTGGCTATGGGTTTGTCATAAATAGCTCTTGTTATTTTGAGATATATCCCATCAATACCTAGTTCACTGAAAGTTTTTAACATGAGGGGATGTTGAATGTTATCAAAGGCCTTTTCTGCATCTATTGAGATAATCATGTGGTTTTTGACATTGGTTGTTTATATGATGGAATACATTTATTGATTTGCATATGTTCAACCAGCCTTGCATCCCAGGGATGAAGCTGACTTGATCATGGTGGATCATGGTGGGTAAGCTTTTGATGTGCTGCTGGACTCAGTTTGCCAGTATTTTATTGGGATTTTTGCATCTAGTGTTCATCAGGGATATTGGCCTGAAGTTTTCTTTTTTTCTTGTGTCTCTGCCAGGTTTTGGCATCAGGATGGTAAAGGCCTCGTTAAAATGAATTATGGAGGAGTCCTTCTTTTTCCATTGTTTGGAATAGTTTCAGAAGGAATGGGTCCAGCTCCTCTTGGTACCTCTGGTAGAATTCGGCTGTGAATCTGTCTGGTCCTGGGCTTTTTTTGGTTAGTAGGCTATTAATTACCGCCTCAATTTCAGAATTTGTTATTGGTCTATTCAGAGATTCAATTTCTTCCTGATATAGTCTTGGGAAAGTGTATGTGTTAAGGAATTCATCCATTTCTTCTAGATTTTTCTGGTTTATTTGGGTAGAGGTGTTTGTAGTATTCTCTAATGGTAGTTTGTATTTCTGTGTGGTCAGTGGTGATATCCCCTTTATCATTTTTTATTGTGCCCATTTGATTCCTCTCTCTTTTCTTCTTTTGTTAGACTAGCTAGAGGTCTGTTTTGTTAATTTTTTCAAAAAACCAGCTCCTGTATTCAATGATTTTTTGAAGGGTTTTTCATGCCTCTATTTCCTTCAGTTCTACTCTGATCTAAGTTATTTCTTGTCTTCTTCTAGCTTTTGAATTTGTTTGCTCTCATTCTCACTTCTCTAGTTCTTTTAATTGTGATGTTAGGGTGTTGATCTGAGATCTTTCCAGCTTTCTGAGGTGGGCATTTAGTGCTATAAATTTCCCTCTGAACATTGCTTTAGCTGTGTCTCAGAGATTCTGGTTTGTTGTCTCTTTGTTCTCATTGGTTTCAAAGAACTTTTTGATTTCTGCCTTAATTATGCTATTTAGCCAGGAGTCAATCAGAAGCAGGTTGTTCAATTTCCATGCAGTTGTACAGTTTTCAGGGAGCTTCTTAATCCTGAGTTCTAACTTTATTGCCTTGTGTTCTGAGAGACTGTTTGTCAGATTTCAGTTCTTTTTCATTGCTAGGGAGTGTTTTACTTCCAATTATGCGGCCGATTTTAGAATAAGTGCCACATGGCTCTGAGAAGAATGTATATTCTGTTAATTTGGGTTGGAGAGTTCTGTAGATCTCTATTAGATCCACTTGCTCCAGAGCTGAGTTCAAGTCCTGAATATTCTTGTTAATTTTCTGTTTTGTTAATCTGTCTAATATTGGCAGTGGGGTGTTAAAGTCTCTCACTATTATTGTGTGTTTGTCTAAGTCTCTTTGTAGGTTTCTAAGAACTTGATTTGTGAATCTGGGTGCTCCTGTATTGGGTGCATATATATATTTAGAATAGTTAGCTCTTCTTGTTCAGTTGATCTCTTTACCATCATGTAATGCCTTTCTTTGTCTTTTTTGATCTTAGTTGGTTTAAAGGCTGTTTTTTCAGGGGCTAGGATTGTAACCCCTGCTTTCTTTTTTTTTTTTTTTCCTGTTTGCTTTTTGCTTTTTATTTGCTTGGTAAAAATTTTTCCATTCCTTTATTTTGAACCTATGTGTGTCTTTGCATGTGAGATGGGCCTTCTGAATACAGCACACTGATTGGTGTTGACTCTATCCAATTTGCCAGTCTGTGTCTTTTAATTGGGACATTTAGCCCATCTACATTTAAGGTTAATGTTGTTATGTGTGAATTTGATCCTGTCGTCATGATGATAGCTGATTATTTTGCACACTAGTTGATGCGGTTTATTCATGGTGTCATTAGCCATTATGTTTGGTGTGTTTTTGCAGTGGCTGGTACCAGTTTCTTTTCCATATTTAGTGCTTCTTTCAAGAGCTCTTGCAAGGCAGGCCAGGTGGTAACACAATTCCTTAGCATTTACTTGTGTGGAAAGGATTTTATTTCTCCTTTGCTTATGAAGCTTAGTTTGGCTTTATATGAAATTCTGGGTAGAAAATTGTTTTCTTTAAGAATGTTGGATATTGGCCCCCACTCTCTTCTGGCTTGTAGGGCTTCTGCTGAGACATTCACTGTTAGTCTGATGGGCTTCTCTTTGTAGGTGACCTGACCTATCTCTCTGGCTGCCCTTAACATTTTTTCCTTTATTTTGACCTTGGAGAATCTGAGGATTATGTGTCTTGGGGTTGATCTTCTCATGGAGTATCTTAGTGGTGTTCTTTCTCTTTCCTGAATTTGAACATTGGCCTGTCTTGCTAGGTTGGGGGAGTTCTTCTGGATAATATCCTAAAGTGTGTTTTCCAGCTTGGTTCCATTCTCCCCATCACTTTCAGATACACCAATCAATCATAGGTTTGGTCTTTTCACATAGTCTTATATTTCTTGGAGGCTTTGCTCATTCCTTTTCATTCTTTCTTCTTTAATCTTGTCTGTGCCTTATTTCTGCAAGGCAGTCCTCAATCTCAGTTGTCCTTTCTTCTGCTTGATCAATTCAGTATTGATGCTTGTATATGCTTCACGAAGCTCTCTTGCTGTGCTTTTCAGCTAGATCAGGTCATTTATATTCCTCTCTAAACTGGTTATTCTAGTTAGAATTTCATGTAACTTTTTATTAAGGTTCTTAGCTTTCTTGAATGGGATTAGAACATACTCCTTTAGCTCAGAAGAGTTTTTTATTATCCACCTTTTGTGGCCTACTTCTGTCAATTCATCAATCTCATTCTTCATCCAGATTTGTGTCCTTGCTGGAGCAGTGTTGCAATCCTTTGGAGAAGAAGCATCTGGCTTTTGGAATTTTCAGTGTTTTTTCACTGGTTTTTCCTCATCTTCATGGATTTATTTAGCTTTGATCTTTGAGGCTGTTGACCTTTGGATGGGGTTTTTGTGGCCAGGTCTTTTTTGTAGATGTTGTTGTTGCTTTCTGTTTTTTAGTTTTTCTTCTAACAGTCAGGCCCCTCTTCTACAGGTCTCCTGAAGTTTGGTGGAGGTCCACTCCGGACCCTGTTCACCTGGGTATCACCAGTGGAGGTTGCAGAACGGCAAAGATTGTTGCCTGCTACTTCCTCCAGAAGCTTCATCCTAGAGGGGCACTACTGGCCTGATGCCAGCCAGAACTCTTCTGTATGAGGTATCTGGCAATCCCTGTTGGTAGGTCTCTCCCATTCAGGGGGCACGGACATCAGGGACCCACTTGAGGAGGCTGTCTGTCTGTTAGCAGAGCTGATGCACTGTGCTGGGAGAATTCCCCTTGTCAGGATCAGAGCTGGCAGGCAGGAAAGATTAATTTTTTTATCTGTAAGCCCCTGACTGCAGCTGCTGCGTTTCTTGCAGAGATGCCCTGCCCTGTGAGGAGGAAGCTAGAGAAGCAGTCTGGCCACCACTGCTTTGCTATGCTGTGGTAAATTCTGCCCAGTCCGAACTGCTCAGTTTGCTTAGCACTGTCAGGGAAAAACTACCTACTAAACCCACAGTAATGATGGTCACCCCACTCTCAACCAAGCTTTATCATCCCAGGTGTCTCCAGACTGCTATGCTGGAAGTAAGAATTTCAAGCTAGTGGTTCTTAGCTTGCTGGCTAAGCAGGAGTGGAACCTGCTGAGTGAGACCACTTGGCTCTCTGGCTTGAGCCCCCTTTCCAAGAGAGTGGATGGTTCTCCTGTCTCACTGGAGTTCCAGGTGCCCCTGGAGTACAAAAAAACTCCCGCAGCTCAGTGCCTGTCCAAACGGCCACCCAGTTTTGTGCTTGAAACTCAGGGCCCTGGTGGTGTAGGCTCATGAGGGAATCTCCTGATCTGCGGATTGCAAAAATCCGTGGGAAAAGCATATTATCCAGGGTGGGTAGCACTGTCCCTAACCACTTCCTTGGCTGGGAGAGAGAGGTCCCCAGCTCTGTGCACTTCCCAGTGAAGCAGCACCCCACCCTGCTTCTGCTTGCTCTCCATGAGTTTCATCCACTGCCCAACCAGTTGCAATGAGATGAACTGGGTACTTCGGTTGGAAATACAGAGATCACCTGCCTTCTGCACTGGTCTCACTGGGAGCTGCAGACCAAAGCTGTTTCTATTCGGCCATCTTGGCCCCTCCCTGCCTTTTTAATTTTAATAGTGTTTATTTGTGCTTCCTCTCTTTCTTTACTTGCCTTTCTAGATTATTTTTATTGTTATTATGTTTTACCTTTTCAAAAACATAGTGTTTTATTTTTTGTTACCTCTGTTGTACATAGTCTATTTATTAAATTCTGCTATTTTTACAATTTTATTATGAATCATTTCTGTAATATAGAAAAGACATTGGTGATTAGAGTTAAGTCATACTATAATCCAACATAACCTCATTTTAACTTTTAACTTAACTAATTCCATTTGCAAAGACCTCATTTTCAAATAAGGTAATATCATGAACTCCTGAATGAATATGAATATTTTGAGGAACACGACTCAACACAGTACAAGGTGTTCTATCTCATTAATTAGATTGAAATTATGAATCTGGATTAATCTATTCATTCCATATAGATACGTTATTTTCCCTTTGGAAACTGATATCCCAGAAACCATTGCCCATTTATAGACTTAGAGCCTGTGCATTCAGCCTGTGAATTCAGTTCTGTTTACTCCTTTATGTTTCTGTTTAGCTTCTGGAAAACCAGATGTCAAGGACAATGTTTATATTGTCTTTGAACATAAATATGTCCCTGTGGAATTTTAAAAACATATTGTACCAATTATTCTTATTTGAGATAGAAAATATTTCAATATGTAATTATTGAATTATTTATCAGGTTGTTCTACTTTTTTTTTTTTTTTTTTCTGAGATGGAATCTCACTCTGTCACCCAGGCTGGAGTGCCGTGGCATGATCTTGGCTCACTGCAACCTCCGACTCCTGGGTTCAAGCAATTCTTCTGCCTCAGCCTCCCAAGTAGCTGGGACTACAGGCGTCACCACCACACACAGATAATTTTTGTATTTTTAGTAGTGACGAGGTTTCACCATATTGGCCAGGCTGGTCTCGAACTCTTGACCTCGTGATCTGCCCACCTCGGCCTCTCAAAGTGCTGGGATTACAGGCATGAGCCTCCGTGCCCAGCCTCTTTCACTTTTAAACTAGCTTTTCTCAAATCCTGAAGTACCAAATCATCAGGCTTTTAGGAAATGGAGTAGGCAATGCTCTATTACTTCTGTTCTGTTATATTATGTTTTCCCCCTCTTTTCTCTCCCCTTTATTTCCCCTTCTCAGGCTCAATCACTAAGCACAATGTCAGAAACATTATAATCATTCAATGCATTGTATCTGTCATAATAGTTTTTATCAAAGTATAGACAATACTGTAATAAACATCTTTGTATGTAATTATTTGAATACATCTGTAGTTTTCTACAGTAAATCATCTTGGAACCAAAATTACTGAATCAAAGAATTTAAACTTTTTGAAGTTCACTTTTCAAGTTTCTTTTCAAAAAGATTTTACCAAACAGATTTTTTTTACCAAACAGATTTTACCAAAAAGATTTTTCCAGACAGATTGCCCCTGCTTATTCATATTTATCAGACATAGGGTTTTTTCAATATTCATTAATTTATTCCAAAGCGGTGTCTCACTGTTTATTCATTTTTTATATATCTGATTATAGATGGCATTTATGCTAATTTGACAGGAATTTATGACAGAGTCCTCTAAAATATTTTGCATGATAGAAACTTTTCTTTTCTCAACTCTTTCTAGTTCTCTTGGGCTCAAGTCTGGAATAATATTTTTTATACTCAATGGCTAAAAAAATGTGTGTCCTCTTGAATAGCACCAATGTGACATTTGTTTACTCTAATAGAAATCCTAATTAGTTCTCAGTTTTCGATATATGCTCAATAATATAGAAAACAAGATAAAGAGATTGTTTTCTGAAAATTTCAACTTTCTCATAGAATTCTGAAGTCATATATTCTCACATGATATAACAAAGACCAATCACAATACCTCAGATTTTCTTTGGAGCAACAGCATTCTCCTGTCCTCAACTCCTGCTAATTAAGTGTCTCCTGAAATTCCAGTTGTGACCTGCTTGGATCATCTTGCTCATCTGCCTTAGACCTCTAAAAATGTGTTCCCTGTTCTGTGGACTGTAAGCCTTCTGAGATCCTCTTGGACACACTGGCTATCTATAGCTGCCTAATAATTTTTATAACACATTAAATATAAAAAACAAGTTTTTATAACAACCCCAAAGATCACACTAGCTCACCAGCATCCAAAGCAAGCCAATGTGAATTGCCAGAAAAAGAATTCAGAAGGTTGATTATTAAGCTACTCAAGGAGGCACCAGAGAAAGATGTAAATCAACTTAAAAAAATTTAAAAAATTATAAGATATGGATGAAAAACTCTCTAGAGAAATAGATAACATAAATTAAAAAACAATCTCAACATCTGAAAATTAAGGACACAGTTAGGGAAATGCAAAATACACTGGAAAGTTTCAACAATAGAACTAAACAAGTAAAAGAAGGAACTTTAGAGCTTGAAAATAAGACTTTTGAATTAACCCAATCTGATAAAGACAAATAAAAAAGAATTTTAAAAAATGAACAGCCCTCAAGAAGTTTGGGACTATGTTAAATGACCAAACCTAAACATAGTAAGTGTTCCTGAGGAAGAAGGAAAATCTAAATGTTTTGAAAATTTATTTGAGGAAATAATTGTGGAAAACTTTCCTGGCCTTGATAGAGACCCAGACATCCAAATACAAAAAGCTCAAAGAACACCTTGGAAATGTATCACAAAAACATCATCACCTAGGCACACAGTCATCAGGTTACATAAAGTGAAGACAAAGGAAAGAATCTCAAGAACCATGAGGTAAAAGCGTCAGGTAACCTATAATGGAAGACCTATCAGATTAATGGCGTATTTCTTAGCAGAAGCCCTACAAGCTAGAAGGGATTGGGATTCTATCTTTAGCTTCTTTAAACAAAATAATTATCAGCCTAGAATTTTGTATCCAGCAAAACTAAGCTCTATAAATAAAGAAAAGATAAAGTCTTATCTAGACAAACAAATGCTGACAGAATCTGCTACTACCAAGCCATTTCTACAAGAAATGTCAATAAGACGTTTTAAATCTTGAAACAAACCCTCAAAATACACCAAAACAGAACCTATTTAAAGCATAAATCTCACAGGGTCTATACAACAATACACAATAAAGGAAAAATAAGGTATTCAGGCAGCAACTAGCATGATGAATAGAATAGTAACTCACGTCTTAATACTAATGTTGAATGTAAATGACCTAAATGCTCTACTTAAAAGATGCAGAATGGCAGGATGGATAACAATTCACCAACCAAGCATCTGCTGTCTTCAAGAGACTCACCTAACACATAAGGACTCACATAAACTTAAGGTAAAAGGGTGAAAAGAGATGTTCCATGCAAATGGACACCAAAAGTGAGCAGAGGTCCCTATTCTTATATCAGACAAGACAGACTTTAAAGCAGCTGCAGTTAGAAAAAGACAAAGAGGGACATTATATAATGATAAAAGGAATAGTCCAACAGGAAAATATTACAATCAGAAGTATGTATTCACCTAATACTGGAACTTCCAAAATTATCAAAGAATTACTACTAGACCTAAGAAATGAGATGGACAGCAATACAATAATATTGGGAGACTTCAGTACTTCACCGACAGCACTAGACAGGTCATCAAGACAGAAAATCAGCAAAGAAACAAGGGACTCAAACTATACCCTAGAACAAATATTTATGTCAAATGACCACACCTAAAAACTGGACTTAACAGATATTTAGAGAACATTCTACACAACAACTGCAGAATATACATTTTATTCATCTGCACATGGAACATTCTCCAAAATAGACAATATGATAGGACACAAAGAAAGTCTCAATAAATTTAGAAAAATCAAAATTATATCAAGTACTCTCTCAGGTCACAGTGGAATGCAATTCTAAATCAACTCCAAAATGAACTCTCAAAGCCATGCACATACATGGAAATTAAATAATCTGGTCCTGAATAATCTTTGGGTCAACAATGAAGTTAAGATGGAAATTTAAAAATTCTTTGAACTGAATAATAATAGTGATGCAACCTAACAAAACCTCTGGAATACAGCAAAAGTGGTGTTAAGAGGAAAGCACATAGCATTAAATGCCTACATCAAAAAGTCTGAAAGAGCACGAATAGACAATATAACATCACACCTCAAGGTACTAGAGAAACAAGGACAAACCAAACCCAAGCCCAGTGGAAGAAAAGAAATAACAAAGATCAGAGCAGAACTAAATGAAATTGAAACAAAAGATATACAAAAGACACATGAAACAAAAACCTAGTTATTTGAAAAGATAAAACTGAATTTTTTGAAAACCATTATCTGTGTTTTCCCATCCTTTGGAAAGCCTTCTCATATTTCTGAGTGAATATCTCACATTGAAGGCCACTGGGATAGAGGATTAATAGCTAAGATAGAAGATGAGATGCCAGATCTCTTTCTGTGTGCCAGACATGTTCAGAATTCATGAAGTCGATAATGGAGAGACTTTTGAAGGCATAGTTGATTGATTTATTCAATGTATTTATTTTCTATAATAATAATTTATTATAATATTGTTATAATGAACTTTATTATAATAAGGCTTCATTTATCATAATAAATTAATATTAATAAAGGTTAAATTCCTTTAATAAAGTATCTTATTTTAATATTAAGTTATTATAATAATAATTTTCTATGTATAATGATTTATTCTTTCTGATAATATGCCAAGCACTATACTAGAATCTGATGACTGATCAAAAAGATGAAGTTCCTGATGTTTTGTTGATCATATTTACTGGAGAAAAGACAGTATACAAACATATTTCATAAAATCATGTAATTTTAAGAGATATGGGGGTAGGGCAAGAGATAGAAATTTACAAATGTTACATTTTTAAGCAGGTCAGGGCAAGCATCTGCAAAGCAGTAATAATTGAGCAGAAAAACAATTGAAACAAAAAGTGGACGTCTGTAGATAAAACATTTCAAGTAGAAGGAAGAATCATGTAGCTTGCTTCATGGTCAAGTTTGACTCTTTAAACAAAATAAATTGTTGACTTCTTCCAATTTTTTCACATGTATTGATGATTGAATAACTGCTTTACATACAATTACAGTCATCTTTCTTACCATTTTAAAATACTATTGCAGATTAAGTCTTTGTTTTTAACATCAGTTCATTGGTATGCATTTTTAAAATAGATATTTCATTTATTTATTTAAAAATATTTATTGAGTATCTTCTAAGTATGAGACACTATTCTTGGAACTGAGTATACAGCACTGAACAAAGAAAACAAAAACCTATCCTTGTTCTTCTGGAGATTCCTCTGCAGTGTAACTTTATGGTTGTTGAGGCAAAGGAAGGCTGGCAGTAAACAAAATATGTGAGTAAAATTTATAATATGATGGTGAGAGAATAATAATTGAGTGTCAAAGGGAGTAATATTAAAAAATTGTTAGAGAAGACTTCGCTGGGAAAGTGCCATTTGTGTGGGTACTAGAATATGGTGAGGGAGTAAGCTATGCAGCTATAGGGAAAGAACATTCCAGACAGAAAGAAAAATAGGAACAAAGATCCTCAGTAGAGGATCTGTAACTTATAAGGCCTTAAAGCTGTTCTTTGGATTTTTGAGTGATATGTGAAGCCAATGGGGGATTTGAGCAGAGCTATGACATGGTATGACCCTCACTTATATGTTAATATTTACACAGGGGAATGAGGTTGGGGAAGAGGGGCTGTGAGTGGTCAGGAGGAAAGCTGAGATGCAAGTATGAGGGTATTGCAATAATTCAGGACCAGCCTGAAAGTTGTGGAGGAGGTGAGAAATCATTAGATTATGGGTATATTTGGAAATTAGAGCCTAATGTGAGTGTGAGAAATAGAGAAGAATGATTCTAATATTGTGTGTGGGTGTGCATGTGCATGCATGTGTGCAACTGGAATGACAGAATTACAATGTATGGGGATTATTGTCTTCCCTGGACAATAATCCCTGGAAATGGGGATTATTACAAGAGGAGAGGTTTGGGAATGGAAGACAAAGATACCATGTTAGAAAATATTAAGTGTAAGATGCCTGTTAGAGATATATAGGAAGATGGTGAGAAGTCAATGGATAAATCTAGAGTTCATGAGTAACTTGGCTAGAGAAAAAATTTTGGAATTATCAACATATGGATAAGATTTAAAGACATGAGAATAGATGAGGTCACAAACACACACAGTAATGTTATTGTCTGATATGCTTCAATTTAGAAGACAAAGATAAAGAATTTAGAGTAAATGAAGTGTAAATAAGTAAGTCAGTGAGTTAGAAAGCAAACCACAGAGGGTAGTGTCCTGCGAAGTTTTGTTTAGTGAGGGAATTCTCAGTTCTGAAAAATGCTGCTAATAGTTCGGGTCAGATAAGGACTATTAGATGTAGCATTTAGGTAATTTATGACTTGGGAAAAGTAGTTTCAGTGGAAATTTGGGGGCAAAAACCTGATAAGAGTGTGCTCAAGAGAGAATGTAGAGAGAGAGATTGAATGCAATAATTAAACAAGCTATTTCTCTGTAAAAATAGCACAGAAATAGGGCAATATTAGGAAAAAATGGGATCAAAAGAGAGATTTTTGGAAGATGAAAAAGTGACAGAATGCTTACATGCTGATGGAAACATTTCTTTAAAAAGAGGATAGTGATATCCTTAAAAACACAACGGGAGGAGTCAATGTCATATGCAAGTGGAGATTGGCCTTAGCTTAAACTTGGGTAGTTCACTAAGGTAGACCATGTGGTACTGGGGCTTTACATAGATAAGTGTGGTCAAGGGAGCTTTTGAAGTTTCTTCTTTATTTATTTATTTTTTCAGTAAAATAGGTCATCAGCTGAAGGTGGGGAAGGGATGTATTAGAATTCCAAAAGAAAAAAGATGAAGGCACAAAATGCTCAGAATGCAAAATGACGTGAATGATTTCTTGGCAAAATGAAAGGTCCATTTGGGCTTCCTAATCATACGTTTAAAATCAGCATGGTTGAGAGATTTTCCTCAGTTACATTTAGCTTCATGAGGGAAATGTGCAGAGTTATTTGAGAGTTAAATTTAATCAAATTGTGGCTTTGACATGCAATTAAAATAAAGCAAAACAGTCAAAATTATATGAAGTTATATAGAAGATAGTGATTACCGTGATCATTAAATTAACCCAGATGTATAGATAAGGAAGACCGAAATCTCTGGCAAAATCAAATTATAGATTATACATCCTGGTCAGTGGAAGCATGTGGATCTAGGGTGTTACTGAGTGTGAGCTAGGAATGATAAAGAGTGGTGCTCCAATCTTTGATATTATGGAGAGATTACAGTGGTGTGAAAAGTATAGGATATGCCCATAGTAGTAGGTAGAAGCCAAGATCATTGAGGAGAAGACTAAAAAATAAAAAAAATTAAAAAAAAAACAGAGAATTAAAAAGATTCTCTTCATGGTCATTACCATCATGAATAATTAAAATAGTAGTAGCATTTTGAGAGAATGGCTTTGGATCGAGAGCTAAAATTGTCATGAAATGAGTGGGAGTGACTGAGGGTTGATAGATGATTTCAACAAGAGGAATAAGTGATAGAGTCTTTCAATATGAGATCCAAAACTGTGGATTATGAGTGTAGAGGGTGGGGAAATGTAAAGAAACTAGCAAAGTGAGGCACATTGGAAACCAGCCCATCTGGTTGGCAGCAATATGGGGGATAAGGCAACCCCTATGTATCACTGCTGCAGGAGAGGGAGTGTCTCAGAGAAGACCAATTTTTAAGTTCAAGGCAGAAGTGAAGCAGAATAACTCGGAGAGGAGGTAAAGGTAAGGGGAGTTTCAGTCATGACTAGTGATGGGTTCCAGAAAACTCAAGAGAAGAATTTCAGTCCAGGATTGGGAGAAAGAGAGAAGATGGGGACAAACATAGGAATGTGCAGAGCTCTTTGGGGGTTAGAGAAGAGGTGATGAGTCATCAGGGAATCCTTACCTTCTTATGGTGGTCACTACCGTAAGAGAGATAATTGCCATGGTGATATTAGTATTGATGATGCCAGAGCTTTGAGCATTGGTGGGTATAGAAACATGTTTGGAGAATACTATGTAGAACAGGGGTTCTTTCCAGGAGAGTGTAGCTTTCTGGAGCTGTCTCTTAATCAGCACCAACAGAAGTGAAATGTTCGGGTAATGGCAGATCTGCTAGGAGCCTGATGGTTCCCTCTTGAGGTGTGCCTGTGGTACACACTTGAGAACTCTGGAGCTAAAACCTATTGGGCATAGGTTTTACAGATCTACAGGATACAGATCTCAGAGATTTTATTTGTACTCATTTAATATAAATTAACGGTTTTAAAATTTATAATATGCAAATATCATACAATTAATCTAATTAGGTATTGAATCTATAATGTGCCAGGCATTATGTAAGGCACTTTACATACACTAAATCTTTATTCCAAATATAGATTTCCTATTTTACAGATGAGCGCACTGATGCTCAGAAATGGTAAATAACCTACTGATGTTTATACTGCTGGCAGGTAGCAGAGACATATTGGCATTTAAGTCTTTCAGACTTCAAAGGCCATGATATTTCATCAGAGCTGTGATAGCTGTTCCTGAAAAAAATATCAGCTGATTCTTCAAATCAATTTTTGTCATCTAATTGATGTGTGGCTGTTAGCATAATATTGATCTTGAAAGATGTTTTGCAACATCTTTCCCCTGGTGTACTCTTGTTTTTCCACGATCCCACAAAATGAGCAGTCTAATTATTTACACAATTAGGAAGAGAAAAGTGGCACAGAGAATGCTCTTTGACCTGTGAAAATATTGAAGAATTTTATAACTGGCACCTTTAGCTTAGGATTATAAAGGTTGTTAGTTTGTACTGTTTTATCTTCATTGTATGTAATATATATATTAGTCTCCAAACATGTTGATGTGTTTCAATGAAATAGATGTCTGAGGAGAAAACCATTAGCCTGAGAAAACCCAAACTGTATTCCCATTGTGAATAAAAGGAAATGATGGAAAATGTTCTGCATTCCTGCTATGATATCAAAATCTGGCAGCACATGAAAATTTTTCAAAATGCTTATTTAAAAGGCATAATCTTTGGTTTCCTGAGCCAGAATCTGCTGGGTATGGGACTGGTTTGCTATTTTGACAACTCGCCAGTAGATTCTTACTCAGCAGAGTATTTGGAAGCCTTACTCTAATTTTTTGGCCTTGGGTCTACATTTCTCAGTTCTGCACAGTCATTCTTCCCCTCTACACTCTTTAGTTTGTCTCATGACTCCAATACTCTCAATAATTAAACCAAGAATAGAACTAATCAATCAGATAACTATGACACAGACATCAAATACATTTTGCTGCAACCATATCAACAAATGTCCCGTGAATGATAAGGGGTAACCATATTCTCATATGTGCATCCTCACATTACCACATGTATATATGTGCATATGTGTATACAGGTAAATGTGTGTACATATGTATACATGTATGTTTGTGTGTATATACACACATGTATCTTCACACTTTTCTGAAATATATATATTTATGTGAGAGAAGGGTCTGTACTTTATTTCAGAAGAGAGCTTAATGTCCGAGGTATAATTGGGAGTCTAAAATGTTTGAGTTATTCAATTAATTAAACTTCATCTCTACTCAAGAAAACTTTTAACTGAGTTAAGCTCTTCCTTTCTCCAAAAGTCAAGTCAATAAAAGGAAACTGTGATATTAATAATTCTTTCAGGTTTTGATGTAAAGAATCTATTGCACAAAGCAGTCTTAATTTTCATCATTCAGAAAAATGGTCTTGCAGTTAATTGGGACTTTCCTATTCCAGATGGTATATCCAGTCTCCATACATACCATATTAGAACTATACCTATGTACCAAGCAAAGAGGGTATATTTTAATTTTTAAATGCCAATGTAACCGTAGGCATATTTTTTATCTGTCTTAAATTATTTCCTATTTGGAAGTTTTAAATATCTGGAATAATTTATTGTATTCATATTTTTAAAGAAAAAAATCTTATGCCACCAACTTAATTGAATAAACAAGTAAAAGCCATTCCCAAAAGTAAAGTTTACTTGTTAAGATTAACAAAAAATAATGTGAGAATTCTGAGAAATATAATCTTTAAATATTGGCAACTGGAGCGAACTGTTAAAACTAACTAGGTTTTGTCTGTTTGACTAGAGCAATGACATAATAAGGTGGTTAATCATCACTGGACTTGTTTTCAAAAAGCCAACTACTTTAAGAGGAATAAAGGGTGGACTTGTTGCAGTTGCTGTAGGATTCTAAGTCCAGGTAAGAACCATTGAGATTCTCTAATTTTAACATATATTTTATGTAAGAAATTTTCACAGAAAGAGATCTTGATGGTCTTGATAAATATTACAAATGGTATGCTCTGTGTCTTCCACATGCTTACATTCTGAGCCCTCAAAACATAGTAAATATTCCTTCTGGGAGTAGAAGAGCCTCAGGTTTGTATACTGCTAAAAATAAAGTAGAGAAAATAATACCTTTATATATTTAAATATAAAGTTTCAAATCTTGGTCTTACTAATCTCTAAACAAATAAAAATCAAGTCTCAAAAATGAAGCTCTAGTTACCTTCTTAAAATATGCTACAGGATAATTATTTTTATCAACTACATTGACTGATCACACTAGACTCCTTATTTCTTTGATGTCTTCTTAACTGCATGAAGGCAGCCAAGGGTGGGAGTAGAGGGAAGAGTTAATTGGCAAACATAAAAAAACAGGTGTCTCAAAGTCACATAACCACCTCAATTTCCTTGTTTCAACTCAAGTTTGATACAGGGTGAAGGGAAATATATTTTCTAGATAATTTATCTCCAATTAAATAAGCAAAAAGTCTTCTCAGCACAGTTTATTTTATTTTATTATTATTATACTTTAAATTTTAGGGTACATGTGCACAACGTGCAAGTTTGTTACATATGTATACATGTGCCATGTTGGTGTGCTGCACCCATTAACTCATCATTTAACATTAGGTATATCTCCTAATGCTATCCCTCCCCCCACCCCCACCCCACAATAGTCCCCGGTATGTGATGTTCCCCTTCCTGTGTCCATGTGTTCTCATTGTTCAATTCCCATCTATGAGTGAGAACATGCAGTGTTCGGTTTTTTGTCCTTGCGATAGTTTGCTGAGAATGATGGTTTCCAGTTTCATCCATGTCCCTACAAAGGACATGAACTCATCATTTTTTATGGCTGCATAGTATTCCATGGTGTATATCTGCCACATTTTCTTAATCCAGTCTATCATTGTTGGACATTTAGCTTGGTTCCAAGTCTTTGCTATCGTGAATAGTGCCGCTATAAACATACGTGTGCATATGTCTTTATAGCAGCATGATTTATAATCCTTTGGGTATATATCCAGTAATGGGATGGCTGGGTCAAATGGTATTTCTAGTTCTAGATCCCTGAGGAATTGCCACACCGACTTCCACAATGGTTGAACTAGTTTACAGTCCCACCAACAGTGTAAAAGTGTTCCTATTTCTCCACATCCTCTCCAGCACCTGTTGTTTCTTGACTTTTTAATGATCGCCATTCTAACTGGTGTGAGATGGTATCTCATTGTGGTTTTGATTTGCATTTCTCTGATGACCAGTGATGATGAGCATTTTTTCATGTGTTTTTTGGCTGCATAAATGTCTTCTTTTGAGAAGTGTCTGCTCATATCCTTCACCCACTTTTTGATGGGGTTGTTAGATTTTTTTCTTGTAAATTTGTTGTAGTTCATTGTAGATTCTGGATATTAGCCCTCTGTCAGATGAGCAGATTGCAAAAATTTTCTCCCATTCTGTAGGTTTCCTGTTCACTCTGATGGTAGTTTCTTTTGCTGTGCAGAAGATCTTTAGTTTAATTAGATCCCATTTGTCAATTTTGGCTTCTGTTGCCATTGCTTTTGGTGTTTTAGACATGAAGTCCTTGCCCATGCCTCTGTCCTGAATGGTATTGCCTAGGTTTTCTTCTAGGGTTTTTATGGTTTTAGGTCTAACATTTAAGTCTTTAATCCATCTTGAATTAATTTTTGCATAAGGTGTAAGGAAGGGATCCAGTTTCAGCTTTCTACATATGGCTAGCCAGTTTTCCCAGCACCATTTATCAAATAGAGAATCCTTTCCCCATTGCTTGTTTTTGTCAGGTTTGTCAAAGATCAGATAGTTGTAGATACATGGCATTATTTCTGAGGCCTCTGTTCTGTTCCATTGGTCTATATCTCTGTTTTGGTACCAGTACCATGCTGTTTTGGTTACTGTAGCCTTATAGTATAGTTTGAAGTCAGGTAGCGTGATGCCTCCAGCTTTGTTCTTTTGGCTTAGGATTGACTTGGCGATGCGGGCTCTTTTTTGGTTCCATAAAAACTTTAAAGTAGTTTTTTTCCAATTCTGTGAAGAAAGTCGTTGGTAGCTTGATGGGGATGGCATTGAATCTATAAATTACCTTGGGCAGTATGGCCATTTTCTCGATATTGATTCTTTCTACCCATAAGCATGGAATGTTCTTCCATTTGTTTGTATCCTCTTATTTCATTAAGCAGAGGTTTGTAGTTCTCCTTGAAGAGGTCCTTCACATCCCTTGTAAGTTGGATTCCTAAGTATTTTATTCTCTTTGAAGCAATTGTAAATGGAAGTTCACTTATGATTTGGCTCTCTGTTTGTCAGTTATTGGTGTATAAGAATGCTTGTGATTTTTGCACATTGATTTTGTATCCTGAGACTTTGCTGAAGTTGCTCATCAGCTTGAGGAGACTTTGGTCTGAGACGATGGGGTTTTCTAGACATACAATCATGTCATCTGCAAACAGGGACAACTTGACTTCCTCTTTTCCTAATTGAATACCCTTGATTTCCTTCTCCTGCTTGATGGCCCTGGCCAGAATTTCCAACACTATGTTGAATAGGAGTGGTGAGAGAGGGCATCCCTGTCTTGTGCCTGTTTTCAAAGGGAATGCTTCCAGTTTTTGCCCATTCAGTATGATATTGGCTGTGGGTCTGTCATAGATAGCTCTTATTATTTTGAGATACATCCCATCAATATCTAATTTACTGAGAGTTTTTAGCATGAAGCATTGTTGAATTTTGTCAAAGGCCTTTTCTGCGTCTATTGAGATAATCATGTGGTTTTGTCTTTGGTTCTGTTTATATGCTGGATTACATTTATTGATTTTTGTATGTTGAACCAGCCTTGCATCCCAGGGATGAAGCCCACTTGATCATGGTGGATAAGCTTTTTGATATGCTGCTGGATTCGGTTTGCCAGTATTTTATTGAGGATTTTTGTATCAATGTTCATCAAGGATATCGGTCTAAAATTCTCTTTTTTGGTTGTGTCTCTGCCAGGCTTTGGTATCAGGATGATGCTGGCCTCATAAAATGAGTTAGGGAGGATTCCCTCTTTTTCTATTGATTAGAATAGTTTCAGAAGGATTGGTACCAGTTCCTGTTTGTACCTCTGGTAGAATTCGGCTGTGAATCCATCTGGTCCTGGACTTTTTTTGGTTGGTAAGCTGTTGATTATTGCCTCAATTTCAGAGCCTGTTATTGGTGTATTCAGAGATTCAACATCTTCCTGGTTTAGCCTTTGGAGGATGTATGTGTCGAGGAATTTATCCATTTCTTCTAGATTTTCTAGTTTATTTGTGTAGAGGTGTTTATAGTATTCTCTGATGGTAGTTTGTATTTCTGTGTATATTGAGAATGGTTCCAAAAACAGGGGCTTGGTTTAGGTTGTGAAGACCCTCAAATAGAAACTATGAATTTTATTTTGTGTCATTAAAGAAAGCTTTGAAAGATTCCTAGGATAAATATGATATGCATAGGATAGAAAGAAAGGTAGGAGACAGGACAAACAGAAGTTAATCAATTGAAATAAACCAGGTTTGGAGTGGTGGGACAATAGCCTTCAAGACTTCAAGAATATTTGTTAGTAGAAAGAAAATCAAAGCCTAAAACTAAGGGAAGACTATCCACCTTGCAAGTCATACAAAGATATTTGCTATTATATAATTAAAAAAAAGATTTCCTAATATTTAAATTATGAAGAAAGAAATAGAAACAGATATTCATGGAAAAAAATGGGGTGAAATTTATCAAAGGGCAGCTTATTACCTTGAGACTAAACAGCTATTGACTCTTTTCTCACCTCACTGAACCCAGAAACCCGACATATCTAGGTACAGGCATTCATAAAACACATACACACACAAAATGTAATAATTGGAGTTCACTTAGAGGTACACACGTATGGGTTTCTGCATTCAACCATATGTTGATATATACTCACATATACGTAAGTGATAATATCCTATTTATTACTTCCACATTTATGCACTATCCCCTAAATATGTATTATATATATTTATATTATTCAGCATCAATAAGCCCTTGTTGAATAAATTAGTGAATAAAATATAGAGTTGAGCTTCATTATTCACAGATTCTATATAAGCAAATTTGTCTACGCACTAAAATTCCTTTGTGACACCAAAATCAATACTGCTGGACTTTCGGGGGCATTCACACGCATGTGCAAAGCGGTGAAAAATTTGAGCTGCCATGTTCCCAACTGAGGTTGAACAAAGTGAAGCTCTGTCTTCTTGTTTCTGCCCACATATGATAAACAAATATCCTTTTCACACTGTATTTATCGCCACATTTTTGGCATTTTTGTGTTTTGTGTTTCTGAGTTGAATGTTTCGAATGGGCCCCAAAGATAGTGCTGAAGTGCTGTCCGGTGCACGAGAGTATCCGAGGGAAAAGATACATATGCTGTATAAGCTTCCTCCAGGCCTGAACTACAGTGTTGTTGACAACTAATTCAATGGTAATGAATCAATAGTATGTATTAAATAAAGTGTCTTCAAACAAAACATACATAAAACAGAGTTCTATATTGAACAATTTACAAAAATATTGTGACCAGAGGCACACAGGCACATAACTAACCCCACATCTCTCCAAGGAACAATGGCTCAATATTTGCTAATTCAGTGTTCCCAGCAACTTTATAAAACATAACTACTGCAACAAGTATCAACTGTACATATAATATATATTAGACATATTGTATAATTAGTGCCCTATTAAAAATCATGTATCTATGCTGTGTCTGCTTATATAGATATCTTAGATACATAAATATGTATTGTTTACATACATAGGAACAAGAATGTATTTCTAAAACTCCATGAAGAACACATTATATTCTATATAAAACAGTCAGTTGAAGTAAAATGTTAACTCATTTTACTAGTCTTTAAAGTAGGACTTTAATGACTCTCAAAATAACAATTTCTCTTATACATTGACTCCAAAACTTTAGTTGTTGAATTTATTCTACAGATATGGCCACATAAAACCAAAATGGCATATGATGATATATTAAGAACATCTTTAATATGAAATGATTAGATACAACCTAAATGCTGATGAATATAGAACCAGTTACATATATTATGGACAACTTAATACCCTGCTACCATAAGAAAAATGAGAAAGACTTATTAATATAAGGTTAAGTATATAGAGAAGATAAAAAGGTAGAGAATGATGTTTAAGGTATACTACCATTTGCGTTGAAAAGGAAAATATTATGTACTTAATGAAAAATCCACATTATATTTCCGGATAATGGGACAAGAGTTAGAGGAAGAATCTTTGTTTTATTTTTTTAATTTGCATTTTCAACTAAATGCATTTTCTCTTGGAAAAGAAATGAACAAAATCAAAATAAAGTAACATCATGATGGTGGTAAGGTCAAGCAATACCAGAGTTGCTCTGAGAAGTACTTGGAGTACACTTTGCTCTTTTTAACAAATCCAAATTCTGTCTGCTTTTTGAGCCTGATTGCAGTGGTGTCTCCTTTGTAAAACTGAGGCCACTCTAATTTAATTCTTTATATTATTTTTGTATCCGTTTTGAATATCTACTCTGTGCAAAGGGCTAATAGGCACATTTTAAAACTAGAAGGATAAAGAAAACATGTATTTGCTTTTATAAATTTCACAATATAGGTGTATAGAAGAGATAATAATTTAAATTTCTATAATTTAAAATGTTCAAGTAATCTGGTGTGTGATTCTATATTACTTACTTGTTTCAAATTTCTCTCCACAAATTTATTTTTCTATTAAATTATAATCTCCTTAGGCTAGAATTTGTGTCTGTCTTTCCTACTTTTGTGTCCAGCATTGACCTAGCAGAGTGGTCAAGACATAGTAGACCCTGAATGAATGTTATTGAATGGTTGATTGATTGATTGATGATCTTGTGGCTTTTCTTATTTCTAAATTATATATTGTAAAAATAAAATAAACTATACTTTTTCTTCTTTTATAGGTGGTTGTTTCAAACTAAGCATCAACAAAAATTAAAAACATTTGTTTGATATCAATATTTCAATCATGGACCAAAATCAACATTTGAATAAAACAGCAGAGGCACAATCTTCAGAGAATAAGAAAACAAGATACTGCAATGGATTAAAGGTAGAATAAGTTTTATGTTTTTGAGCTAAAATAAGTAAATAAGAAACTTTAATGTATAGAAAGGCAGGTTGTTAAAAAGAACATTATATTTCAAATTATAATTTTCAATTGAAGCATATATTGAAATATTAACATAATGATTCATACCTTGATTTAAACCAGTCTTTTAATCTGATTAAGTATTTCTTTGGTGAAATTTTTGATACCTAATAGTTTATCAATGTAGAAAATAGAGAAATACTTTGATAGCTTCTCTTTGGTTTTGGATTGATCACGAGATATTTATGAATGTGATTAAAATAAAAAATGCATAATGAATAGTATGTTAAAATTCTTAGAATTCACTTATAAACTTAGAATATTAATGTCTTGGGACTCACTTTGTGATACTGACTTATTTAAAAATTCTTTTTTTAAAAACAAAAAACAGCATTTAAAAAAGTTCTGATAAGTAATTTAGGCTCATGGAACAGAGGTCTACGATAGTCAAAAACCTGGCCAAAAGACCTGTTTGATGATTTAGAAAAGCCATTTAATTTTTTCATTTGCAAGCTGGTAAAAGTAATTATTCTGCCTTTTGCTTTTGACACGAACTGTATTAAATGATGCAGTTGAGGTATTAAGTGATGCTGGCATTTTTATAAACAGGAGTGAGTACTCGTAAGCACAATGCTAAATGGGAAGCCAAGACTCAGAAAAGTTAAGAAATTTACCTGAAGTCATTGACGTTGTGAATTGAAAGCCCTGGAACCCAAGTCAAAGCATTTAAATCCCCATACGGAAGTCTTGAGGAAATCAAGAAATAAATCAGGGTCACCTTTTATCAATGTTTTAAATTTTTTATGTAGACAAATTTGTAGTCTTATACAGCTGAATAAAGACCACCAAGATTAGAGTCAATTATAATAATGTTATAAAAGGTTCCTTTTAGCTTCTTCCAGGGGACATAAAATTTGTTTGTTTTCTGAGATTACTGATAAAGCCTTCTCTGATGAAATATTTGAGTAATATTTAGGCCGAATGGCAGTCATAAGGAAAAAGTATTGGTTAATGCAAGTGAATTATGTTCTATATTCTAAGGGTAATATAATGTACTGAATTGCTTTCATTTTTAAATACTGAGTGTTACAGTAATTTCACTGACATGTGCATAGCAAAATGGCAGCAAACTGCCTGAAGCAATAAAATTTCCAGAGTGATCCCTTACAGCATATCTGGAGAAGCTGGGAGTTAGGGAATTAGCAGTGTATGGAAAGGACATTAACTGCAGCCCAATAAAGAAGACCAGAGCTGGAGGAAGATACTGGGATAAGATTGGCATCACTAATGCTGGTATTTCAGAAACATCGCTAAATTGGTTAATCATGTCTACAAGTGATATTTAAAATAATATTTTCACTAACTTAAATTGTTAACATTGATATGTTGTTGAGAAAGAATATTAAACTCAACAATCATTTTACAATAATTCTGTAAAGACTTGTCTGCCTGTAGTTGAAGTTTGTTGCATTTCTGAGCTTACTTTTTATTCATGAGGAATGAAAACATAATGGGAGAAAATTTTTTAAATAAACGGTATTTTAATTTTTTATGAAGTTTGGGACTTCAAAGTATTAACAAAAGTTGCTGAAAATATATTGACTTTTACTTTCATTAAATTACATTTTATCATCTAATTTCTTAATTTTCTGTATTTGAAATATTATGATTTAGAGATATCTCTATAGATAGAAAGATAATGAAAACATAATAGTAAAACAAATGTAATTCAGGAGCATAAAAAAAGATGAGAGAAACCTTAATAATAGTAGCTAACATTTATCAGCATTTACTATACGGCAGACATTGGTTTAGTGTTTTACTTTTGCTAACAGATTTTTTCCTTACCACAATTCTATCAACTGGATGCTATTATCTCCCCTTTTCAGATGAGAAAACCTAGATATATACAGGGCAAATGTCTTCTCCTAGGTCTCAAAGTTGGTAATTGGTACACTGAAGGTCTGAACTCAGGTAATCTGATTCCAAATCCTATGCTCTCAACTCTATTCCATGTTGCTAAAATAAATGTGGATTTTTGTAATATTAGTACCCTCAAGATGTTATGGCAAGCAGGGTTTTATAAGTGGTCTCTTCAATAACTTTCCTCATTCCATACTTCTAAAAAATTATCTTAAGGTTAAATTATTGAGTGTCAAGCAACCATGGATTCTAACACTTGCTAACATGTATGCACACACCCAAATATACATGTTGTTACTGACTTACATATACAGACTCAGCAGGTGGCAATGTATAAGTGCAAATTGATAATGTGTCCATGTAAATACAAACAATACTTTGAGAAATCAAATATTTGGATTCTTTTCTACCCCTTCTCCTCAATTTTTGTACTGAACTAAATACATTACATAGAACCTGCTAGTATATGCTTCATCATTACACTCGTCATTTCTTCTCTTCAAATTTATACTCAACAAGATACAGGAGAAGATTTAAACACAATCCAAAGAAAACAGGAAAACAATTCAAGAGTTTAAAGATGACATAGTCATTTTAAGAAAGAATCAAAATTAACTTCTGAAATTAAATATTTTACCACAGGAATTTCATAATACAATTATAGTAGTTAACAACAAAATAGACCAAGCTTAAGAAAGAATCTCAGAGTTTGAAGATTACCCCTTTGAATCAACACAAGCAGACAAAATTAAAGGAAAAATATTAATGAACAAAACCTCTGAGAAAAAGGGATTATGTAAAGAGACCAAACCTGTGACTCATTGGCATTCCTGAAAGAGGAGAGAGAGTAAGCAACTTGGAAAACGTCTTCGAGGATAAAGTCCGTGAAAAATTTCCCAGTTTTGCTAGAGAGGTCAATATGCAAATTCAAAAAATTCAAAGAATCCCTTCAAGATACTATAAAAGATGGCCATCCACAAGACATATAATCATCAGATTCTCCAAGGTAAACATGAAAGAAAAAAACCTTAAAGGCAGCTAGAGAGAAGGGGCAGGTCACTTACAAAAGGAGCCCCATCAGTCTAACAATAGATCTTTCAGCAGAAAGCTTACAAACTAGAAGAGATTGGGGACCTATTTTCACCATCCTTAAAGAAACTTCAACTAAGAATTTTATATTCTGCCAAACTAAGCTTCATCAGTAAAGAAAAAATATTATTTTCAGTCAAGCAAATGCTACAGAATTTGTTACCATTAGACCTGCCTTACAAGAGATGCTTAAGGGAGTCCTAAACATGGAAAAAATGATACCTGTCACCACAAAAATAGACTTAACTACAGAGCCCACTGACGTTATAAAGCAATTATGCAATCAAGTCAACATAATAACCAGCTAATAACATTATGACAGAATCAAATCCTCACATATCAATATTAATCTTGAATGTAAATGGGTTAAATGCCTACACTTAAAAGGCATAGAATAGCAAGTTGGATAAAGAAGCAAGACCCAACCATTCTGTTGTCTTCAAGAGATCCGACTCACATGTCATGACATCCATAAGCTAGAAAATGAATAAATTGAAATAATATTTATCTCAGAGTTGTCAGGATATTTATAAGGTGCTTAGCACAGTGTTACATAGAAACTCAATAAATTGGAAAGTTCCAACATAGTAGCATTATAGTTGCTGCACTTTTTTTGAGACAGGGCCTCTGTCACCCAGGCTGGAGTGCAGTGGCATAATCTTGGCTCACTGCAAACTCCACCTCCCAGGCTCAAGTGATTCTCCCACCTCCTGAGTAGCTGGAATTACAGGCACATGCCACTTCGCCCAGCATTTTTTTTTTTTTTTTTGTATTTTTAGTAGAGATGAGGTTTTACCTTGTTGCCAGGCTGGTCTTAAACTCCTAGGCTCAAGCAATCTGCCCGCCTTGGCCTCCTAAAGTGCTGGAATTACAGCTATGAGCCATCACATCTGGAAGCTGTTTCTTTTTAAAGTGACTACATTAATTTACTTGATCATGAGTAATACGTAAATGAAAATTTGAGAATACATTCGCTCCAATATTTGGAATTATGTGACTTCTAGATTTTTGCAATTTAAGTAGACATAAAATGGTACTTTTATTTTGGTATTTGTTTGTGCTCCTTGATTCTTATAAATATTATATTATTGTGAAATCCATTGCTGAATGCAAGTGGTGCTGGTTACATTTGCCTATTTCCAAGTTTTAGTACGTTTATTTTTGAAATATATTTTATCAGTTTAAGGACTTATTTGTAATATCTTTGTCTGGCCTTGGTATTAGGGTAATGTTGGCCTCAATAAATGAGATAGGAAGTGTTTTTTTCTGCTTCTAACCTCTGGAAAAAAACTGTAGAGAATTGATATAAATTAATTCTTAAGTATTTGGTAGAATTCAACAGTGAAACCATGTAGGCCTGTTTCTTTCTGTTTTGGAAAGTTATTAAAATCAGTTCAATTTCTTAAACAGAAATAGTCCTTTTAATATTGTCCATTTATTCTTGTACAAATTTGGGTAGATCGTGTCTTTCAATATATTGGTCTATTTTATATAGGTTATTATAGTTGTAGGCAGAGTGTTGCTTATAGTATTCCTTTATTATCCTTTTCATGTATATTGGATCTATAGTTATGTCCCCACCTTTATTTCTGTTATTAGTAATTTGTGTCTTCCCTCATTTTCTTAGGTAACCTGGCTGGGTCAATTTTATTAATCTTTCTAGAGTATTAACCTGTGGTTTTGTCAATTTTCTCTGTTGATTTCCTGTTTATAATTTAATTGATTTCATGTCCAATTTTTATTCTATTTTTTCTTGTGCTTACTTAAAATTTAATTTGCTTTTCTTTTTGATTTTCCCAAGGTGGAAACATAGATATTGATTTTAGAGTTTTCTTATTTTCTAACATATGCATTCAGTGCAATAAATCTCTAAGTCTTTATTTTGCTACCTTTCACAAATTTTGATCATTCGTATGTTTAATTTTATTTTCTTCAAGATGTTTTCAAATTTTTCTTCAGATTTCTTTTGACTCATAAGTTACTTAAAAGTGTGGTAGTTAATCTCCACATATTTTGATATTTTTCCAGTTTTCTTTCTGTTATATTCTAGCTTAATTTCATTGTCGTCTAAGAGAAGACACTATCAGTTTAAATGTGTTCAGGTGTGTTTTATGGCTTAGGCTGTGGTATATTTTGGTGAATATTCCATGTAAGCTTAAGAAGAATGTGTATTCTGCTGTTGTTGGATGAAATAACATATAGATGTTTATTATATCCAGTTGATTGATGATGTTGTTAAGGTCAATCATGTTCTTCCTGTTTTTACCAGCTGGATCTTTCCATTTCTAGAGAGGTGTAGAGTCTCCAAGTACCATAGTGTATTCATTTATTTCTCCTTGTATTTCTACTGACTTTTACTTCAGATAGTTTGCAGCTCTGTTGTTTGGTGCCTCCATGTTAAGAAGTATTATGTTTTCTTAAGAATTGACCCCTTTATCATTTTGTAATGCCCCTTTTTTACCTCTGTTAATTTCCTTGCTTTAGAGTCTGCTGTGTCCAAAATTAATTTAGATTGTCTTGCTTTGTTTTGGTTACTGTTACCATGGAATGTTTTTCTCCACTTCTTTACTTTTTTAAAAAATCACACTTTAAGTTCTGGGATACATGTGCAGAACGTACACATTTGTTACATAGGTAAACACATGCCATGGTGGTTTGCTGCACCCATCAACTCGTCATCTACATTAGGAATTTCTCCTAATGCTACTCCCTAGCCCCCAACCCCCAACAGGTGCTGGTGTGTAATGTTCCCCTCCCTGTGTCCATGTGTTCTCATTGTTCAGCTCCCACTTATGAGTGGGAACATGCAGTGTTTGGATTTCTGCTCCTATATTAGTTTACTGAGAATGATGGTTTCCAGCTTCATCCATGTCCCTGCAAAGGACATAAACTCATTCTTTCTTGTGGCTGCATAGTATTCCATGGTGTATATGTGCCACATTTTATTTATCCAGTCAATTATTGATGGGCATTTGGGATGGTTCCAAGTCTTTGCTATTGTGAACAGTGCTGCAATAAACATACATGTGCATGTGTCTTTATGGTAGAATGATTTATAATCCTATGGATATATGCCCAGTAATGGGTTTACTGGGTCAAATGGTATTTCTGGTTCTAGATCCTTAAGGAATTGCCACACTGTCTTCCACAGTGGTTGAATTAATTTACACTCCCACCAACAGGGTAAAAGCATTCCTATTTCTCCACATCATCTCCAATATCTGTTTCCTGACTTTTTAGTGATCGCCTTTACAACTGGCATGAGATGGTATCTCATTGTGGTTTTGATTTGCATTCTCTAATGACCAGTAATGATGAGCTTTTTTTATATGTTTGTTGGCCGCATAGATGTCTTATTTTGAGAAGTGTCTGTTCATATCCTTTACCCACTTTTTGATGGCATTGTTTGTTTTCTTCTTCTAAATTTGTTTAAGTTCATTGTAGATTCTGGATATTAGCTCTTTGTCAGATACATAGATGGTAAAAATCTTCTCCCATTCTGTAGGTTGCCTGTTCACTCTGATGATAGTTTCTTTTGCTGTGCAGAAGCTTTTTAGTTTAATTAGATCCCATTTGTCAATTTGGGCTTTTGCTGCCATTGCTTTTTGTGTTTTAGTCATTAAGTATTTGTCTATGCCTATGTCCTGAATGCTATTGCCTAGGTTTTCTTCTGGGGTTTTTATGGTGTTAGGTCTTACATTTAAGTCTTTAATCCAGCTTGAGTTAATTTTTGAATAAGGTATAAGAAAGGAGTCCAGTTTCAGTTTTCTGCATATGGCTAGCCAGTTTTCCCAACACCATATATTAAATAGGAAATCCTTTTTTCATTCCTTTTTTTGGTCAGATTTGTCAAAGATCAGATTGTTGCAGATATGTGGTGTTATTTCTGAGGCCTCTCTTCTGTTCAATTGGTCTATATATCTGTTTTGGTAAAAGTACCATGCTGTTTTGGTTACTGGAGCCTTGTAGTATCATTTGAAGTCAGGAAGTGTGATGCCTCCAGCTTTGTTCTTTTTGCTTAGGATTGTCTTGGCTCTATGGGCTTGTTTTTTTTGTTTTTTTGTTTTTGGTTTTTTTTTTTTTTGGTTCCATATGAAATTTAAAGTAGTTTTTATCTAATTCTGTGAAGAAAGTCAGTGGTAGCTTGATGGGGTTGGCATTGAATCTGTAAATTACTTTGGGCAGTATGGTCATTTTCACAATATTGATTCTTCCTACCCACGAGCATGAAATGTTTTTCCATTTGTTTCTGTCCTCTCTTATTTCCTTGAGCAGTGGTTTGTAGTTCTCCTTGAAGAGGTCCTTCACATCCCTTGTAAGTTGTATTCCTGGGTATTTTATTCTCTTTGTAGCAATTGTAAATGGGACTTCACTCATGATTTGGCTCTCTGTCTATTATTGGTGTATAGGAATGCTTGTGATTTTTACACATTGATTTTTTGTCCTGAGACTTTGCTGAAGTTGCTTATCAGCTTAAGGAGATTTTGGGTTCAGACGATGGGGTTTTCTAAATATACAATCATATCATCTGCAAACAAAGACAATTTGACTTCCTCTCTTCTTATTTGAATATCTTTTATTTCTTTCTCTTGCCTGATTGCCCTGGCCAGAACTTCCAATACTATGTTGAATAGGAGTGGTGAGAGAGGGAATCCTTGTCTTGTGCTTGTTTTCAAAGGGAATGCTTCCAGCTTTCGCCCATTCAGTATGATATTGGCTGTGGGTTTGTCATAAATAGCTCTTATTATTTTGAGATATGTTCCATCAGTACTTAGTTTATTGAGAGATTTTAGCACAGCTCCAGTGTGCAGCTCCCAACAAGATCAACACAGACGGTGGGTGATTTCTGCATTTCCAACTGAGGTACCCAGCTCATCTCATTGGTACTGGTTAGACAGTGGGTGCAGCCAACAGAGGGCAAGCCGAAACAGGGTGGGGCGTCACCTCACCTGGGAAGTGCAAGTGGTCAGGAAACTTCCTCCCCTAGCCAAGGGAAGCCCCGTGAGGAACAGTGCATTCTGGTCCAGACACTATGCTTTTCCCACAGTCTTTGCCACCTGCAGACCAGGAGATTCCCTCGGGTGCCTACGCCACCAGGGCCCTGGGTTGCAAGCACAAAACTGGGTGGCTGTTTGGGCAGACACTGAGATAGCTGCAGGATTTTCTTTTTAAACCCCAGTGGTGCCTGGGACACCAGCGAGACAGAACCCTTCAGTCCCCTGGAAAAGGGGCTGAAGCCAGGGAGCCAAGTGGTCTAATTGAGTGGATACCACCCCCACAGAGCCCAGCAAGCTGAGATCCACTGGCTTGAAATTCTCCTTGCCAGCACTTTAGTCTGAAGTCAACCTGGGATGCTCGAACTTGGTAGGAGGAGGGGTGTCTCCCATTACTGAGTCTTGAGTAGGTGCTTTTCCCTCACAATGTAAACAAAGCCACTAGGAAGTTTGAAATGGGTGGAGCCCACCGCAGCTCCACAAAGCCCCTATAGTCAGACTGCCTCTCTAGATTCCTCCTCTCTGGGCAGGGCATCTCTTAAAGAAAGGCAGCAGCCCCAGTCATGGGCTTATATATAAAATTCCCTCTATCTGGGACAGAGCGCCCGGGAGAAGGGGCGGCTGTGGGCGCAGCTTCAGCAGACTTAAACTCTCCTGCCTGCTGGCTCTGAAGAGAGCAGTGGATCTCCTAGCACCATTCTCAAGCTCTGCTAAGGGACAGACTGCCTCCTTAAGTGGCTCCCTAACCCCTGTGCCTCCTGACTGGGAGACATCTCACAGCAGGGGTCAACAGACACCTCACGCAGGAGAGCTCTGGCTGGCATCTGGCGGGTGCCCCTCTGGAATGAAGCTTCCAGAGGAAGGAACGGGTGGCAATGTTTGCTGTTCTGCAGCCTCCACTGGTGATACCTAGGCAAACAGGGTCTGGAGTGGACCTCTAGCAAACTCCAGCAGACCTGCAGCTGAAGGGCCTGACTGTTAGAAGGAAAACTAACAAACAGAAAGGAATAGGATAAACATCAACAAAAGGATGTCCACACAAAAACCCCATCTGAAAGTCACCAACATCCAAGACCAAAGGTAGATAAATCCACAAAGATGAGGAAAAAACTAGTGCAAAAAGGCTGAAAATTCCAAAAACTGGAATGCCTTGTCTCCTCCAAAGGATCATGTTTACCTTTAATCCATATATGTTTATATATTTAAAGTGGGTTTCATGTAGACAACATATAGTTGGTTCTTGTTATTTGATCTACTGTGTCAATTTGAGTCTTTTAATTAATACATTTAGATCATTTGTGTTAAAAGTGATTACTGATATAGTCATGTGTCATTTAACAACAGGAATACATTATGAGAAATGCATTGTTAGATAATTTTGTCATTGTGCAAACAACTTAGCGTGTGCATACACAAACCTAGATATTATAGCCTATTACACACCTAAGCTTATGGTATAGGCTATTACTTTGATGCTACCAAAACCTGTACATTATTGTAGTTTACTAAATACTGTAAGAATTACAACACAGTGATACTGGTCTATCTAAACATATCTGAGCATAGAAAAGATAAAGTAAAAATATGGTATTATAATCTTATGGGACAGTAGCATTGTATGTGCTATCCAACATTGACTTAAATGTCATTATGACGTGTGTGACTGTAGTTAGATTAATATCTACCATAGTGGTTGCCTGGGCGTTTGCAAGATAAATTTACAAATAATTCAAGTCCACTTTCACATGACATCACACCGCTTCATGGGTAGTGTGAGTACCTGATAATAGCAAATTATTTCTAATACTTTCCTTCCATTTCTTGTATTGTTATCATTCATTTCAATTTTGTGTCAGTATACATAATCAAATACATTATAGATATTATTTTAAAAAGTTATGTCTTAGATTAAGAATAAGAAAAGTAATAATTTATATTTTATGCTCACTTATTTCTCCTCCAATGTTTTCCTCGCTTTAAGTAGATCTGAGTTTCTGATTTATATTATTTTATCTTTCTGTAAAGAACTCCTTTTAACATCTTGCAAGGCTGGTCTAAAGGCAAAACATTTCTTTCATTTTCATTTCTCAGAGGAAGTTTTATTTCTCTTTCATGTTAGATGGATAAATATACACGGTATGGGGAAGGTATTTTTTCCTCTGTATTCTTTTGGGATTTTTTTCCTTTGTCCGTGATTTTCTATAGTTTTAAAATGACATGACTAGGTGTAACAACTTTTTGGGCATTTATACAACTTGTTATTCTATGGACTGCCAGGATCTCTGGTTTGTTGTCTGATATTAATTTGGGGAAATTCTCAGTTGTTATTGTTTCAAATATTTCTTCTGTCTCTTTCTATTTCTCCTTCTAGTGATTCCATTATGTATATGTTATACCTTTTTTAGTTGGCCCACAGTTTTTTGATACTTTGTTCTGATTTTTTGTCTTTGTTATTTTTATTTGCTTTTTAGTTTTGCAGATTTTAATTCATATATTCTGAATCTCAGATATCCTCTTTTCAGTCATGTGCAGTATACTGATGTGTTTACCAAAGGCATTCTCCATTTCTGCTACAGTGTTTTGACATTATCATATTTTTTAATGAAATTTGTGTCTGCTTACATTGCTCTGTTCTTGCACGCTTCTTTGTTTTACCACTAGAATGCTTAGCATATTAATCACAGTTGTTTTAAGTTCTCAGTCCAATAAATCCAACATCCTTTCTATATCTGAGTTTGGTTCTGATTCTTGCTCTGTCTCTTCAAAATTATATATTTTTTTTTTATTTTAGATGACTTGTAATATATTCTGGATATCCAGACATAATGGATTGAGTTTTGTAAAACCTGCTATACATAGGCCTTTAATAATTGTTACTAAGGTGTGGGAGAGGAGAGGCTTTTTTTTTTTTTTTTTTTTTTTGCCTCTGGACTGTAACCTTCACAAGTGTTTTTTAGTATTTTTTTTTTCCTTCTTAGTGAGAATGGGTTTGGTAGAGTGAGATGGATTTTCGTATTTTCCTTCTGTCACATGAAGAGTAGAATTGGCTGGAGCTGGGTATTTCCTTTCCCTCGGGTCAGTTAGGCTTTAATAACACACCATCTTACGAGGCTCTGATAAACTAGTTCTGCCTAAGGGCAAGCACTACAAGTCCTATTAAAAACAGAGGGCTCTGGTCTATTTCCAAAATGAGTCTTGTCCCCTCGTGCTACTGAAAGAACAAGATAATTTTTCTCCAACACTTACTATAAGAACCTGGTCAAGCTCCTGGAGGGAAAACTCAAAATGTGAAGGTCACCGACTGCGTTCCCTTGGAGGGTTTAGTGCTCAGACTTAACCACACTGAGTGAGACTATAGCAGTTTATCAATTATAATGAAGGTATTTCTACCTTGGCACTGGTTCCTGTGCAGTTTCTGTTCATGAGTCTCTACTGCTATAAGCTGTGAATCTTTGTAATGACCTATTTGTCTCTCCAATCTTGAAGGCAGTCGTTTGCCATTGGTCCTCACCTCTTTTATGGATCCATAAAGTGTTGTTGCATTTTAAATTGGTTCAGTGTTTTTCTTGTTGTTACTATAAAATGGCAAGCTCCAAGCTCTTTGAAGTTTTCCAGAGCCTAGGAACCAGAAATACCAGCATATATTTTTTATTGTATTTTCTTATCTCGTGTCTTACAGTTCTACATTTTACTTAAGATTTCATTGTGATTTCTTGATTAATACACAAGTTATTTAAAAATAACATTTTCTTCAAATATTTGGAGATTTTTCTTAATAAATTTTTTGCCACTAATATTTGTCCTAATTGCATTGTGGAAGCTATGACAACTAATTTTTGAAATTAGTTGAGACTTCTCTATGTCCTAGTACATCACTGATGTTTGTAAGTCTCCCTGATGTACTTAATAAAAATGCATATTCCATATTCTTTCAACTGCTGAATGTATAATTTTATATGTGTCTGAGAGGTCAGTCTTGTTAATTGTGTTATTCAGATCTTCTATGTCCTTGCTAATATTTTAACTATTTCACTTATCATAATTGAAAGAAAGATGTTGAATTTTTTTCTTACAAAAGAAGTTGTATTGATTTTTGCTTGTATATTTTGCAACTAATAAGTGCATTATTATATAACCGTTTTATCTTTTAGGATGATATAATTCAATATGTGGAGGACTTCTCTATCCTTAATGATGTTTCTATGTCTATTTGGGCTATTATTTATACACCTATAAAATTTTCTCTTAGTGGTTGTGTTTTCTCATTATTTTACTATCATCAGAATTTCTTCATGATTTAGGAGTATCTCTTATAAAAAGCACAGAGGTAAATTTTGAAGAAAAATCCAAATTAAAAATTATCTATCTTTAAACTAGCAATTTTGTCCACTTATGTTTATTGTATCTATTGATATAGTTAGACTTGTTTTTACTATCCTAGATTATTATGCCGATTTTCCCCTTTTTTAATGCTCCCTTAAAATTATTTCTTATACTTTTTGAGTGTATATGCCTATCTGTCTCATAACAAGACAAACATTCCAGCATGATTCTATGATCTGAATGTTTGTTTTCCCCCAAATTTGTATGTCGAGTCATAATCACCAAGGTGATTCTATTAGAAGGTGGAGACTTTGGAAAGTGATTAGTTCATGAAGGTAGAGTCCTCATGAACAAAATTAGTGTCCTTATGAAAGAGACCCAATAGAGCTTCCTTGCCTCTTCTAACATGTGAGGTTACAGTAAGAACATGGTTCTCACCAAATACCAAATATGTTGGTGTCTTGATCTCAGATTTCCCAGGCTCCAGAGCTGCAAAAAGTAAATTTCTATTGTTTATAAAGTACACAGTTTTCTTATATGCTATATTTTGCTATATTTTCTTATAGCACCCCAAACAGACTGAGACATATGTTCACATACTCTTTTATATGCCTCTTTACCTTCTATACAATATGACCCTGTCTGGATTTTCAATCTAAACTTTTAAATTCTAGATACTATGACTATTTTACCCCCTTTCCTGTTTTTAGTTTTTTTTTTAAGACATTGAGAAAATTTATCAAGTATTTTATTCACTTTGCTTTACAAATCTCATGCAACATCTTCAGAATTGGATTCTTCTTTTATTTAAGCAATTCTTCCAAAATTGTTTCCAGTGTGTGTTTTGTTGCAGTATTTTTGAGGCCTTATATGCTTGAGCATTTATATCTTTATAGTTGAGTGGCTATTTAGCTCAATATAAAATTATGGGTTCAATGTTCTTTTACTTCAATACTTAAAAAATATATTTCTTTGTCTTTTATATAAACACTTTGGCTGTTAGAAAGTGATATACTTTCTTTCCTGAAAGGCCTCAATTTTTTTTCCTGTCTTTGATATTCATAAATTTTAATATACTTCTTCCAAATATGTCCGTGTTCTTACTTATCTCTTGTGTTGAGCATTCAATGGGCACTCTCAACCTGCATTTTTTTGGTTTTTTTTTTAAATCTTAGTAAATTATTGGAAAATTTTCATTTATTATTTCTTTAAATATTTCTCCTCTTCAACTTATTTTTTCTCATTTTAAGGCATTAATAATTAAATTATTCTCAATTTTAGTTAAAAACTATGTATATCTTAACCTTTTACCTATATATGCTTTCACTATTTTAAATGAAATAACCAATTTTATTTTCCAATTCTTTATTGTTTTAAGCCCATATATTATTTTAAACTCTTATAAGTCTTGTTCTCCATGTTTTCTACTTGTTCTTTTTTGTTATCTTATTTTGCTTTTATTTCATTTTGCTAATTTTCTTTTCTTATATATCTTGTGTATTTGTAATGCTTACTTTACACTCCTGTTAAGTGTTTTCTAAAACAATTACTCCTTATGGTGTCTTCAAACCAGTTTGCTTCTTTCTTTCTCTTTTGAAATGTTTTCTCAAAGACATCACTATTTTGCCCCGAAGTCACATTTACCTAGTTATGATGGTTTCTTTTTTATAGTAATTGCACAGGGGAAGAGCTAAAGCATAGAACTCTGTCATTGTGAACCCCCAAAGCTCAGAGAAAGGGGAGGGAGATGAGCCTCGAGGTGAAGACCAATAACCAATAAATCACATGTCACTCTGCACTTTGACAAATATTTCTTTACCCATGGCTCCCTCAGTCCCTTGAATGCGAAATTGCTTTGAAGAGATTGTTAACTAGTACTGCAGAAATACTGAGGGGATTAACTGTACAAGGGAATGCTCAAGGCTAGTCAGCCTTTCCTCCTTTTCTCAGCTCCTCTGTTGAGCAGGACTTCAGAGCTACTCTGATTTTACTCTGGAGGACACATGCAACCAATGTCTGAACAGTCATACTCAATCCCTGCATTGAGGTAGAAAGCACTGATTACTAGAGGCTGATCTGAATCATGCAACTGTATTGAAGGCAACAAAAAATAATAAAATAGCCATGTATTTTAATAGGGAAAGTATATAGTAATTGAAAAGAAAAAACAAAATCAATACAAGAAGTATTGTGACCGAGAGATAAAGGTAAATTTGAAGATAGGTTTGTGATTTCATAACAGAGACCTTTGAATGCTAGGAGCTACCCCCTCCCTTTGTAAAGAACAACATTAGGTAAGTGATTAAAAAATTATGTCAAAGTCTATGATTTTGAAACTCTACCATATTTGAAAATATTATATTAAAATAATGATATTAAACAAAGAATTTATGACAAATGTTCATCTTTTAAGTAAAAAACTTTAAAATTTGTAAGCAACTAACTCTAATGACATAGGCAATTGCTAGGATATCACAAAAGAATGGGATTGTAATAGTGAATTTATAAAATTTGCCTGAAATTAATCAAATCAGCACAGAAATGCACAAACAGATGACAAACACTGTAAAATGTAAAAGGAATTAATCATAAGAAGTTTATTTGGCTAAAGTAACTATTGTTAAAGATAGAGTTGCCTAATGTTAGTTAATAACAGAAAAAATATCAGAAATTTTAAAATGTGCTGTCTTAATCTATTAAAATTATATAAAATTAAAGCAAAACAATGTAGGTTTATAAATAAGAAGCTTTAGAAAAGCATAATACTGATGCTTAATATAATTTTATATCTTGAGCTGGGGTACATCATCCAATTTATGCATGAGAAAAGTGTTTTATAATTTTTCACTCTGTAATTCATATTTTAAGCTCATCTGAAATGTATTTTACAGAGGTAATAACAAGCAACTTGGTGCTCAACTCTCTTCCTGCTCTTCTCCTACTGCTAAAATAATTTGTGTAAATGAACTGTGAATGAATTTGTTTCAGAAATAAAATTTATATTAATAGAGAGAAAGAAGGATAAATCGATAGTCTTCCAAATATGATACATGTACAATGCAATGGTATTCACAAACATCTTCATGAACACATGAACATAATTTCTTTTGAATCTTACCATGATCTTCTAAAATAAGTAAGCTAAATAGTCTATATTATACTACTATTTATGAGGAAACTACATTTCTGTGAATTGTGTAACTTTTTCATCTTTGTAAGGTTAGCAAGCAAAAACAAACAAATAAAAAACAACAAAATAAACAAAAAACAAAAACTTGGCCCAGATCTGACTTTAAAGTACATTCTCTTCTATTGTATCACATAAGATCTCAGTCCACAGATGGGTTCCTGATTTAGCCAAGAATATAGTAAAGTGAGTGTAAAGTAGAAGAAAAAAGAAGGAAAATATTAGGTATAGAAACCTACATGAAATAAAATGAAATAAAGAGAGCCTACTCTTTCTGAAATGCACCAGTAAAATGCACTCCTATCTTGCGTATTAAGTTTATAATCATACATTCAATTCAAAATTTAACTAAAACTATGGAAACTGAGAGCTAGTAATAAAATGATATACACAACATTCTAACCAGAAAATCTTCCAAGCAATTGTAAAATTCAGATAAGAAGAAATAATCACAAATGTTCAGAAATTAAGATTAATTAAGACTGTATAATTTTTTTTTTTTTTTGAGTCAGGGTCTCACTCTGTCACCCAGGCTGGAGTACAGTGGCGTGATCTTGGCTCACTGCAAGCTCCGCCTCCCAGGTTCATGCCATTCTCCCGCCTCAGCCTCCCAAGTAGCTGGGACTACAGGCGCCCACCACCACGCCTGCTAATTTTTTGTATTTTTAGTAGAGACAGGGTTTCATCATGTTAGCCAGGATGGTCTCGATCTCCTGACCTTGTGATCCGCCCACCTCAGCCTCCCAAAGTGCTGGGATTACAGGCGTGAGCCACCGTGCCTGGCCAAGACTGTATAATTTGTTCCTGAAGGGGAGGGAAAATGTAGTGGTAATTTTTCAAGATGAATTGGAAGATAAAGAAAGAGAGGTCACATAATTTGTGTTATTCAACTGAAATAGTTTTGAATTTCAATAAAACAAGCTAAGGAATGCCCTTTGTCATCAAATTGATGTGAAGAGTAAAAAAATTTTAAAAACTAAATTCTCTAAGATAATATGTGCAAGTAAGATTATTTAAATTTCAACAAACATTTAACAAGTGTATACACATCCTATGTTCCAGTTTTATCCAACTTCTTATCATTCCTAAGTATACTAAGTAAAGTAATAGCTATTAATATGTTGACGTCATTAGCAGAAAAATAACTTTGCAAATGATTAAGTGATGACAGTTTTATATCCCTGTTATTAGATGTTTAAAATTCAAAAAATAATTAATTCAATAAATTTTTGAAACTAAATCCATAGAATAAAAACATAGTTTTTCAAAATGTATTTTTCAAAGGTAAAAATTTCTCACATTAGGCTAGGTGCGTGGCTCACACCTGTAATCCCAGCACTTTGGGAGGCCAAGGTGGGCGGATCACGAGCTCAGGAGTTCGAGACGAGCCTGGCCAACATAGTGAAACCCCATCTCTACTAAAAATACAAAAATTAGCCAGGTGTGCTGGTGCATGCCTTTAGTCCCAGCTACTCAGGAGGCTGAGGTGAGAGAATCGCTTGAACCCAGGAGGCAGAGGTTGCAGTGAGCCAAGACCATGCCATTGCGCTCCAGCCTTGGGGAGAGAGTAAGAGTCTGTCTCAAGAAAAAAAAAAAATTCTCACATTATTGTAAATACTATTACAATAGCTAACAGAAATTCAAGATTCATAATAAATTATTTTTTTCTGATGCTAATACAAATACACATTTTACTGCATCTTGGGTGTTGTAAAAAACAATTTACTAAAACAAAAAAAAGAATGTATACCTTAAATACATAGAATTTTGTCATCACACCTTAATATGAGAAAATAATGTTCTTCTTTTCCAAAGTAAAAAGAAATTAATAGAGCAAAGCTATATTTTACAACAATGTACATATAATCCATAATTCTGTCTAATACTTGATATTCTACTAACTGAATTGAAGCAGTACTTGCCAACATTTACATATACATGAATAATTGAACTATAAAAGTTATGAGATGCTGATCTGAATTTAAAAAGTCCCTCTGTGATAGTAAACATATGCATAAATTAATTCTATAAAGTTTTATTGCATTTTCTCAAAATACATTGAAGTTCTGTAGTCAAAGTAATCAATAGAGAGCCAAAACTGTTTTTGAACAGTTTAGCATATTTTCATTACTAAAAACAAAACTTGCCAATAGATATAAGAAAAAGAGCTGACCAAATTAGTTTATTAGAGTTTAAATAGCATAAAATAATAATTTGGAAATTCTAAAATTGTATTTTAGAAAATCATGACAGGTAGAAAAATTATTTTAATACAGGTCTCATTTGAATTAGATAAACTTATATTCTATACCTGAATAAAAAGTAATTGAAAATACCTATGACTTTGCAGCAACAACAAATGGCAAATGATAAAAAATTCAAATTTTTCTTACATAAATATTTGTGAAAAGGGGAAACTGAAGACAGAAAATATGATAGTTTAAAGTGAAACATTTACATAGTTTAATGTAGATAAAAGTAAATTGAGAAAATTCCTATTTGGCATTATTTGCTGTGAGTTTACCAAGATAATGTTTTTCTCCATTTTAAAAACAATGGTCTATGGTCAAAAAGTAAGTCAAACTCTCCCTGTTTGCAGGTGACATGATTCTATATCTAGAAAACCCCAAAAGCTCCTTCAGCTGATAAACAACTTCAGCAAAGTTACAGGACACAAAATCAATGTACAAAAATCACTAGCATTCCTGTACACCAATAACAGCCAAACCGAGAGCCAAATCGGGAAGGCAATCCCATTCACAGTTGACACAAAAAGAATAAAATACTTAGAAATATAGCTAACTAGGGAGGTGAAAAATCTCTACAATGAGAATTATGAAACACTGCTCAAAGAAATTAGAGATGAAACAAAGAGAAAAACATCTCATGCTCATAGATAGGAAGAATCAATATAATTAAAATGGTCATACTGCCCAAAGCAATTTACAGGGTCAATGCTATTCCTATTAAACTACCAACAATATTCTTCACAGAACTAAAAAAAAAAAAAAAAAAAAAAACTATTTTGAAATTCATACAGAACCAAAATGGCCAAATAGCGAAGACAATCCTAAGCAAAAAGAATAAAGCTAGAGACATCATGCCGTCTGATTTCAAACTATACTACAGGACTATAATAACCAAAACAGCATGGTAGTAGTAGAAAAACAGACACATAAACCGATAGAACAAAATAGAGAGCCCAGAAATTAGGCCGCATGCCTATAAACACTTGATCTTCAACAAAGCTGACAAAAACAAGCAATGAGGAAAAAAACCCTGTTCAATAAGTGGTTCTGGGATAACTAGCTGGTCATACACAGAAAATTGAAATTGGACCCCTTCCTTACACCATACATAAAAATTCTAAAAATTCAAATTATAATAAAAGAAAAAAAAAATCAACTCCAGGCAGACTAAAGACTTAAATCTAAAACCTCAAACTACAAAAACCCTGGAAGACAACCTAGGCAATATCATCCTGGACATAGGAACGGCAAAGATTTCATGACAAATGACACCAAAAGCACTCAAAACAAAAGCAAATATTGACAAATGAGATATAATTAAACTTAAGAGCTTCTGCACAGAAAAAGAAACTGTCAACAGCATAAACAGACATCCTACAGAATGGGAGAAAATATTTACAAACTATACATCTAACAAAGGTCTAATATCCAGCATCTATAAGAAACTTAAATTTACAAGAGAAAAACAAACGGCCTCATTAAAAAGTAGGCAAAGGGTATGAACAGACACTTTTCAAAAGAAGACATGCACATGGCCAACAAGCACTTGAAAAAAAGGCCAATATTACTGATCATTAGAGAAATTCAAATCAAAACCACAATGAGACATTATCTCACACTAGTCAGAATGACTATTATTAAAAAATAAAAAACTAACAGATGCCTGGCAAGGTTGTGGAGAAAAGTGAACACTTATACACTGTTGGTGGGAGTGCAAATTAGTTCAACCATGTGCAAAGCAGTGTGGCAATTCCTCAAAGAGCTAAAACCAGAACTACCATTCAACCCAGCAACCTCATCACTGTGTATATACACCCAGAGGAATATAAATCATTCTACTACAAAGACACATGCATGTGAACGTTCATTGCAACATTATTCACAATAGCAAAGAAAGACATGGAATTAAACTGTATGCCCATCAGTGACAGATTGGATAAAGAAAATGTGGTACGTACTATGGAATACTATGCAGCCATAAAAAGAACAAGATCATGTCTTTTGTGGAAACATGGATGGAGCTGGAAGCTATCATCTTTAGCAAACTAACGCAGGAAGAGAAAACCAAATACTTCATGTTCTCACTTATAAGTGGGAGCTAAATGATGAGAACTCATAAACACAAAAAAGGGAATGACAAACACTGGGGTCTAGCTGAGGTTGGAGGGTGGAGGGTGGGAGGAGAGAGAGAAGCAGAAAAAATAGCTATTGAGTACTAGGCTTAATACCTGGATGATGAAATAATCTGTACCACAAACCCCCGTGACACATGTTTACCTGTACAACAAACCTTCGCATGTACCTCTGAACCTAAAATAAAAGTTAGAAAGAAAATATTAACAACTTTAAATTTAGTCATCATAAATGTCAAATTTAAAAAAAAAAGATTTTAGGCTGAAGTAAGTGACTCACACCTATAATCATAGCACTTTGGGATGCCGAGGTGGGCGAATCACTTGAGGTCAGGGGTTTGAGACCAGCCTGGCCAACATGGTGAAACCCTGTCTCTAATGAAAATATAAAAATTAGCCAGGTGTGATGGCATGTGCCTGTAGTCCTGGCTATTCAGGAGGCTGAGGCAGGAAAATCTCTGGAACCTGGGAGGCAGAGGTTGCAGTGAGCCGAGATCACAACAGTGCACTTTAGCCTGGGTGACAAAGTGAGACTCTGCCTCAAAAAATAAATATAAAATAAAAAAGATTTTAAATAATATTATAAATAAACTAAAATTTCTAGGAGCAATTTTTTAAAATCAGAAAAATAAGTCATATGATAATACAGATACTCTTAAGAAATGCATAAAATATATGAATATACATGTGTACTTATTGATGTGCATGAAAATACACTAATATATCCAACAAGAATAATCATATCCATTATTTTATAATATTAAAGTAAGCAATAAAAGGAACACTTAAAAATATTTTCTTCAATTTAATTGACTATATTTTTTTATTTGGAAACAATTTTAACACATATTTTAAATAGCTTAAATAGAGAAAAATGTAAATAAAGCTGTATTACAAAGATATTCATTGATAAACATTTCAAAAAATTTTTTAACTTCCTTATTTTTATCACGTATTTTGCTCTAGAAAATTTCCATTCCACATGATACATTTGTTGTATAAGAGATACAAAACAAATTCCTACTAGGGGAAATAAAGCTTCAGTAAGGAGGTGGCATTAAGCTGGGCTTTAAAATTCATGCAGAATTCCCATTGCTTCAAATGGAGAGAAGCAGCAGTGTACCACAGATAAATGAAGTGAGACATAATACGGGTTTGGCTCAAGATAATAAGGAGATGTATAATACTTTTTTATGTATAATACTTTTGTTCCAATTCCCTTTATGCTCCATTTCAGTTTTGTTTCTCTAGTTAAATAACTTTGCATCTCTAAACTTTATTATTCTTATTTGTATAATGAAGAGAGTAACTTATGCCAAGCAAAGATTTTGCAGACACTAGAAATAATATACACAAAATAGTTGGAATATTTCCTGAAAAATAGTAGGTTCCACATAATAACATGATTTATGCTTATGCTCTTTCTGTATTATTTGGAAAGAAATATGTGAAGTGCAGGAAAGTGGTGTGAAGTTATTTTTGTGGGATATCTAATGTGATCCTTCTCCTTTATCTATGTTATCAAATATTTTTCAAAAGCTATATTTCTCATTAATGCTTTTTGTGAGTAAATTAACTAGGAAAATTAGAAGAATGGCCACAATATGCATCATAGAAAGGCATAGATTACAAAGAGAGTATATACACAATACCTGTCCAGAAGATGTGGTATAAGCCAATATTTTAGTTATACTTATTTACTTCAGATATTGCAAATTTTTCTTATTTTTGTACTTTCTTTCTTTTAGTGACATTTCCTATATTTTCATTCACTATGACATTGTTTTCTTTATATCAATAGTCATGAAGAGAACTAACTATTCTAACAAGGGAGTAGTTAGAACAGTTATTTTAAAATACTTCATTAAAGGACTACAACGTGTGTACAATCTATGACTTAGTATTGGTTGATTGTCATTTTTCATGAACTTCATGAATGGGTAATTTTGAACACTGTTATATTATTTCAAAGTGTGTTATTTGTTTGTTCATATGTTTTACAAAGTAACTAACTTGTTGGCTTGAAATTGCAAACTCTGTCTCTTGGTGTTTTAGTCAATTCAGGCTGCTATGACAAAAATACCACAGACTGGGTAGCTTAAACAACAAACATTTATTTCTCACAGTTCAGTAGGCTGGGAGACCCAGATCAGGGTGCCAGTATGGTTAGCTTCAGGTGACAGTTCTCTTCTTGCTTTCCTGACATGGCTAAAAGAGAAAAAGAATGGAAGTAAGTTCTCTTCTTAAAAGGGTGCAAATGTCATTCATGGGGGTTCCACAGCCATTATCTCACCACCCCCCAAAAGCTTCACCTCCTGATACCATCACATTGGGATTAGGATTTGACATGCACATTTGAGAGGGACACAAACATTCATTCCATGACAGATGGTAATCAAAGCAAAGACAATGAATGGGTTTGTCCAGCAAGAGTATGTAGAGTAAGAAGAGAAGACCGTGTGAAACAAATCACTGAAAAAAAAAAAATGTAACAGCCAGAATAACATGATCTAAGGATACTTGGGAGGAATTATGCAAAAAATAAGATTTGAGTCATGCAAGAAAACTCTTTAAATTTTTACTGGAAAAGACGTGAGAGACAGAGTTATGAAAAAGAGAGCATTTGGTGGGGGCAGATCAGTTTTTTCTAATAAAATAAACTAATATGGATTAATTGTACAATCATTCCTTAGTAAATTTCAAAACTGCATCCAGGCAAATCTCTTATGCAACAGGCCTGCCTTAGTTGTGTCTACTGGGTACTTGTTTATTTTTAGGCATGTCAAATTCGACTTGTGAAAAGTTGATTATATTGTCTTTAATGCTGTCTTCTTTTTTCCCCATATTTTTCACACCAAATAACAGTTATTCAAACTAGAAACTAGAAAACAAACATACAGTTATCCAAACTAGAAAACAAAATCAGAATTTACATTTTCTATTTTCCCCACCTCCTGTTGGTTCTCCTCTTAAACTTCTCCTTGTGTGTCTGTAAGCTTGTTATCCACTTTTCGTCACTGCTCTTTGTTTTTTCTGAAGTCAGCTTTCTAACAGATCTCTTTTTTGTAAGTTCTTCTTCTTCATGGCTGCCAGAATTAACCCTGTAAAATTTAATTTTGTTATGTAACATTTTAAAATGCATATTGACTCCTCAGTGTCGAACATATTTCTATCCTTACACTTCACCTACACAAATATTATTTCTGTTTTTCAAATAATCCGTGTTATTTAACTTCTTAGGGGCTTTTCATGTGCTTACTATTTTGTTTTAAGTATTTTGTGTCTTCAATATCTAAGCTTCTATTATCAACTGAAGACTTAGCCCCAGTGTCAACACATCTTTAAGAACTTTAACCTGTAAGGTCAGAATAGTCCCTTTTCCCTATCTGCTCATAACATTATAAACTTAGGGCAATTATAGAACTCAATACATATTATACTGTCATTATTGGTTTATTGCCACTGAAGATTATAATTTTTAGTCCATTGATTATGTCTTATTTGTTTTTACTGCCCTTGTTCCTGTTCCTCTATACCTGCCTCAACTACATAGCTTAGCAGAGTAACTGCTGTATTGCACTTGCTCAATGAATGTTTCTTGAGTAAATCAGTTGAGTTCCAAAGCTAATCCAAGTTGTGCATTTGACAAATTAGAAGCTTGGAACTGTCTTCTGACTTTAATTTTAGAACTATTGCCGTAATAAATTAATGACCGATCTGCCATGATTGCAGGCAAGTAGAGACTTTATTTCTTATCTCAATGTCAGTTGTCTCTTTCTGCCAAAGCACATTTTATTTGATGATTGTGCACAATTATATCTCTGTTTGGTTTTTATTTGAATAAATTTAGAACATATAGCTGGAGATGGTAGCTCACACTGATGATGAAAATAGACATTTATCAAGGTTATTATGTAGCTAGCACTGCATGTACACAGAGGTATTTAGGGAGCCACACATATGTCCAAGGCAAGACATATGCTCATAAAATGTCTGAGAAGATTGTATCCTTTTATCTAATGCTAATCTCCAAGCTTAGAACAAGGCAAGTGAAAGGTCAAAGGAGATAAAAAATACAAAGGAGATAAAAAATTTACAAGAAGGTGTTATGGACTAAATATTTGTTCCCCTCTCCCCAAAACTGTATATTGAATTTCAAAATCCAGTGTGATAGTATTTGGGGGTCTTTTGGAGCTAAAGAGATCTTGAGAAATTTGCTCTTATAATGTGAGTAGTGCCTTACAAGAAAATGCTGGAGAGCTCACTAGATTTTTTTTCCTCCATGTGAGAATACAAAGAGAAGTTAGCTGTTTGCAGCCTAGGAGAGGGCTCTCACCAGAAATTGACCATGCTGGCACCCTTATCTCAGACTTCTCACCCTTCAGAACTGTGAAAAATAGATGTCTGTTGTTTAAGCCATCCATTCCATCATAATTTGTGAAAGCAGTCTGAACTGACTTAGGCAAAGGTTCAATAGCAAATTTGAGCAGTTAGAACACAGAATCCGCAAACTTGAAGATAAGACCATTGAAATGATTAGTCTGAGAAGCAGAAAGAAAAAAAAACTGAAGAAAAATTAACAAAACTTACGAACTGTGGGACACTATCAGGTGAACCAGCATAAAAATTACAGTAGTTCCAGAAAGAGAAGAGACAGAGAAAAGGGAAGAAATAATATTTGAAAAAAAGTGGCTGAGAACGTCCCAAATTTGATAAAATATATGATCTCAACATCGTAGAAGCATAAGAAAATCCAAATAAACTCAGAGATCCACTTTGAGGCATATTATGATCCAACTATCAAAGGCCAAAAAATAAAAATAAATACAGAATCTTGACAGGAACAAGAGTGGGAAATAATCATGGGCAAGAGTTCCTTAATAAGATTAACAACTGATTTCTCATCAGAGACCAGAAGACATTGAAATGATATATCCAATAAAGAAGTGATATTCAAAAGTATGCAAAGAACACCTAAAACTCAATAATTAGAAAAATAACCCAATGATAAAATGAGGATGAGATCTGAACAGATGCCTCACTGAAGAAGATATAGAGACAACAAATGAGCATGTGGAAAAATGCTCCACATCACGTCATTAGGGAATTGTAAACTAAACAATAAGCTATATCACTATATACTTGTCAAAAGGACTAAAATTCCAAACACACAAAAAAATACCAAATACTGGCAAGAATGGGGAGCAACAAGAACCCTTATTTATTGCCAGTGAGAATGCAAAATAGTACAGCCACTTTGGAAAATATTCTAATAGTTTCTTACAAATTTAAAGATAGGCTTACCATACAATCAAGCATTTGTAGTCCTTAGTATTTACCGAAATAAATACCAAGGGGGAAGCATATCTACACAACAGCCTGCAAACAGGTGTTTATAGCAGCCTTATTGATAATTGCCATAAGTTAGAAGCAACCAATGTGTCCTTCAATATGTGAATGAGTAAAGCGACCATGGTACATTTCATGCAATAGAATAAGAATATTTTTAGTGATTAACAAGAAATGAGACATAACCAATGAAAAGACATAAAACATTAAAAGTATATTTATAAGTAAAAGAACCCAATATTAAAATGTTACCTACTATATGATTCCAACTATATGACAAATTTTATTTTATAAATGCTTTACCACAAAAGTTAATTCTAAAAATGTTTGAATGCCACCAAAAAACATACAAAAAACATGGTGGAGATCATCTTTATAGTTTTTTATAATAATCCTCTTGATAAAGATTATATCATAAGAAATCTTGACAGTTTACATTCAAGGATATGACATTTTATTTACAAATTAATGAAATCTAATAAAATGTGACAATGAAAATTTAACTGAGTATAAAAGAACCTAAATTAGTAGACGGTGAGAGAGGAATGGGGGAGGGGAAGTTTATCAAGAAGTTCTACATCAGTACAGAGCTTCATAAATTAGTGCATCACAGCATGGTGAAGAGCAATTGTAAAGCAAATGAAAATGTTGTAGAACTCTTATTAGTATCTGCAGCCACCCTGGCACTTTAAACATATCCAGTAGGAGAGGTTAATTCTCTCAGCAGGAGACCACTCACATTACTTTTTTCTCCCTATAAAATAATGCATCGTTTTGTCATGCTGGTAAAAAACACATAACATTAAATGTACCTTTTCAACCAATATTTAAGTATACAATTAAAAAGTGTAAAGTACACTCACATTGATGAACAACAGATCTCTTGAACTTTTTCATTTTCCATTGCTGAAACTTTGTATCCACTAAACTATCTTCTCCTCAGTCCTAAGTAAGTACCTTTCCACTTTCTGTTTCTAATTTTTTGACTACTTTAAATATTTCTTTCTTTTCTTTTCTTTTCTTTTTTTTTGAGATGGAGTCTCACACTGTCACCCAGGTTGGAGTGCAGTGGTGTGATTTCGTCTCACTGCAACTGCTGCCTCCTGGGTTCAAGCGATTCTCCTGCCTCAGCCTCCCAAGTAGCTGGGATTACAGGCGCCTACCACCATGCCCAGGTAATTTTTTTTTTGTATTTTTAGTAGAGATGAGATTTCACTATGTTGGCTAGGCTGGTCTCAAACTCCTGACATCGTGATCCCCCCACCTTGGCCTCTGAAAGTGTTGGGATTACAGGTGAGCCACTACGCCCGGCCTACTTTAAATATTTCATATGAGTAGAATTATACACTATCTCTCCTTTTGTGACTGGCTTATTTAGCTTAGCATAATGTCCTTGAGGTTCATTCATATTGTAGCACATGATGTAATTTACTTATTTTTTAAGTCTGCATAATATTCCATTGTGTATATGTACCACATTTTCTTCATTCATCAATAGACATTTGGGTTGCTTCTACATCTTGGCTGTTGTTAATAATGCTGCAATGAATATGCATGTACAAATATCTCTGCTAGATCCTGTTTTGAATTACTTTGACTATATACCCAGAAGAAGAATTAATGGCTCGTATGGTGATTCTATTGTTTAGTATTTGTGGAACCTCCAAACTCTTTTTCATGAGAGCCGAACCATTTTATATTTCCATCAACAAACATGAAGTTCCTAACTTCTCTTACTCATTATTTTCTATTCTTGAAATAGTGGCTTTTCTGATGGTTGTGGGGTGATATCTCATTGTGGTTTTAATTTGTATTTCCCTGATAATTAGAAAGTTGAGCATCTTTTAATGTGCTTATTGGCTGTTTGTATATCTTCTTTGCAGAAATGTCTATGTAAGTCCTTGACCCATTTTTAAATTGGTTTGTTCTTTGTTGTTGTTTCCTTGGAAAAGTCCATATATTCTAGATATTAACTCCTCATCACTTATATTATTTGCATTTATTCTGTGCCATTCCATAGGTTATCTTTCACCTGTTGTTTTCCTTTATGTGCAGATGATTTAAGTTTGATATAGTCTGATTTGTGTAGTTTTAATTTTGTTGCCTGTGCTTTTTGTATCACATTTAAAAAACTGCCAAATTCAATGTCCTGAAGCTTTTCTTTTATTTTTTTCTGGAAGTTTAAGGTCTTACATTTAGGTATTTAGTTCATTTTGAGTTAATTTTTGCATATAGTATAGGGTAAGGGCCCAACTTCATTTCTTTGCATGTGGGTATCCAGTTTGCCAAACATCATCTGAAGAGGCTGTCCACTTCCTTGTACTAAATGAATGGTGTTTTGCTGCTGCTTTTAAGATTCTCTGTTTGTGTGTAACTTTTGACAGTTTGATTATACTGTGTCTCGGTACAGAGTTTTTTAGATTTATCTTATTTGGAATTATTTGAGCTTCTTAAATGTTTAGGTTCCTTTATCTCTTAAGATTTAAAAAACTGGGGGCCATAATTTACAAGTTTTCAGAACTTTCTCATTTACTTCTCTTCTGGTATTCCCATAATGCATATGTTGCCCTGCTGGATGGAGTCCCATAATTTCTTTAGGCTCTTCATTGTTCTTCTTTTCTTTTTGCTCCTGTGACTCTAATTTTAGAAGTCTGTCTTTGATTTTGCTGATTTTTTCTTCTGCCTAGCCAAGTTACCTGTTGAGTCTTTCTAGTGAATTTTTCAGTTCAGTTATTTTATACTTCAACTCCAGAATTTCTATTTGGTTCTTCATAGTTTATACTCTGTTAATATTCCTATTTTGTTTATTTGTTATATTCCTCATTTCATTTAGTTGTCTGTTCATATTCTCTTTTAATTCATTGCACATACTTGACTAATTTCAAGTTCTATGTCTGGCAATTCCTATATCTTCATTTGTTTTCGGTCAGTTTCTGGAGATGTAATTTTTTTTTCCTTTTAATGTGTGAGAATTCTTTCTTTTTATACTTTGTATTCTTTTGTTGTTGAGATTTTAACATTTAAAAAATCAGTCAACTCTCCCAGATTTTGTGAGATGCTTTTCCATAAGGAGAACTCTCCTCACTAATTCTGGATAGAGATTCTGTGGCCTACTCATGCTTTTTTTCTAGTATGCATTCCTTTCTTTCTCCTTTAGGCTTGTGTGTGTGATCTGTTTGAAAAGGTTTGTTGGTTTCTATGGAAGACCCTCCCCTGGGGCTTGAGGTACAGTGGCCTTTCTGGGGCTGCATTAAATTGTTGTACTGGTGCTCCACCTCGTGTCTCTGTCTGGAACTGCAGTTTTTGGTGTCCCTTTGGTTGCCTTTGCTTGCAAAGACCGCATTTTTATTAGTACTTGAATATAGGCAAGTCAGAAGCCAGTCCTTGGGCAACCTCCCTAAAAGTCAAAATATTGAACATAGGGGATTTAAATGTTTCCTTCCAATTGCATTGCACACTGTGGAGTGAGAAAGACTCTAGTGAGAGAGACTAGAAACAATCATGATTTTTCTTGCCAGGTTGTTTTCACGATAGCCTGGAGGTACAGAAACCTTGTAATTGGTTTCTGAAGTTCTCACAGAGGCATTTAGTACATATGTTGTTAAAATTGTGTCTTGCTGTTGAGGTTCCAGGGCTGTTCTGCTCTCTTGCTGATGTCACTCTCTTCCACATTTTTTAGTCCTTTTTAATAAAATGATTTTTTAATGATTAGGACCTGAACAATTTTCATCACTATTCTATGGCATAAAGACTGCATACATTTTTACAAGATGTTAGAATTGACTATCTTTGAAGAAAATCTTCATAATTTTTGTCTAACTCTGTTGCCCCTTTCTCCTGTTTTATTCTTCCCATCATCAACTTAATACAACTAGTTTTGATACTCTTCTGCCTTTTATGCTGTTCCTTAGATAACTTTTTATATTTTATTTTAAAACTTTTAGTTATCTCTATAAGTTGTATCATTTAATAAATCTTTTGAATTCCTTTTATCTTCATTGATAACATATATCGTTTGACAGTTTCTTATGCAGAAAGGAACACACCCACATTTTGTCGGCTATCAAAGAGTTTTGTTGGGCCTTTTTATCTCTGTCCCCCAAACATGGCCTAGGGCCAGACACAGAGTAGGTTTTGGTTATATAAATGTTCATTCATTATTTCTTAAGCATCTTTGTGACAGGCACTGTCCTAATCACTGGGGATGGAGCAATGAACAAAACAGACAAAAACCTATGACTTGGTGGGGCTAATATTCTGCTGTGGCAATATAAAATAAACTCATAAAGGAATAAATGTATTGTGAGCAGAAAGGGGTGCAATTTTAAAGAGATTGGTCAAGGAAAACCTCACTGTGAAAGTTCCACTGAGCAAAACTCTTAAGGGTGTAAAGGAATGAATGATAGAAATACGACTACGGGGAAGAGCCCTTCATGTCAAGTGAAAAGCAAGAACAAAAAGCCTGGAGCAATACAATGAATCTGGAATGCTCAATATACAGCAAGAAGGACTAATGTAGCTGGAGAGGAATGACCAAGGACAAGAGTAACAAAGTATAAGATTAGAAAGATAAAGAGGAATATTTGTGGGGAGGTGGGTGTAAAAAAGAGGATAGGTTGTTTATGGTCTCATAGGTTACTGGAAAAACTTGATATTACTGTAAGTCACATGGGAAGACAGAGTGGCAGCATGGTCTAGTTCTGATTTATAAAGGACTTCTTTAGCTACTTTGTTGAGAAGAGACTGCTAGGCAGATGTGCACAGAAGTAGAAACATGGCTCAGAGGCTCTTGCAACAATTGAAGCTAGGCATGGTGGTGGAAACCACTGGGAAATAAGGAGGTAATTAGAAGAGGTCCTTTAGTCAGTTCAGGCTGACAGAATAGCATAGACTTGGTGACTTAAACAACAAATAGTTATCTCTCACATTTCCAGAGGCTGAGAATTCTGATATCAGGGTTCTGGCATAATTGAGTTCTGATAAGGGCCCTATTCCTGGTTTCCAGAAGACCATATCCTCGTTGTGTCATCACTTGGGGGTAGAGGAGAGAGAGAGAAAGAGAGAGAGAGAGAGAGAGAGAAAGAAAGAAAGAGAAATAGAGGAAATCTCTAATTTCTTGTCTTATAAGGGCACTGATCTTATCAAGAGGGCTCCATTCTCATGACCTAATTGCCTCAGAAAGACCCTATCACCAAACATCAACACACTGGAAATTAGAGTTTCAACATATAAATTTGAGGTAGGGGATATAAACATGTAATATATAACAGGGTAAATATTAATAGTAGAGAGCCCAAAGAAATGTGTTTATGGATATAAATGTGAGCTGTAATAGAAATGATTAATCGATACATTTTATTAACATGAAATTGACAAATAAAACATCTATAACCACTGCATCTTACACTGGATGCCAGTCACTTGTGTTGGTCATAGAATTTTTCTTTGCCTCTGCAAAGTTCTATTTTTCAGCTGGCTTCCTGGAAATGCTACCTTTGAGAATGTACTGCCACTCCCCTCCCAGTTAGCCAATGCTATTCACGTGGAAATAAAGAACAGCTCACCATCATGGCCATCTGAGAACATGATGTAGCTTTCTATAAATCAGTTAATTAGATTAATTTTAAAATAACAACCTTAACTGTAATGCTTTAATATTTTGATATTATAACCAAATTAGAAATGATGCTTTATCAGTGTAGTGATAATAACATTTAAATGGCTGAGTAGTAGTACCTGGTAAAAGGGAAAACTAAGTATGGCTTTTAAGATACAAATAATGTTTTTAAGTAAAGAAGAAAAGCTATTATAATTCCATGTGCCTATTTACATTTTATAGTCCTTTGATTAACCATTTTTTCCCTTTCTTTCTGATTTTTCTTAGATGTTCTTGGCAGCTCTGTCACTCAGCTTTATTGCTAAGGCACTAGGTGCAATTGTTATGAAAAGTTCCATCATTCATATAGAAAGGAGATTTGAGATATCCTCTTCTCTTGTTGGTTTTATTGACGGAAGCTTTGAAATTGGTAACATTTATTTTCTATTTTAATAACCAAACTTGCAAAGTTAAAAAACAAAAAACATGCTTTACACCACTGGTTATCAACTGGGGTAAATTTATCTCTCACAGGCATTTTGGCAATAACTAAAAACATTTTTGGTTGTCATAACTGGACAGGGATTGGGGGGTAAGGGAGGTGCTACTGGTATCTAAAGGTGGAGGTCAGGGTACTGCTAAATATTCTATAATGCGCAAAGAATGATGTAACTGAAAATGTTGATAGTGAGGATGTTCAGAAACCCTGATTCTACACAAATGCATTTTTTGCAAACTAATGCCATGTCATACTTTACCTCCCCTCTCTCAAGATGAAGAAACTTTGGGAGAGGACTGTTATTCTTAAGGAGAAAGGAATCTTTTCAGAGCAACCTACATTAGACCTCTATTGTTTCACTAAGCACACAAAAATCTTTCCTTTGAAATATTGAAGATATTTTGTTGTCTTCATTTTATGTTGGATTTCTCCAATAACAGCTCAGGGAAAACATTCTCTGGTTCATATTTGTGTTTTTCCCTATTAGTAATTTTCTTCTAGATCATTTATAAGGTGAATATTAAATTTTCTGGGAATTTTTCTCTTTAAATTTTTTTCTTCTAAATTTCCATTGTTTTTCTTTATGTTTCATTAATCTTTGATGCCATCATCCATCTTACCATATCAAGTTCTAATTTGTATATTTATCTGTATTTCATATTTACAACAGCACTTTATTATTCCCTTATTATTTTTAGGCTGCCAGTTCTGATTTTATGGATGCAATGTGCCCTTGTACCCCTAAAGGTACTAAATTTTTTATAAAGTAAAAAATTTACTCATTCCTTTCGGTGCTTTTCTTCCAAATTATTTTTATGCTATTTTTTTCATAAGTGCTCAGTAATCTCTAACTGCTATTTGTTTATTGTTATGCATGAGGCTCCAGATGGATTAGAAGTGGTCATGACTCTTTTCACTTGATATGCTCTGTGTATATTATTTAATATAAATGACTTATACACGACATTAAATCTCAAGTGATTTCTCCTCCAGGAGACTTCTGGAAGCTTTTTTTTTTTTTTTGAGACTGAGTCTCGCTCTGTCGCCCAGGCCGGAGTGCAGTGGTGCGATCTCCCCTCACTGCAAGCTCTGCCTTTCTCCTGCTTCAGCCTCCCGAGTAGCTGGGACTACAGGCACCCGCCACCACGCCCGGCTAATTTTTTGTATTTTTAGTAGAGACGGGATTTCACTGTGTTAGCCAAGATGGTCTCGATTTCCTGACCTCGTGATCCACCCGCCTTGGCCTCCTAAAGTGCTGGGATGACAGGCGTGAGCCACCACGCCTGGCCTCTGGAAGCTCTTAATTAAGTTCCCCCTTTCTGTGATTTAATAGCACCTCTGTCCCTCTGTTTTTATCATTAGTATGAAACTTCTTGAAGACAGATGCCATGGTTTATTCTTTTTCAAGTAACTTTCTTATTTCTGGCTCTGAGCTTCACGTCAGGTACATGTTAGAAATTTAAATAATATTAAGAATAAATAAAGAAATGCATGAAGGAGCACCTTACCCTCATCAGGAAGATTCAACTCCATTTTTCTTCATTCCAATATAATCCAGTCAACTCCAAATTTTTCAGTAAAAGTTTACTTCACTAATATTGCCAAGTAATTCAAGTGCTTTTTTTTTTTGTATTTAAAACAACTTTTCAATGAATGGTCTAATGTAGGTGAATTCACCTTCTCGATTAAATTACATCATCTTTGAGGGAAGGCACTATGTCTTGGACTCTATTTGCATTCATTCTGGGGTTTTCAATTCAAAATTGAACTAAGTTGTATCAACATAATTTTGTTCCCTTTCTAGGAAATTTGCTTGTGATTGTATTTGTGAGTTACTTTGGATCCAAACTACACAGACCAAAGTTAATTGGAATCGGTTGTTTCATTATGGGAATTGGAGGTGTTTTGACTGCTTTACCACATTTCTTCATGGGATAGTAAGTGTTTAAAAAAAAAAAAAAATCTCTGTGCCACTAACTATCAGTACCTTGTAAATTAGGAGTAGAATTTTATTATTAACCCTTTAAATAGGCAGTTACCTTTTGAGAAGAATACCCACTAAGTGTGTATAGAAAGTGTCTATTTGTCTAAATAATCACTTTATTTATCATAGCTTTCATAGACTTTGAAATAACAAAAAGACTAAACTGCAGAGTTTCAAATGAAATAAATAGACTTTTTATGAGTTTTTAGTATAACATATATACTGTACGTCTTTGCCTATAAGATTTTGATTATTTTTGATAAGACTTCAACACTTATACCTATACCCACTGAAGTATAGTTGTTCCCATCATTTCACTGAAGCTGTTATTCCTAAGGTCACTGTGTAGTTATAATTACAGTCAGATGCTCCTGAGAAAAGTTAAAAAGGCACATGAGGGAGAAACTTATTTTTCACATTGCGGTTAAGGTAGCCAGTTCAAGGATGATATGATTCTACCTCTTTCCATCATAGTGCTATGCCTCACATGGTCTTGGCCTCATGATCCAAATTGTGGCAATGTATTTCCAGGCAACAAGATAGAAGAAGAAAAGAAGAAACAAACAGTCCACACAGGCTGAGGCTTAAGAAGCATTTTCAGAAGCAAAATATCTCTACTGACTTTACATTTACCAGATGTTAGTTACATTTCAAGCATAGATATATAAATGCTGAAAAAAATAGACATTATTCCAAGATACCATGTTCCCAGTTAAAAATCCCAACTATAATTACTGTGGAAGGAAAGAAGAGAGGATATTGGGAGACAATGAGCAGTTTCTGTTAGAGACACCAATTACTTACTCATTGCCAAATCCAGCAATGACATCATTTGCTCACCATATTAATTCCATTCCCCTGCCATATTTGGCCCTTATAGGAAGTTTCTTCTTAGTGGTACTGCTCTAGCTTGTTTTCATCATACTGCACTCTCTTGATTCATTTTCTATCTTTGTGTCTTCTTCATCATGTCCATTTTTTTTCCCCTGCTTTTGACACCATACCGTCGGAGTCCCCTAATTCCCTTTTTAATCTTTATTTATATAATCTTCATGAGTTGTATGGAAAATAAACCTTAAAGGCAAGTATGACAGCTTCATCTTCCATTCTACCCTAAAATTAAGGACCACAATCTAGATCAGCATTGCTCTAAATATGCCATAATATGTGATGCCTTTGCACCTGGTATTTCTACAGCCTTGAATACCTTTGCTTCTTTGTCTACCCTTCTATTCATCTTCCAGATTCGTTTTACCTGTCATTCTCATTTTGATGTCTTCTCTGATCTATTCCCACAACCTCCAAGCAAAGTTGATCATATCCTTTGTCTTTGTGACAACTCAGGACCTTATATATTAAACTTATTATAACTTTTATCATCTATGTTTATACTAGTGTGAAATTCCCTAAGTACAAAAACTGTGTGTTTTATTTCTAGCTCTTGAAGCTGAGCATAATGCCTGGAATACAGTAGGCTACCTTTAGAGCTCACATGGTACCTAATTATGGATATTAACATCTCTGTTATTCCTATCAAGTTTTCTCTCATGTAGTTGATATGGATTAGATTTTATTTTTACTACATTTTGAAAAGTCATGCATTAGAGCGTGTGTGTGAATCTGTGTCCATGAAAGAAAATCTGACAGACTGATCATCTTTGAAGATAATTCAAAAGGATGAATGGTTACATACAATTAATAATTACTTTTAAAAAAGGTGAAACCAGGATATTTCATATCTTGACCAAGATATAACCACTCTTAGGATAATAGCAAGGTGATAACCCACTTAGCCTGGGGTGTATTGAATTATCTTTCTTACTGGACACTTCCATTTCACTTTTACCCATCACATCTCTTAAAACACATGCTGGGAAATTGACAGAAAGTACTGTGGTAATTTGGGGAAGATAATGGTGCAAATAAAGGGGAATATTTCTCTGTATTTCTAGGAAAAGTGAAAATATTCAGTAGATAAGCAAAATGTTTAATTCAGTGATGTTCTTACAGTTACAGGTATTCTGAAGAAACTAATATCGATTCATCAGAAAATTCAACATCAACCTTATCCACCTGTTTAATTAATCAAATTTTATCACTCAATAGAACATCACCTGAGATAGTGGGAAAAGGTAAGAATTAATATTGACAGTAAAAAGTCTTCTAAAATGTATAAATTTAATTACATCTCTAAAAATTGTTGTGATATTCATTAGCAAAATTTAATTAAGAATGAATAGGAAAAACATTCGACTCTTACAGACATAATTATAGTGTTAATATACACAGTTCACCCTGTAACAACACAGGTTTAAACTATGCGTTTTCACTTCTATGCAAATTTTTTCCATCTGAACTGGATGATAAACCTGCCGATAAGAATATCTGACATTTTCTATATTTGGATTGAACAGGGCCAACTGCAGAACTTAAGTGTGCATGAATTTGAGAATACACAGGCAGCCCTGTAACAAATTCCTTAATATACCAAGGGATGACTGTATTATATGTAAAAGCATTTAGAAGTAGATCAGAAAAGAGAATATTTTCAACAGGAAATTGACAAAGAATATATGCATTAAAATAAAACAGAAGGAAATGGTATAAATATGTAAATAATATAACTTTGCTTTCAATGCAAAAGGCAAACTACTATATCATTTAAAGACTTTTTGCCTATTATAACACAAATTATAAATTATAATTGCAAATTGTACTGCTAAAGATTTTTTTAACCTATTAAATAGAAAAAGACTAAAAATATATAGAAATGAGGTAGAGGCAAAAAAGGATTTCACATTGTATATATTGCTGGAAGTATATACATGTGTAAATCTTTCTGGAGATTCATTATCAATATATGTTAAGAACAAAAATATACTTACCTACTTAGTCTGAAATTCTGCTATTATTGATTAATCTTAAAGAAATAACCAGGAAACTGCAAAATGAATTATTTACAGTTATAGTCATGATAAACCTAATAGAATAAAACAACAAAAAAGAAATTAAAAAATAAGATATTGAATAAACATATTTGGAAACTTATTCAGCACATTAATGTCCAGTCATTAAAGTTTTGATATTAAAGAAATCTTAACAACATGGAACAATTGTTATAATATGGTGTTAACTGTATATACCACTTAATAATATGAACTGGATTTTTAAATATATAATGGACATAATGAATATAATGCATATATTTAGTGCAAATCTAGAAGATATGTAAAAACGCTTGAGGTGATCGTGTGTGTAATGTGATTACAGATAATTTTTACCTGTTTGTGCTTTTCTGTATGATATGGCTTGACTATGTCCCCACTCAAATATCACCTTGATTGTAATAATCTCCACATGCCAAGAGTGGGGCCACGTAGAGATAACTGAATCATGGGGGCGGTTTCCCCCATACTGTTCTCGTGGTAATGAATAAGTCTCACAAGATCTGATGATTTTATAAATGAGAGTTCCCCTGCAAAAGCTCTCTTGCCTGCCACCATGTAAGACATGTCTTTGCTCTTCCTTCATCTTCCGCCGTGATTGTGAGGCCCCCCAGCCATGAGGAACTATGAGTCCATTAGACCTTTTTCCTTTATAAATTACCCAGTCTCAGGTATGTATTTATTAGCAGCATAAGAATGGACTAATACACCATATTGTCAAAGTTTGCAAAGTGAATATAGATTACCTGTACTTGTAAATTTAAAAAAATGAGTAGAATAATTAAGAGTTTACAAGTAGTTAAATTTGTAATAGAAATGCTAAAATTAATGTTTAAAATGAAACACTCTCTTATCTACATAGGTTGTTTAAAGGAATCTGGGTCATACATGTGGATATATGTGTTCATGGGTAATATGCTTCGTGGAATAGGGGAGACTCCCATAGTACCACTGGGGCTTTCTTACATTGATGATTTTGCTAAAGAAGGACATTCTTCTTTGTATTTAGGTAATGTACACAAAATATTAAATTGTATGACCACTTTCCCTTTGTCTACTTTTGAAATAGTAGAGTTACTAAACTTATTATTTTACCTATTAGAACATATATTTGGGTATATGTATGGTATCATATTTCTTTTTAAAACATGGTGAATAAGAACCATGCATTCTTGGCATCTAGTAAAGTTGCTTTATAATATTTTCAGGTATATTGAATGCAATAGCAATGATTGGTCCAATCATTGGCTTCACCCTGGGATCTCTGTTTTCTAAAATGTACGTGGATATTGGATATGTCGATCTAAGTAAGTACAACCAGAACAAGGTACCATGATAATGTCTTTCTAAGCACACAGAAAAAAAGCATTTTTTCAAATAACTGAATTCACTCTTTCAATAGTCCTTTGCTTAATATAATTAGAAGGTTACAAGTAGGAAATAAATGCATTACTAATCAGAATAAATATAAAATTCAGCTCCTATTTATACTATCTTTTACAACTGAGTGTAAAATAAGAGAATGTAAACAAAGTTATTTTCATGAGCTTGGTCCAAAATAACCGTATGTAAAAAGTCTCCCTCCCAAACTGACTGTCCAGTCAAGTAAATTTTATTTTTCAGTTGATGGTGGCTTGGATGTTGATGTGTAGAACTTAAAGTTTGCTTTGCTAAAGTCTTCTTGTGGCTGCTGCATTGATTTATGGCTAGAGTCATTTGAGAGACTTCACTGTGTATTTTTTGGTCATTTTCCTTAGTCCTAGCAGAGGGCTTGGCATATGGCAATATTCAGTAAGTACTTGTTGAACAAAGGAATAAAACAGAGGACACATAAATAAAATGTATGATTTTCTTCTTCATTCTCACAGCGTACTTTCCTTCTTATAGATGAAAGAGATGCCATGTTATAAAAACTGTCTCAATTTCAGGCCCTTTGCCTTAAAAAATATTCTTGCACCATATCTATATATTCTTTTTCTTTTTCGCAACTCAGTGGAAAATATATACATCTATATCCAATGTTGATAGATCTAGCTGGAGCTTAGATTCTCCCTTCCCACTTCTTTGTCTCCATCTTCTCTTTTATTTAGCAAACACACCCAAGTATTTCCCATCTTTATACATAGCTAGTGTTTTATACCCCCACACAACTTTCTAGCTGAATCTTTTTTTTATTCCTCTTTAGAGCCAAGCACCTAGGAAAACATTAACTAAATTAGCTAAGATATCTCACCTTCTCACCGCCCATCCACTTCTAAATCCAGTATAATCTGCTTCTGTTATTAGTGAAACACAATCAATTTCTACCTACTTTACTATAGATTAGTAAATCGGTATATTTCTATCATTTGTGTTAATTGATATTTCCAGTGCTTCTTCATGTTTTCCCTTCTTAGATATCTTATTAATACCTAAAGCACAATATGTCAAAATCTGATCTCATCACCTTACCTCCAAACCCACTTTATTCCCTATATTCCTCCTCTTGATGAATATCCATACCTTATTCAATTACTGACTGAGTTACTGTGCCCTGTAATCTCACATTTCTCTGCATTTACACTTGGTAAAACTTTTTCCTCTTTTTCATTTGCATAGTTCTTGAAGTCTCTTCCAAAATGTGGCTCCTCTTAGAGAAGCCTTACTTCATCGCTTTCCATTAGTCCGAAATTAATAGCCAAGAGCATGCCTTTATTGTAACCCTTCTCACAATCAGCTATTAATATTTGTGTGCTTACCTGCCATCTCTTTACCACATGACAGAATGGCATGTTCTTAGCAAATAATAATTAGTTATGTTTGTGAATAAATAAATACAATTTTCTATCTCACTAGGCCTTCAATAGATCATTCCAAAGAGCTCAAAGGATTCATTTCCAAGATGGGATAGACATCACAGTGGGCCAACAACAGCCAAAAACGTGAAAGTGTTTGCTAATCTAAAACTAGAAAGAAAATATTTGATAAAATGTTTTACATGTTCAATTTTAGACATATGCCTTAGAGTAGCTACACATTATGTACATTATTTCTACTCACTCAACTCCAGTTTCATCGCTGCTTTATCAAGAAGAATACAGAAATAAGTGGTAAATGTCCTTAGGTTAATTATTTTATAAGCTCTCTAATAAGAAACTATTACATTATTTGAGAATCTGTCACGATACAATTTCTAACATTGAATGTTCAGATATTATTATATCTTCTCTTATTCAGTGATGAGTATGAGCTTCACTTACAAAGTATACTTTGGCAAACTCCAATGCCTAAAGGAGCTGAAGACGTAAAAATAAATGAGTAAAGAGTGCCAGGAACAGGAATTTAGGGTGTGATGGTTAGAATAGGAGAATTCTTTTGGTTGTGAACTGCTCTCCCCACACATCCAAAAGCACTTGTGTTCCTCAGCTCTGGTCTATTCTTTTAATGCACAAATTTAGGCCCTGCATTGGCAAGGACTTCTGATTGGTTTCCAAGAAAATCCAAACACCAAAATTTTTGCGTAGAATTTTTCAATTTTTAAGACTGAGTGAGCCAAGAAAAACTTTTTCTCAGGTCCTGTCTAGCGAGATTATGACCCTTAGTTAGTAGAACAGTGAAAGAACAGAAAAAAAAGTCATCAAAATTACATTTGTCACAGGTGATGAATAAATACTTTGCATGTAGATGGAGTCACTGATTTAACCAATCATTTCCTGAAGTCTGAGTTGTTGATTATGACACAATTCGATCATATAAATCAAATTTAAACCCAGATCTGTGCATCCTTGAAAATAATTATTTCTAGATAGTTTGTAATCAAGTCAATGTTATCTTATATTAGTGACTTTTCTTATAGATTAGAGTAATGGCACCATTTAATCATGCCACAAACTTCTGTGGTATGTGTTTCTGTATGCATATGCTTTTTTATTTCTTATTATTTTTCTTTTATTGTGGTAAGAACAATTAAAATGAAATCTACCTTCTTAACAGGTTTTGAAACATACAGTGGACCCATGAACAATAGGTTTAAATTATGCTCGTCCACTTATGCACAGACTTTTTTCAATAAATATATTGAAAAAATTTGGGGAGATTTGTGAAAATTTGAGAAAATTTATAGATGAATTGCATAGTGTAGAAGTAAAGGAAACCCTAAGAAAAAGGTATATCATGAATGCATAAAATATATTTAGAGACTCAACTATTTTATCATTCACTACCATAAAATATACACAAATCTACTATAAGAAATTAAATTTATTATAGGGTACAAGATGGCCAACTAGACACACTCAGGAAGCACCACTTCCGCTGAGGAAGCCCAAAATATTGAATAAACTAACATACTTCGAGCATATCTTTTGAGAGAAAACACTGAAAGTCAATAGAGAGGTAACACAGACACTGAGGCTGAAGAGAGAGAAAGCTGGAAACCCAGTGCAGGATTGTTGAACACCAGAGATAGTTTCCAGCCCTGAATGGCTCCTAGCTAAGAGGTGAGTCAAGTGGCAGTGGGACAGCCTACTCTCACTGTTGACATCTGGGATCCTACCTACAAGAGAATCCATGACCCCCAGAGACATTGGAACAGGCAGGGGCATCTGCCCAGAGAGTAGGCAGAAACAGAACTACAGCCAGCATTGAACCCAGGGGGTTTTGCATGTTGGGTAGCTGCAGCAGAATGCAGCCATAGGCGCCCAACATCCAAGGCTCTCTTTCTTCCACCAAGTAGCTCTCAACCCACCTGACTGCTGAGCGAAGAGACAGCAGGGCCAACTTTCCTGTGAGCTGGGACACATCTGCACTGTAGGCCCTTCTGCCCTCCAGTCCCTCCCAGTACTCCTGCCTGGCCACACCTGCAAGAATATGTGCACAGCACAGCCTCCACTGCTCAGCCTGAGGGTTTTTTCAAGGACCCCCACCTGAGTACTTCCTCAGTATCCTTGGGGCACTTCAGATCCCCCAGTGTAGCTACTGCCTGAACCAGAGGGGCCAGACAATGGAGCCACAGGCTAGTCCCAAAACCCCAGGGCTGCAGTGCATAGCTTGGGAGTGTGAGCTGAGATTGGTGCCCAGCACTCAAGCAGAGGAGGAACCCCCAATCTCAGAATACTGAGAGGGGTGAGATGCATGGGTTCATGGGCCAGTGCAGAACGAGACATATCTCTTTTCATATGCCTAGTCCAGGAAGGCTGTGTCCTGTCTGCCAGCTGCTGCCTCTGCCTAAAGGAGCTCCATGGCTCAGAAGAGTTTCCTAACAAAAGAAATGCAAGTGTGGCACCAGTGACCAGAGCGGGAGGGTGAGGGGGTGTCCCCTAAGGCCCAGGCGTGGGCCTGTTAATGGGGTCATCTCTCTGGCCCACTGCCGCAAGCACTGTTGTAAACACACTGAAAAACAAAAGAGTTATGTCCCTGAGTAACAGCTTATCTGCCAGCCATTACTCTTAAGCACCAATTACTGGATCACAGCTCAATTTAAAACATCTATCTATATATTTGAGACTGTATCTCACTCTGTCACCCAGGCTAGAGTGCAGAGAAGCAATCATAGCTCACTGCAGCCTCAAGCTCCTTGGCTTAAGCCATTCTCCCACCTCAGCCTTCTAAGTAGCTGGGACTACAGGCACACACCACTACACTTGGCTAATATTTGTTATTTTCTGTAGAGACAGGGTTTTCCATGTTGCCCAGGCTGATCTCAAACTTCTGGCCTCAAGTGATCCTGCCACCTTAGCCTCGCAAAGTCCTGGAATTACAGGCTTCAGCCACTGTGCCTGACTTCAAAAATAGTTTGTCAGTATACATTGCATATGAAACTGAGAGGAAGAATCTAACTGCAAATAAAAATATTGTGCAGAGTCTTATCCCAGAAATTAACCTAACTGACCATACTCAACTTATACCACAGTTAAAGGAACACCAGTCCTTCAAGATGAAAAAAAATCAACAAGAAATCTGGCAATTCAAAAAGGAAGAATGTACCTTAACCTTCAAATGGGTGCATTTGAGCTCTCCAGCGATGGTTCTTAACCACATTGGAATGACTAAAATGACAGACAGGCAATTCGGAATCTGGATGGCAAGAAAGCTCATTGAGATTCAGGAAAATGCTGAAACACAATTTAAGGAATTCAATAATTCCAGTAGAATGATCCAAAAGCTGAAAGACAAAATAGCCATTAAAAAAATACTACTTCTGGAATTAAAAAAAAAAACTACATGAATTTTATAATACATTCAGACCTTTAGCAGCAGAACATACCAAAGAGAGAAAAGAATCTCAGAGCTTAAAAACCAGTTTTTATAATCAACTCTATCAGACAAAAAGAAAGAAAAAAAAAAACCTTAAAAATGAAGAAAACTTCTAGGAATTTGGTTTCTTTCTGTCAAGAAACCAAACTATGATTCATTGGAATTCCTGAGAGAGAAAAAGAGAGAGTAAGCAACTTGTAAAACAAATTTGCGGATATAGTCCATGAAAATATCCTCAAACTTGCTAGAGAGATTGATATGCAAATTCATAAATTACAGAGAACCCCTCTGAGATGCTATAAAGATGACAATCCCCAAGGCATCTACTCATCAGTTCCCCAAAGTCCACATGAAAGAAATAAATATTTTAAGATTTTTTTGGGGGGCAGCTAGAGAGATGGATCAAGTCACTGTCAAGGGGAACCCCATCAGTCTTGCAGAATGCCTTTGAGCAAAAACCATACAAGCCAGAAGAGATTGGGGGCCTATTTTCAGCACCCTTAAAGAAAAGAAATTTCAACCAACAATTTCATATCCCACCAAATTAATTTTATAAGTGAAAGGGAACTAAACTCCTTCTCATACAAGCAAACATTGAGGAAATTTCTTATCACTAAACCAGCCTTATAACAGGTCTCTAGAAGAGTGCTAAACATGGAAACAAAAGATAATACTTGCCGCAACAAAAACACACTTAAATACATAGCCCAGACACATAAAGCAACTATACAACAAAGTCTATGAAACAACCAGCTAAAAACATGATGCCATGATCAAAATCTCACATATCAATAATAACCCTGAATGTAAACAGGCTAAATGCCCCAATTAAAAGACACTGAGTGACAAGCTTCATAAGAAGACAAAAATTAGCCTTCTGTTATCTTTAAGAGACACATCTTACATGTACAATACCCACAGGATCAAAGTAAAGGGACGGAAAGAGATCTATCCATGCAAACAGAAAACAAAACAGGGCAGTAATCACTATTTTTACATCAGATAAAACAGACATTAAACCAAAAACAGTCAAGAAGGATAAAGAAGGGTATTACATAAGGATAAAGTGTTAAATTTAACAAGAAGACTTAACTATTCTAAATATATATGCAGTCAAAAGTGGAGGGCCCAGATTTACAAAAAAATTTCTTAGAGACCTAAGGAAACTAAAAACAGACAGCCACACCATAATAGTGGAAGACTTCAACAACTCACTGACAGTGTTAGACAGGTATCGAAGCAGAAAATTAAAATGTAAATTTTGGACTTAAACTCAACTCTCAAGCAACTGGATCCAAAAACATCCTACAGAATACTCCACCCAACACTAACAGAATATGCTTTCTCCTCATCTGCATATAGATTGTATTCTAAAATCAATCACATGCTCAGTTATAAAGTGTCAATACATTCAAAAAATTAAAAGATTTTGAGTACATTCTTGAACAGAAGTGCAATAAAAATAGAAATCAATACCAAAAACATTTCTTAAAACCACCCAAAAGCATGGTAATTCAACAACTTTTCCTGATTAATTCTTGGTTTAAGAATGAAATTAAAACCGTTTTGTGACATTAAATAAAATAGAGACACACCTCACTAAAATCTTTGGGATCTATCTAAAGCAGTGTTAAGAGGAAGTTTACAATGCTAAAGGCCTTCATCAAGAAGGCAGAGAGATTTCAAATTAACAATTTAACATTGCACTTACACTAACTAGAAAAAAAAAGGACAACCCCAAAGCAAACTCAAAATAAATAACTAAAATCAGAATGAAATTGTGATGCAAAATGTATACAAAAGATAAATAAAACCAAGAGTTTGCTATTCGAAAGAATATAAAAAGATTAATAGACTGTTAACTAGATTAACAAAGAAAAAAAAGGAGACCCAATTAAGCACAATCAGAAATGACAAAGATCACATTACAACAACTCCCATAGAAATGCATTACGAACGCCCCTCTGCACACAAATTAGAAAATCTAGAGGAAATAGAGTCATTCTTGGAAACAACCTCCGAAGATTAAACCAGAAAAAAAGTGAAAACCTGAACAGACCGATAACAAGTTATCAAAATGAATTAGTAATAAAAAACCTACTGACGAAAAAAAGCCCCGGACCAGATGGATTCTCAGCCAAATTCTACTAATTCTAATTTTATTCTAACATCAAAGTTTGTTTTTTTAAAGTTAAACTTTAAATTTAAGCACGGAAACACATACATACCTCATATTATGTCATCTACAGTCAAGAGAAGTGAAAACAAATGTGAAGATGTACTATTAAAGCATAACTTTATAAAATTGACTGTAGTACACTTTACTGCTGTAATAATTTCATAGCACCTCCTGTAATTGTAGTAATAAGGTTGTGTTGAAAGCACCTGCTTAAAACACCATGTGACACTAATTACCTCCACATGAACAGTTCCTCTCTCCAATAAATTGTGGGTTGCAGCAAAATCTGATTGTTTGTGATTCTTGTGTGTTTTTACACTGTTTAGTGCAATACTGCCAACTTTGAATAACACCGTTGGAGCCATATGAATTGCCACTAGTGATGCTGAAACTGCTCCTAAGAAACTGAGAAAAGTCACGACATTACAAGAAAAAGTTGTATTGCTTGACATATAATGCAGATTGAAGTCTTCAGCTGCCCATTGTTTCAATACAAATGAATCCAGCATAAAGATCATTGAAAAAAAAACAAAAAAGGGGAAAAAAAGGAAATTCATGATGGCATTGCTGAGTCTATGCCAGCAGGCACAAAATCTTGCACTTTTAGTAATATACCATCTTATCTCATATTGAAAATGAAATTGTTATATGGCTGCAAACTTTTATAAGAAAGGCATAACCACAGACTTTAATGTGATTTGAGAAAATGTGAAGTTATTATATGACCATTTAAAGCAAAGGAAGGTGAGGGATCTAAAGCTGGAGAAACTAATGCAAGCAAAGGATGGTTTGATAATTTTAGAAAATGATTTGGGTTTAAAAATTTTCAAAATAACAGAAGAAGCAGCTTCTGCCAAATGAGAGAAAGTGAACAAGTTTTCAGATTCCACTAAGAAGATCATTGAGAAAGGATATCTGCACGAGCAGGTTTTTAATGCAGATGAAAGTGTCCTATCCTGGGGAAATAAAAAAGCCAAAAAGGACGTTTATTAATAAAGAAGAGAAGTGAGCACCAGGATTTGAGGCAGGAAGGGATAGGGTAAGTCTACTGTTCTGTGCAAATAAGGTCAGGCTTATTATCAAAACTGCTAGTATCTACAAAGCTGATAATTCCCAAACCTTGAAGGGAAAAGATAAAAATCAACTGCTAGTCTTCTAGTCATACAAAAGGAAGGCCTGAACAATTAGTACTCTTTTTCAGAATTGTTTCCATCAATGCCTTGTTCCTGAAGACAGGAAGTAGCTTGACAATAAGGGACTGCCTTTACAGTCCTTTTCACATCAGTCGATGCCCCTGGTCACCTAGAACCCCATAAGTTCGACACCAAAGGCATTGTAGTGATCTGTTTGTTCCACCACAACATCTCTAATTCAGCCTCTAGATCATGGAGTCATAAGAAACTTTAAAGGATCATTACAGATGATACTCTAAGGAAACGATTATCAGTGCTATCAAAGAAAATCCTGATAGGCAGAACATCATAAAAGACTAGAAGAATTACACCACTTAAGATGCTATTGTTGTTATAGGAAAAAAAAAAAGGGAAAGTCATTAAGTGCAAAACTGCATTTCTACCAGAGAAAATTTTGTTCAGATGTTGTGCATAAATTCATAGGATTAATAACATGGCCAATCAAGAAAATTATGAAAGAGATTATGGATATGGAAGAAAAGGTGGGGAGTAAAGAATTTCAAGATATAGGTATTGGAGAAATTCAAGAGCTAATTCACAGCTCATCAGGGAAGTTAACAGAGGATGACTTGATGGAGATGAGTGCCTGCAAACTAGCGTCAGATGATGGGGAAGGAGACACAGAAGCAGCAGTGCCAGAAACAAATTGTTATTAGGCAATCTAGCAGAAGGATTCTGATAATTAAAGGCTGTTTTTGGCTTCTTTTATAACAGGGACTCTTCTCTAATGTGAGCACTGAAACTAAAGCATATATTGGAAGAAGGATTAGTTCCATTTGGAAAACTTTTTAGAGAAATGACAAAACCACAAAGTCAAATAGAAATTATGATGTATTTCTGAAATAGTTACTGAATCTACTTGCCTCTTTTGCCTTCCCTTCTACCTCCTCCACCTCTTCTACCTCTGCTACCCTAGTGAAAGCAAGACCAGTGCCTCCCATTCCTTCTTCTCCTCAGCCTACTCAATGTGAAGAGATGAGAAAGATCTTATGATGTTCCACTTCAACTCAATAGTAAATATGTTTTATCTTCCCTGTGATTTTCTTTATAACATTTTTTCTCTAGCTTACTTTATATTAAGAATACTATATATAATACATGTAACATACAAAACATGTGTTAATCAACTGTTTATGTTATTGGTAAGGATTCTGATCAACAGTAGCTGATATGATTTGGATCTGTGTTCCTGCCAAAATCATGTAGAATTGTAATCCCCAGTGATGGAGGTGGGGCCTGCTGGGAGGTGATTGAGTAATAAAGGTAGTTTCTCATGAATAGTTTAACACCATCCCCCTTGATGTTGATCTCATGATACTGAGTGAATTCTCATGAGATTTATTTGCTCAAAAGTGTGTAACACCTCCCCCCTCTCTTCTTCCTGTAGAGGCTGCAGAACTGCATAAGTGAAACTTTATACCCACTGACTAACAACTCCCTGCTTCCATTCCATTTAATCACTGGCAATAACCATTCTACTCTTTGCTTCTGTGAGTGTTACTGTTTTATGTTTCTCACATGAATGTAATCGTGTAGTATATGACCTTCTGTAACTGGTTCATTTTGCCTAATGTCCTCAAAGTTCATCCAAGTTATCACATATTGCAGAATATCCTTCTTTTTAAAGACTGAATTATATTCCATTGTATGTCTATACAATATTTTCTTTATCCATTTATCCCTCAGCAGACATGAGGTTGTTTTTACAGCTAGCTATTATGAACAGTGCTGCAATGAACGTGCAAATGCAAATGTCTCTTCAAGATAATGATTTCAATTCTTTTATATATGTACCCAGAAGTGGGATTGCTGGGTCATATGAGAGTTCTGTATTTAATTTTTGAGGAATCTTTATAGTACCTTTTATACTGGCTGTACCTTTTTGTATTCTACCAGCAGTGTACCATGTTCAAATATCTCCACATTCTTGCAGACACTTTCTTTGTTAAATGATAGCTATTCTACAGGTGTAAGGTGTAGGAGAAGAGTGGAGTTGTGCTTTTGATTTGCATTTCTCCAATATGTGATGTTGCAAATCTTTTTATTGACCTGTTGTTCATTTGTGTGTCTTCTTTGGAGAAATTTCTATTCAGGTATGTAGCCTAATTGTTTTTTCAAATTTACTTTTTTTTTTTTTTTGAGTCAGTCTCATTCTGTCACCCAGGCTGGAGTGCAGTTGTGTGATCTCAGCTCACTGCAATCTCTGCCTCCCAGGTTCCAGTGATTCTCCAGCCTCAGCCTCCAGAGTATCTGGGATTACAAGTGCCTCCACCACACCTGGCTAATTTTTGTATTTTTAGTAGAGCTGGGATTTCACCATGTTGGCCTGGCTGGTCTCAAACTCCTGACCTCAGGCGATCCAATTTGTCTTGGCCTCCCAAAGTGCTGGGATTACAGGTATCAGCCACCCACTGACATATATAAAATTGTATTTTTATCATGTACACTCTAATGTTTTGAAATACATATATACGTGGAATAGTTAAATTTAGCTAATTAACAAATGCATTATCTTACATAGTTACTTTTGTAGTGGAAACACTTAACATCTACTCTCTCAGCATATTTCAAAAATACAACATATTGTGGTTAAGAATAGTCACCCTGCTGCACAATAAATCTCTGCAATTTTTTCCTCCTAATTGTAATTATGTATGCTTTGACCAATATCTCCTCATGTGGGAGATCAGTCAGAGTGGTGGAAGAAGCTATAGAGAAGGAAGCAGGCCTTTTGAAAGGTGAGAAGGCTCTGAAAAACTTCAGGGGAGAATAAGCTGAAGATAGCTGTTCTCTTACCCTGAGGCAGAGCGCAAGAAATAGGTATAACGAAGTATAGGGGAATTTATCTAAATAGGCTTGTCTACCCATGTTGTCCAGAAACTGACCTTTGACCATCCGTACACGTGACTGTTCCCAGTAAGGGGGAACAATAATGTTAATTACACACAGATTGTGTTGGCTCCAGGCTTTCGGCATTATGTCTGTACTAAATAAAAGTGAGCAGCTCCAGCTTATTGGGACTGCTACTCACTCTTTGGCAGTCCCCTAGCCACTCTTTCACCGCATACCTGTGTCTGAGTACTCCTTTCATCCGTTCGTAGGCCAGGGTCTGCAGGATGAACCCAGCATCCTCAACGCCACTCTTCTCCCAACCACCTGGCTTCTGGTAGCCACCATTCTACTCACTAATAATTAATTAATTTTTATTTCAATAGCTTTTGGGGTAGATGTTGTTTTTCGTTACATAGGTGAATTCTATGATAAATGTTGATATTTTAGTGCATCCTTACCTGAGTAATGTACATTGTACCCAATATGTAGTTTTTTATCCCTCAGTCCCCTTCCATCTTTCCCCTTCTGAGCCTCCTAAATCAATCACATCAATCTGTATGTCTTTGTATCTTCATGGCTTAGCTCCCAGTGATAAGTGAGAACATACAGTATTTGGTTTTCCATTCCTGAGTTACTTCACTTAGAATAACGTCCTCCAGTTCCATCCAAGTTGCTGCAAAATTTTTAATCGTTATTATTTTTTTGCTATTGAGTTGTAGGATTTCCTCGTGTGCTTTAGAAATTAACCCCTTTTCATATATAAATGATTTATGATATTTTATTTTATTCTGCATGTTTCTTTTTTGCCCCATTTACTGTCTCTGTTCTGTTCCATTGGTCTATATTTCTGTCTTTATGCTGGTACCATATTGTATTAATTACTATAGCTTTAGAATACATTTTGTAATTAGGAAATATGAGGCAGCTTTATTCTTTCTCAATGCTTTTTTGGCTATTTGATGTCCTTCGTGGTTCCATATGCATTTTAGAATTGTTTGTTATATTTTTGTAAAAATACTATTGGGCTTTTGATAGGTATTGTATCAAATCTTTACATATATTTGGATAGTATGGACATTTAATATTAATAAGTCCTTCAATTAATTAACACAGAATGTCTTTCTAATTATTTATGGCTTCTTTAATTTCTTTCCTCAGTGTCTTGAAGTATTTCATGCACAAGTCTTTCACCTTCTTAAATTTATTTTTGTGTTTTATTCTTTATGATTTTAGTGTAAATGAAATTGCTTGCCTAATGTCTTTTCAAATAGTACTTGGTTAATTCATAGAAATATAAGTAATATCTTATAATTATTTTGTATCCTGCAACTTTACAGAATGTGTTTATTCAATTCTAACAGGTGTGTGTGTGTGTGTGTGCATGCATCATCTTTAGGGTTTTCTATATACAAAATCATGCCATCTGCAAGTAGAGGCAATTTTACTTCTTTCTTTCAAGTTTGAATGTCTTTTATTTCTTTTTCTTGGTTAATTGCTCTGGCATAAAATGGCAGGACTATGTTGAATAGAAGTGATGAGAGTGGCCATTCTTCCTTTGTTCCTGAAAGCTTTCAGTTTTTCACTCTTGAATTTAATGCTAGCTGTGGGCTTTTTAAATATGCACTTCATTTTGTTGAGGCAATTTTTATCTATTCCTAGCTTGTTGAAAGTTTTTTTCACAAAACGTTGGATTTTAACAAATGCTATTTAACATCTGCATATATGATCATGTAGATTTTGTCCTTTTTTTGTTAATGTGTTACGTTACACTTGGTGATATTTGTTAAACTTAGCATTTCAGGTATAAATCCCCCGTGAATATAGTGTAGTATCCTTTTTATATGCTATTAAATTCAGTTTACTAGTATTGTTTGAGGATTTTTTCTTCTGTCTTCATCAGATATATTGGTTTGTAGTTTTCTTCCTTTTGGTGTCTTTGTCTGGCTTTGGTATCAGAATAATGCTGGCGTCATAAAATTAGTTTGAAGATGTTCTCTTCTCTTCAATTTTTGGCAAGAGATTGGAATGGATTGCCATTAATATTTTCTTTAGCTATTTAGTAACATGTACCAGTAAAACCATCTGGTCCTACGTTTTTTGTTGAGAGGTATTTGATTATTAATTCAATATTTTTACTGGTTGTAAATCTCTTTATGTTTTCTATATTTTCTGTGTTTTATGTCTCCAGGAATTTATTTTTTCTTTCTTATCTAATTTTTGATGTATAATTTCTCATAGTAATCTCTTATGATTGTTTTATTTTTCTAGCATCAATTAAATGTCGCCACATTCAGCTCTTATTTTGTTTGTTTGAGTCTTTTCTCTTTTGCTTAGTCTAGTTTAAAGTTTGTCAATTTTGCCTATCTTTCAAAAAGATCAACACTTAGTTGTGTTGATATTTTTTCTAATGGTTTTTTTTCCATATTCTTTATTTTATTTATTTCTTCTCTAATCTTTTTTTTCTTCTGCTAACTTTGGCCTTAGTTTGTTTTTCTTTTGATAATTTTGTGAGGTGTAAAATAGGTTGTTAGTTTATGATAATTCTTTACTTTTTACTAGCATAATTATGTGATATTTATCAGTGTGTATTGAGAGCAAATAAATAATGCCAGATGCTGCTAGTGACCATAAATTAGAGAAATAACCTCTGTTTTTTGAATATGGAAATGAAATTTACCCTACAAATGTAGATATTTATTACTGAACACTTCCTCTTACTACTGTTCTTGCTGCATCTCACATTTTAGAATGTTTTGTTTTTGATTCTCTTCATATCTAAATATTTTCTAATTTCCCTTTTGATTTCTTTGACAATTTAATTATTGAAAAGTTTGTTAGTATCCATATTTTAAAAATTTTCTGCTTTTCTTTTTGATACTAATTTCCAGTTTTATTCCATTGTAGTTAGAAAAGATAATTGGTATGATTTTAATTTTAAATTTATCAAGACCTGTTGCATGATGTAACATGTGGTCTATCTTAGAAAATGTTCCATTTCTATTTGAAAAGAATATACATTCTGTTTTTATTGAGTGAAGTATTCTCTCTCTATGTGTCTGTTAAGTTCAATTAGTCTATAATGTTGTTGAAGTCCTCTCTTTCCTCATTGATTTTCTCTCTAGTCATTCTATTTATAATTGAAAGTGAGATATTATGAAGTCAGCCTACTATGGAGGGCTAACTGTAATACACTATTTTATATAAGAGACTGGAGCATCCTTGGATTTTGGTATCCACAGGGAGTCCTAGAACCATTGTTCACAGATACCAAGAGATGACTGTATTGTATTTCTCTATATTTCTCTCTTCAGTTCTGTCTATGTTTGCTTTATAGCTTTTGGGTCTTTGAGATTGGGTGAATATATTGGGCTGTATATTCCTGGTGAATTAACTTAAAAAATCATTTTATAATGTCCTTTTTGCAACTTGAGACGGTTTTTTACTTAAACTCTTTTTCTTTCTTTGACGAATAGTTAGGTTGCAAATTTTCCCAACTTTTATGCTTTGCTTCCCCTTTAAATATAACTTTCAACTTTAGGTCATTTCTTTGCTCTCATATCTGAGCATTGCATGTTAGAAGCAGCCAACCTATATCTTTAATGCTTTACTGCTTAGAAATTTCTTCCATCAGATGTTCTAAGTCATCACTCTTTTTTTTTGGAGACGAAGTCTCACTCTGTGGCCCAGGCTGGAGTGCAGTGGCGCGATCTCAGCTCACTACAAGCTCTGCCTCCCAGGTTCACACCATTCTGCTGCCTCAGCCTCCCGAGTAGCTGGGACTACAGGTGCCCACCACAATGCCTGGCTAATTTTTTTGTATTTTTAGTAGAGATGGGGTTTCACTGTGTTAGCCAGGATGGTCTCGATCTCCTGACCTTGTGATCCACCCACCTCGGCCTCCCAAAGTGTTGGGATTACAGGCGTGAGCCACCGTGCCCGGCCAAGTCATCACTCTTTAGTTCAAACTTCCACAGATCCCCTAGGGTATGAACACAATGCAGCCAAGTACTCTGCTAAGGCATAACAAGAGTGACTTTTCTCCAGCTCCCAATAACTGTCATTTCCATTTGAGACCTTGTCAGCATGAACTTCATTGTCCATGTCACGATCTGCATTTTGGTCATAATCATTTATCCAGTTTCCAAGAAGTTTCAAATTTTCCTTCATCTTCTTATCTTCTTCTGAGTCCTCCAAACTCTTGTAAGCTCTGCTCATTACCTAGTTCCAAAGTCAAGTCCACATTTTCAGGTATCCTTATAGCAATGTCCCACTTCTTGGTAACAACTTTCTGTGTTAGGCCATTCTGGCATTCTTATACAAGAATGCGTGAGACTGGCTAATTTATCAAGTAAAGAGGTTTAATTGGCTCATGATTCTGCAAGCTGTACAAGCATGGCACTGGCATTCTCTCCGATTCTGAGGAGACCTCAAGGAGCTTTTACTCCTGGCAGAAGTTAAAGCAGGAGCAGGCACATCACATGTTGAGAGAAAGAGGGAGGCAAGGTGCCACACTTTTTAAGCAATCAGATCTCCTGAGAACTCATTCACAATTGCAAGGACAGCACCAAGCAATGAAGGATCAACCCCCATGACCCAAACACCTCCCAACAAGCCCTACCTCCAACACTGGATATTACATTTCAGCATGAGATTTGAACAGGACAAATACTCAAACCATATCAGCCTCCAAGTCTTCATGGACTGGTATTGTATAGGAGAAAGCTTTCTTCATTCAACCCAAGCAGAGCGTCTGTGGGCCTCTTAAATTTTGATTCTTTTTTAAACTGCTATCTTTTTCTTAGGAACTTCCAGAATCTAGAGTATGTAGGGTCTCATGAGCACTTTTAGATAGTGGACAGAGAAGCCCGTCACTTGGTCAACTCTCAGAAAATTTTGAATATTTCACATGCTATCCAATTTTTTGCCTTCCCAAGGAGAATTTGAAAACTGAGGTGTTTTCTTTTTTTGTTTGTTTGTTTGTTTTTCTTTTCTTTTTTACCTCCTCACTCTGCATAGATCTGGGAGCAGGGAGGAGCTGTAGCAAGTGCTCATGTGCTAATTTAAGCCACCATTTTTGTGTTCTTTGTAGCCCATTGGAAGCAAGCATATGCCTAGCCCCAAGATAGGCAAAACAATGACCAGCTGCTGGAGCTGGACACAGAAAAGATGAAATGTTAGGTTTGTGGTCGAAATACTTCCCTCCCCATAGAGAAGCTGGAGTTAAGTTTTTGTTTCTAATTTTTTTTAACTTGGTCACTCTGCCCTAAGCTATAGGCCAGGAGCTATGGGAATGCTTACACACTAGTTCAAGCTGCCTTCTTTGTTTTCTGTAGCCTCCAAAGGTCTGGTATATGCTGGGTCCTGCCAACACTTCAAGATAGGTGATATAGAAGACAGTTGCAAGGGTAGTACCTGAAAAGTTACAATTTTGGATGCGCAGTCTCACTCTGTCTCTCCACAGGGATAAGCTGGAGATGCGGTTTTCTTACATTCAGTCTATGTTGAGCCAGGGAATAGAGCTATTGCAAGTGTTCATATGCACTTGCAAACTTCTAGTTCCTCTTGAATGCATGGTATTATAATGAGGAGAGGAACAGCAAAGAGGTGTCTCCAATTTTCTTAAAAGTGTCAATGTAGCTAATATTGCACTTTCCTGGGGTTCAATGGCCTGTCAACTAGTTTCTGGATTTTCCACTAATGGAATTGATCGGTGTATTATTGTTGAATAAAATATTGTTGAAAGAAAAAAGGGTCCAGTCCTTCCTATTAGGCTATCTTGCTGATAACTCATATTGGCTTTTTTATTACTTATTTATTTTATACCTGTTAAAAGAGTGCATTTATACTTGAGATATAGCATTTACATAATACTCTTATTCATGATTTAAAGAAAAATATGAATGAAATAAAATGGTTAAATTATCCTTAACTTTTAGAGTCTAACTCTTCAGGGTTACTTTTAAACTCATATTTTCACTGTATTTTCTTATCCTCTGTGCTGTCAAGAGAGTTGGAAATGCTTATTTCAGGCACGGTGGGAAGCCCCTTTATTGGCTCAATGGATTTCTTGCAAACTGCTAAAATTTCATTGCTGACCCTTTCTTGATTTTATTAGCTTGTGCCAATAGACATTTTCAGACAACAATGAGACGTCACAGTTCTTCCACAGGTAGTTATTAAATGGGTCTGCAAGCTTAAATGTCCAGTGATAGAAATTGTCCAGTCATGTCATCAGAAAAGCCATCAAGTGCACACAAGCTCAGGCAATGATAACGATATCATGACTGATTCCTAGACAGTATCTGTTGCATTGTGTCATCAAATGTTAGACTGATCCTAGTCTCAGAGATGACAAAAAATTAAAAGAAAAAAATCGTGTCTTGGAATTGAGGAAATGTAGTTTACTTTCTTCATACCATTATTTCCCTGAACCTACTGTATTTCAAAATGATTTTTGACTGGCTTCTTTAATTATTTATTTTAGGCACTGTCAGGATAACTCCTACTGATTCTCGATGGGTTGGAGCTTGGTGGCTTAATTTCCTTGTGTCTGGACTATTCTCCATTATTTCTTCCATACCATTCTTTTTCTTGCCCCAAACTCCAAATAAACCACAAAAAGAAAGAAAAGCTTCACTATCTTTGCATGTGCTGGAAACAAATGATGAAAAGAATCAAACAGCTAATTTGACCAATCAAGGAAAAAATATTACCAAAAATGTGACTGGTAAGTATTTTACATTCATTGTCATTTTGAAGTTGTTAATCTCAATGAAAAGGAAGAATGAGTATTCCAAAATAATAAAGCATACCCAACTCATCTGGAGTTGGCTTTCTTTTGTACTAAATTTAGATAAATTATTTTTCTAAAACTCCTATTAAAGTTAACATATATGTCCTGAGCACGTAACAAGTGGAAGAGAATTAGGTTTGTACTTTTTAGCAGGGAGAAACCAATAAAAGTTTACAAACATCCATTTTTTATGAGCCAAATAGTAAATATTAATTTTAATATTATATGGTCTAAACTGGGAGAGTTCAAATAATTATAATATTTCATTCCTTTATTTATTCAACAAGTAGTACCAGGAACTGTACTATGCCCTGGTAATAAAACATTACCTCTATTTTTCAAGAACCTAGTGGGTGATACTGAGAAATATATAGACAATAGCAATATAGTGCCTTAAGTATTATGGTGAAATTAAACTTAACTATTCTCAGGTGTAGAGATGGATTAAGGAGAAGGAAGTTGGGAGAATTTTCTCCCTACATAATTAGAGTAATATTTCTTTTGGTATCTATCTATCTATCTTATCTAAATATTCAAAATAAACTGGAAGCAAGGGTGGTAGTTAACATAATTAGAGTAAGTAATGTAAATTAGGATGCATCAGCATTTGATAATGCCTCCTCTTTTGAATATAAGCCCTGGGACTAATGGAGAACCATTGAGAGTCAATAAACAAAGAGAATGACTTGGTAGTAGCCAGAGCAAGATATGTGAATCACTGAGGTGTTAACAGCAGTTTTCAGATTAGGGAGAAATGGTGAAATAGCCAAAGCAATGCAACACCTAAACCTTTGGCATCTTTCTCAAGTTTTCTTTAAAGCAAGATGACAAATTCTCCAGTGTAGCCTACGTTCTTCCTTTCATCAGGTCTTTTACTTATTACTTTATTGCTATTTTCTCCTTTCTATCACACTAACCCAAGAGCAGTGGTGTTCTGGTACTCTTTATATTGGCTCATAGCAGAGGACTGTTAAGTTTCAGCTACATTGGTAGGCTGAAATTGTTCATGGCAAGAGAATTACCATGATTTATTACCATGGAAATTGGGATATACTACAAGTAGAAGTTTGTTTTCCCAAGAATCAGATGTTAAACATTTATGTTTTTAAAATTTAACATTCACACTAAAAGTACTATACCAATAATTTTCATTTTGTATATGATGTTTCTACTCTACCAAATCAAATCTTTAAAAAATATTAGGTTGTCTAAACCTATAATGAGCAGGGTTGACTGTGATCCAAAAAGAACAGAGAGGATAATGAAGTTGTAAAAATAGGACAATTGTAGACATAATCTATATTATGAACAGTTTTTGTAGGTGTGACCCTAATAAAGAGGATCTTAAGTATGTATCTATTAGGAATGGATAAAATAAGACTATATAGTCAGAAAAAATATTGAATTTATTCCATATGCTCTTGAATAGAACTAAAACTGATTAGAATGAAAAGATGATTTCAGTTCATTACAAAAACAGTGTGTAAACAATGAGAACTTTTCAAAAGTGGAGCAAATGGCTTCCTGAGGTACTCAGTTTAATGCCACTTAAGTTGTTTATTGATCCACTTATTAATGATATATAGTAGATCATGACTGTACAGAAGTTTACACAGGATGACATTGAATTTCTCATCCTCAAAAATGCAATGCTTGTGTGAATGTATATACTCCATTTCTGTTGAAGAAAGGCCACAACTCACTTATAATACTTACAAATCAGGGACGGTTCTTCATGACTGGGGAGACCTGTGGAGAGAAACGTGGCACTTTTGCCCAAGAATTTTAAATGTTGTTTATTCCCACTATACATTTTCTTATCTCTTCTTTTTTTCTTTTCTGTGTCTTTTCTCTAACTCCCTTTACTCCTTATTTTAAGCAGATGCAACTGTTTTGTAGCTGACATTAGATGGATGTCTTAGTTCTGACCATATCTAATGAAAATCTTTAGATATTTAAATAGAGAAAAATATTTCAAAGGCCGTATCATCCATCTCTCAGTAACCATATCTTGGCTCTGTTTTGATGAACTCTGATACTTCCTACTGTTTTTCTAAGTAGTTCCTTCTACTTTTAACTCCTATTACAGCTAGTTGACCTGGTGATCACAGATCCAAATGACATAATTTCTACCATGAACAGAAGTTATAAATTTGTTACCACAGCTGTTTGTAGGGATAGGTAGTTGTATTATTACTATTATAATACTACTTGGGACACAACATTATCCCCTGGCAGCTTTCCTTGTATCTTAAGACAGAGAGTTAATAATATTGCCAAATTTACTGAGAAAGTATGTTATGGTAGAAAAGCTGTATACTAGAGAAACAAGAGGTCTGAGTCCTCATACTAAATTAATCTTTAAGAATTTTGAACCTCAATGCTCTTATTTCTATGAGTTTTGAATTATGTTGTCTTTACATTTCCATTTAATAGTTATATTTTTAATATAATACTTATATCATTAAGTACTAATAAATAAGAAACATCATATGTCTTACTCACTTTTTGTTTGTTTTTGAGATGGAGTCTTGTTGCTTTATTGCCTAGGCTGGAGTGCAGTGTCACCGTCTCAGCTCACTGCAACCTTCGCTTCCCTAGTTCAAGCAATTCTCCTGCCTCAGCCTCCTGAGTAGCTAAGATTACAGGTGTGTGCCATCATGCTGGCCAATTTTTGGATTTTTAGTAGAGATGGAGTTTCACTGTGTTGGCCAGGCTGGTCTCGAACTCCTGACCCCAGGTGATCCATCTGCCTCAGCCTCCCAAAGTGCTAGGATTACAGGATTGAGCCACTGTGCCCGGCCTTCACTTTTGTTTTCTGAACAATTAGCATATTGTCTCATACCCAGTTGAAAACCTAACATTTGTTGAATGAATGAATAAGTGAATTAATATGTTTGCAATAGTATTGTAAAGTACCCAAGATAACCAAATATTAAGTGAAGAAAGCAAGTTACAAAACAGCACTTACGTATGACCCTATTTGAGGGTAAAATAAACTAAACTAATAAATATTAATATTCATATGGAAAATATTGAAAGAATATATTTAAAAACTGTGAACAGCCTGTGGTATTGCAGGCTATTCTCACTCTTTGTGTTGTGTGTTTATAGAATTTTAAATCTTACATGACTTACGTTCACAAATTTTAGATATAAATGTATATTTAAGTTGCATTCAAATATTTTCTTTATTTTTACAATTTTATAGGTTTTTTCCAGTCTTTTAAAAGCATCCTTACTAATCCTCTGTATGTTATATTTGTGCTTTTGACGTTGTTACAAGTAAGCAGCTATATTGGTGCTTTTACTTATGTCTTCAAATATGTAGAGCAACAGTATGGTCAGCCTTCATCTAAGGCTAACATCTTATTGGGTAAGACATATTTTTTACTTGTGTGCTTAATAAGTGAAATACTACTAAATACTGTATTCCAAGTGACATTTTATTGTGAAAGTGATTTTGTATTTTAGTAATACAAGATAAGTATAATTTTCTTGTATTCTTTCTCAAATGTTATTAAACGTATAAAACTGTGATGTCACTACTGCTCTGCATTTGAAGTTGCATCTTATTTTAGATAAGTTCCTGAAGAAAATGTTACAAATAAATGGAAAATTTAGAGGTAGTATCTGTATAATTGGATCTTATAATTTAGTGCTGAGATCCTGAGACAAACCCTTTTGTAATTATAATCATTATAATTCTATAATTTATGGACTTTGAAATCAAGACTCAGTTACTTACAAAAATATGACACTAATAGTTCCAAAAAGAGTATCAATTTAAATACATCAAAATATGCATAATTCAAAACAAATATATTTTACACAGTATTTTTTTGCTACAATATCTATTTTCAACGACATATTTAGATGTGCTTATTAAGGAAAGTTTCCTTGTATTATTCTTCCCACAACTCTAGTATTGTAGACACATTATAGAAATTCAATAAATATATGATGAATTAAACAACTTATCATGTGGTATGTAACTAGGTCATAAGCAAACAAGAAAATGAATGTACTGAAGCAGGAGACCAAGCTTCCAGATAATCTCTTTGTTGATCTTAAGATAAAAGTTTAAAATCTAAAGATAATGTTTTGACTCCCAGTAACCTAGCCTGAGCTTTTTCCTAGAGAAGACTTCATCTTTAATAACTCCTACTAGACAAAGATATGGAAAAGTTATAGGAGGGATTAAACATTATTAATCCTGTATGTAGACCTATATGTCAATTCAGGTTCTATATGTTTTTTAATAAATGACAAAGATATATTAATTTTTATGTTGTTAAGCTCTGGGCAGATTTAGTGTGAGTTACTGAGGGTTAGAACTCTATCTGAGGGAGGCAAAAGGCTCTAGATGAAGTTCCATAGGCAGAAAGATGGTGTTTTGTTGTTGTTGATTTCCCGAAAAACAAAATTGCATCATAGAAATTATCTGCTCCAGCAAACAAATATCCTCAGCCACACTGCCTTTTGCTATTGAGGAAACCAAACTGTCATCATTGGCAGGAACAAATTACATGGATCCCCTACCACCATGCTGCTATGTCATTCTTCTTTTTAAAAAGTAATAAGATTGGCATTCTACTATAAAGACACATACACACATATGTTTATTGCAGCACTATTTACAATAGCAAAGACTTGGAACCAACCCAAATGACCACCAATGATAGACTGGATAAAGAAAATGTGGCACATATATACCATGGAATACTATGCAGCCATAAAAAAGAATGAGTTTGTGTCCTTTGCAGGGACATGGATGAAGCTGGAAACCATTATTCTCAGGAAACTAACACAGGAACAGAAAAACCAAACACTGCATGTTCTCACTCATAAGCGAGAGTTGAACAATGAGAACACATGGACACAGGGAGGGAAACATTACACACCGGAGCCTGTTGGGGGGTGCGGGGCAAGGGGAGGAAGAGCATTAGGACAAATACCTAATGCATCCAGGGGTTAAAACCTAGATGACAGGTTGATAGGTGCAGCAAAACACCATGGCACATGTATACGTATGTAACAGACATGCACATTCTGCACATGTATCCCAGAACTTAAAGTAAAATTTTAAAAAGAAGCAATAATATTGAATAAATTTGATTGACATACACTGTGTTTCATCTATAAAGACATATAAGAAAACTCATATGTGATTACAACTTTTTTTTCTTTTTATTCTAGGAGTCATAACCATACCTATTTTTGCAAGTGGAATGTTTTTAGGAGGATATATCATTAAAAAATTCAAATTGAACACCGTTGGAATTGCCAAATTCTCATTTTTTACTGCTGTAATGTCATTGTCCTTTTACCTATCGTATTTTTTCATAATCTGTGAAAATAAATCAGTTGCCGGCCTAACCATGACCTATGATGGGTTTGTATATATCACTATATCAATTGCATAATATGTTAATCATCTAATTAAGGGTCTCTGTATAAGTAATATAAGGCAGAAAACAATTTTAACTAAACTTTCTTTATGTTAAGAGAAATTTCAATTTTAAAATTTTTAAAATATCTGTTTCTTAAGGCCTCAAACACATTCTTTTATTCCTCCATTAAAGAGAAGCAACATAGGTTGTAATAATAATAACTATTATTTATGTGGTACTTGCCATTAGTAGTGGGTACTTTTATCCTTATTTTACGAATGGGAAAAGTAAGGCTTAGAGAAATACATGGATGACACAGCTAGCATTGTTAAGATTCTAACTCAAATTTGGGTTTTATAAGTCCAAAACTCTTAGTCTTAACCACCACTGTAATCTTGGATGGATCATAAGAGTCACATAAACGGCATTATCCAAAAGTGACTAACCAACTTTTATCTACAGTTCATATGGATGTTTAACAACTATCTTAACAAAAGAACACTTTTAATGTTGTACTGAATTTTCTTTTTTGCAAGCTAATATTGTTTTTTTCTGATATTATCTACATTGGAAGTAGCATTAAGAAATACTCTATATATAAGTGCATATTAGACATTGAAGAATCTTTACTTTTCCATGATTACCATGTATAGCAAAGTATTTTTAGTGCAACAGTCTCCACCTCAAATCAAGGGCAAGAATCCTATGCAGTTTTCTGATAATTTCCTGAATATAGCCAACAATTTAAGCTTAGGAAGATTCACATTCAAGCAACAAGCAGAGATGCTCAGATCACAATTCAGTAACCATGTTCTTTAGTGCTGCTTACTACTGGCACTGAGCTTTCAAAGTCTGGAACCAATGAGGTGTTGGTTTTAACTTGTCAAATATTCCCACATTTTCTTCTCTAAACATTGTGCTATTCTTGAAGGCTTGCCAAGCTTATCTGAAATTGTTTCCCTGCACACTGCTAATTCTGAACTGTTATTGGTATTTCCTATCCACCATCGCCTACCGTAGTAAATTAAAATACATTGTCCTAGAATACTGAATTTTAGAGGCAAAAGAACCTTAGAGATGATGCAATCCAACCCTTGTATTATATTTTCCTTTATAATTGAAGAGTCAGAAAAAATGTAACATGTTGAAGTCACACAATGTCTCTAGACTCTAGACTGATCCTATGTCACACCCTTAGTTCAAAAGTCTTCCTGGTTGCAAGGACAGGCCAGTTTCTTGACAACAAGGTTAGTCACTGTACCAAGTATACAAAAGATGGCAGCAGAGTTAAACAGAATTTGTTTCATTTAATAAAATTTTATTAAGCCCTTCCTTAAAGATAAATATTAAGGATATTTGTAGGATACATCAGTTACCTCATGGGACTCATAATCTAATGATAAATAATATAATTAATGGATTCAACATTCATAAAATCCTGCTACTGGGATAAGTTTTTTTTAAAGTGTGAATTATTGCAGAGTTCTCAGAATATGTTCTGAATATCTCTAAGGATCCCTGAGACTTTATCAAGCGGTGCACAACTTCAAAACTATTTTTATAATAATACTAAGACATTATTTGCCTTTTTATTCTCACGCTATCCTGACAGTATAGTGATATTTTCTAACGCTCCAAGGTATGTTATTAATTCATCAATCTGACTGCTAAAATATGTGTGCTTATGTACTTTTGTGTATTAAAATTTTCTTAATATTACTTTCCAATATAGTACATGTCAAGAGGTACAACTTAATTTAACAAAATCCCTTTGGAACAGGCCCCCAATCTTTTATAAGAGTGTGAAGGGCTTCTGAGAACCAATTTTTTTTCCAAAAAAAAAAAAAAAAAAACCCGTGTGAGGTTGACATTATTATCTATGACTTACAAATGGCAAAACTGATTTTAGAAACAAGTGCCAGAACTAATATAAACATAGATGTGACTGATTGCAATATCTGGACTGGGTCATTGTCTTAGTCCATTCAGGCTGCAAAATTCTAGGTAGCTTATTAAGACACAGAAATTAATTTTTCAAGATTCTAAAGGCTGGAACATGTAAGACCAAGGTGATGGCACATTTGGTGTCTAGGGGGGGGCCCATTCCTTAATTCATAGATGGTACCTTCTCATTGTGTCCAGGCATGGTGGATGGGGCAGGCAAAGGGTCAGTAATTCCATTCATGAGTACTCATCCTCATGACCTTATCACTTTTTAGAGGCCTGACGTCATAAAGTCTTCATATACGAGATTAGTTTTCAATCTATGAATTTGGGGGCCGCAAACATTCTGACTATAGTAGTCATAAACCATTCTGCTTAACCACTCCAAGTAGTATTTCCTCAAGCAGAATATGCTTTTTAATAAAATTATTGATAATGTAGTTTCTGAAGTATGAATCTTAGTTTTTCATTTAAATTATGTGCTCATTCGAAGATAACACATCAATCCTCAATTATTATCAAATTAAACATTTGAAAGAAAATAATTTTTTAAATGTTTAAGCAGAAATGAATTATACAAAAAATATATCTTATAATTTTAGCTATGGTATAATCATATTTTATAATTTATAACCATTTCATAAAGGAAATCAGTATAAAGTGTACTATAGTTTTATTTCAAAAATATACTGAGCTTTTCTAGCCTTTTTCAACTGATTCTATTATTCTTGATTTTTCATTTTGTAGAGGTTCTGCTTTAAGCATGTCTGTTTTTTTCTTATATATTAAAATAGAGATTTTTAAATGCAACCTAGTTATATAGCATTCATAGACTCACAAGACTTTACAGTGAGCTGAAAGGAATGTCAGTCTAATGTCATCACCTTACTGAAGAGAAACTCAGTCTCAGAAAAAAGATGTAACTTATCTAATGTGAAATTTCTTAATAGAATTATAACAACTTCTTGTCTAAGTCTTAACATCTTTGGTTTATTTTTACATTTTGCTTTTCCTAGGTCACAAGTCATGCATTGGCAAAGATGGAGAGCATAAAACAAGCATTAAAAAAACTTTGCCATTTCATCATCATCAAAGCAAATTTCTTCATATAAAGAAAAATTATTTATCTTCTCTTTTTCTTCTACCTCTTTCTTTGCTTTCACTTTACTTCTTCCTTCTCCTCCCCTTCTTTGTCTTTTTCTTCTCTCTCTCTCTCTTTTTGATATATGTCTATCATATATTTCCAGAAATAATCCAGTGACATCTCATAGAGATGTACCACTTTCTTATTGCAACTCAGACTGCAATTGTGATGAAAGTCAATGGGAACCAGTCTGTGGAAACAATGGAATAACTTACATCTCACCTTGTTTAGCAGGTTGCAAATCTTCAAGTGGCAATAAAAAGCCTATAGTGAGTATTAGTTTTTACTTTCCTCTCCTTATTCAAAAGCACAGATTAGATTGAACAATTTTTTACCAAATATTTCTGTAACTAAGGACTCCATTTAAAAGATAAAAGAGAAAGTTTCCAGTATTATGTGTTATTGTGATGGGTGTGATGTTGTATAAACAAAGTTTTATATAAAAGTCTGCTTAGGGCACAATCGGGTTTTTCTGTTACGTGAATTCTAAGTGGAGATCACCCCACTTTTTTCTTTTGAGATTATAAGACTATGACCTTTTAGAATTTGAATGCATTTAGAATATCTAAGAAGCACCTCATTTGACTGAAGCCTATAATTTTCATTAAGTTGGAATTACTTTATCCCTCAGAATTCAGGAAAATGTCCTGAGTTAACCCGTTGTCAGCACTTCCTATCTTACTAAGACAACAATCAATATGCAATGTTATATACAGATTCTGATCTGTTTAGCTCTGGGATCACTACCCTTTTTACTTTCTAAGAAATTAATCAAGGCTTTGTGCTCACTTAACTGCCCTATTCTTGATTTTCTATTTTGATTTTTCTAAAGCTGGCACTTCTACCCAAGATAATGTAGTATCCTGCTCACCTATTGTCAATATGTCCCATAGACCTGTCATTTCTTTGTTCTCGCAAAACCTTTCTTTCCATGTGAACTATGGTTTTTCACTAATCTCCTGGGTAGCTCCCTATCATTGGGAATGGGTTATGGTGTTTCCCATACCTACAATCTACTCAACATCTCACAAAGTTTTGTAATGTTTTCCTAGGAACTTTTACTATTACCAACATTACTGAAAAGTCAGCTATAATTATTGCTCTCTGCCACACCCTTCTGTGTTTGATTTTTAAACATTCTCCATCTACTCTTGCCCATGGACCTACCTACTAATTGTAATAAGGAAGGGCATGTAGAACTTTAAAGAATAAAGCATCCTGGACTTTTTGAAGACAGGCCACAACTTTAATAAACTTGCACAAATATGGCCTGAAGACTACTTAAAAGCCCACATCTTAGTCATGGCAATAATGAATCTTTTGTGCAGTTGTTTCCTTTTCCTTTGCTGTTTATTTTTATTTTGCTATTTTTTAAAAAAATAATTCAACTCTTATTTTAGGTAAAGGGGATACAAATGAAGTTGTGTTAGATGGGTATATTGTGATAAGCTAAGGTTTAGGGTACAATCAGTCTCATCCCCCAGGGAGTGAGCATAATACCCAATAAGTAGTTTTTTAGTACTTGCTCTTTTTTTATCTCTCCACTCTAGTAGTCTGTAATATGTATTTTTCCCGTCTTTATATTCGTGTGGACCCAGTGATTAGCTTCCATTTATAAGTGAGAACATGTGGCATCTGGTTTTCTGTTCCTATGTTAATTCACTTAAGATAATGACCTCCAGCTTCATTCAGGTTGCTGCAAGGGACATTATTTCATCCTTTTTTTTGGCCATGTAGTATTCCATTGTCTATATGTACCACATTTCTTTATCCAATTCACTGTTGATGGGCACCCAGGTTGAGACCATGTCTTTGCTATTGTGAATAGAGCAGTGATGATCATATAAGTATATAAGTAGATGTGTTTTTGGTAGAAGAATTTATTTTCCTTTGAGTATATACCCAGTAGTGGGATTGCTGAGTGGAATGGTAGTTCTGTCTTAAGTTCTTTGAGAAATCTCAAAACTACTTTACACAGTGACTGAACTAATTTACATTCCTACCAACATAGGATAAGCATTCCCTTTCTTCTGCGGCCTTGCCAGCATCAGTTTTGTTTTTTTTTTTTAAGGTTTTAATAATAGCCCTTCTGACTGGTGTGAGATGGTATCTCCTTGGGATTTTGATTTGCATTTTTCTGATGATTAGTGATGTAAACATTTTTATGTGTTTGTTGGCTGCCTGTACGTCTTCTTTTGAGAAGTGTCTGTTCATGTCATTTGTCTACTTTTTAATATTGTTTTTGTTTTTTGCTTGTTGAATTGTTCAAGTTTCTTATAGATTCTGGATATTAGTCCTGTGTTACATGCATGGTTTGCAAAGGTTTTCTCCTATTCCATAGATTGTCTGTTCACTCTGTTGATTATTTCTTTTGTTGTGCAGAAGCTCATTAGTTTAATTATATCCCACTTGTCCATTTTTTTTGTTGCAATTGCTTTTGAGAACTTAGTCACAAATTTTTTGTCAAGGCCAATATCCAGAATATTTTCTATGTTTTCTTCAATGGTTTTTATAATTTTAGGTTTTACATTTCAGTCTGTAATACATTTTGATTAAATTTTTTATATGAAAAGAAGGGGTCCGGTTTCATTTCTCTGCATACAGTTAGCCAGTTATTCCAGCACCATTTATTGAATAATGAGTACTTTCCCCTTTTGCATTTTTTTGCTAACTTCATTGAAGATCAGATGGTTTTAGGTGTGTGGCTTTGCTTCTGGGTTCTCTATTCTGTTCCTTTAGTCTGAGTCTGTTTTTGAACCAGTACTATGCTATTTGGTTACTGCAGCCTTGCAGTATAGTTTGATATCAGGTAATGGGATGCCTCTCACTTTGTTCTTTATGCTTAGGATTGCTTTGACTATTCAGTCTCTTTTTTCATATTGAATTTTACAATAGTTTTATTCTAATTCAATGAAAAATCATGCCGGTTGTTTGATAAGAATACCATTGAATCTGTAGATTGCTTTGGGCAGTATAGACAGTTTAATGATAGTTTTTCTACCAATCCATGAGAGTAGAATGTTTTTCCACTTGTTTGTGTCACCTATAATTTCTTTCTTCAGGGTTTGTATTTATCCTAGTAGAGATCTTTCACTTCCTTTGTTTAAATGTATTCCTAGGTATTTAATTTATTGTAGTAATTCTAAATGGAATTGCATTATTGATTTGGGTATCAGTTTAACTGCTATTGGTGTATAGAAATGCTACTAATTTTTTTCCATTTATTTTGTATTCTGAAACTTTATTAAAGTATGTTGTCAGTTCTAGGAGGCTTTTGGCAGAGTATTTAGGGTTTTTGAGATATAGAATCATATCACAGTGCAGAGAGATAATGTGAGTTCATTTCCTGTTTGTCTGTGTTTTATTTCTGTCTCTTTCCTGATTGATCTGTCTAGGATTTCCATTACTATGTTGAATAGGAGTGGTGAGAGTGGGCATTCGTGCCTTGCTCCTGCTCTTAAGAAGAATGCTTCCAGCTTTTGCACATTATATATGATGTTGGCTGTTGTTTTATCATAGATGGCTCTTATTATTTTGAGCTATGTTCCTTCAATGCCCAGTCTGTTGAAGAACTTTATTATAAAGGGATGGTGGATTTTATTGAAAGCTTTTTCTGCATCTATTGAAATGCTCATATACTGTTTGTCCTAAATTCCATTTATGCAGTGAATCACATTTATTGATTGTGTATACTCAACCATCCTTACATCTCAAAAATAAAGCCTACTTGGTCATGATGAATTAACTTTTTCATGTGCTGCTGGATTCAGTTTGCTAGTGTTTTGTTGAGGAATTTTGCATCTATATGCATCTATATTCATCTATATTCACCAGGGATATTGGCCTGTTGGTTTGTTGTTGTTGGTGTTGTTGTTATTGTTGTTGTTGTGTCTTGCTAGATTTTGGTACCAGGATGATTCTGGCTTCAAAAAAATGAGTTAAGAAAGAGTCCTTCTTCCTCAATTTTTCAGAATAATTCAGTACAGTGGGTATTTGCTCTTTTCTGTATTTCCAGTAGAATTTGGCTATGAATGCATTTGGTCCAGGGCTTTTATTGATAGGCAGGTGTTTTCAGTACTGATTCCAATTTGGAACTCTATATTAGTGTTCAGGGTTTCAATTACTTCTTTGTTCGTCTTGGATGGTTGTTGGATGGTTCGTTTTGGATGGTTGGATAAGAATGACCCAGTTAATACATGCTCCCTCTTTGCACACTAGCAAAGGCCTGAAAGTGACATAATATTAGAACCCTAAAAAGAACTCTGTCTACCACAAGACATAATCTTCATTATACTGGCAATGACTATGCCATTTGGGGGCTACTGCAAAGTTTTTATTATTTATTTATTTGTGTATTTATTTATTTATTACTGAATCCTCATAATGAACCATCACTTCTTAAAATAGTGTTCTTTGTACCAAAGCTTAGTTTAATTGACCAATACCCTTGTTTCGTAAACAATTCTTCTATATTATTCCTAGTGAAAAAAATAGTAAGAACTGTAAGTTTGGCAGAACCGTAGATGTATAGATTTAAATTCTTCTACAATTCTTCCTTCAATAATTGGTCTTTAGCATTAATAGATTCAATGTGAGCTTTCCTTAAACTTTAGCCTAGATTTAGAACAGGCTAAATTATTAAAGCCACCTATCTATATAAACTGTCCAACTGATTAAAAATCTGAAATCACTTGTTTCTACATTTTCCACTTCTGTGCTCTAAACACTAGTGGGGCATTCTGTTGTGTTTAACCTCTCTGGTAATAATATCATCCGTCATTGTATCCTTGGATTTTGTTTATGCCTGCTAAATTAAAATTTTAGCATCTCTACCTGTCTCTATTTTTCCTGGACTCAGTGCCATTTTCATGGGTGACTCCAGTTAAATTTTGATTACTCCCAAACTGCTAAATTATCTGAATTCTTTGGATAATTCCTCTTCAGGGCATGTCTCTGAAACTTAGAGATTGTCCAAAAGAGTGTGTGTTCTGCAGAGGGTAAAAGGGAATGGAAAATAATTATTAAAGAGAATCTATAGTGATGAGAAAATTGTATATATACAGAATTCTAGGCACTAATTTCTTTGTTGCTTAATTTTAAAATGAAGAATGAACTAAATGTCAATCATGAATTACATTGTCTTGTATAGAAAGAAATCCAGAAAACTATTTTACCTTTTATCTGTTAAGCAACTGTATTTTTAGAATCTTCTTAAACTGTAAATATATTAGTTTGAACAAGTGAGACTTCACTAAATATAATGCAATGTATTTGCAGCACTGTTAGGTCTTGCAAATTTCTTATGTCATATTTTATACACAACGTTTAAGGTGTTTTACAACTGCAGTTGTTTGGAAGTAACTGGTCTCCAGAATGGAAATTACTCAGCCCATTTGGGTGAATGCCCAAGAGATGATGCTTGTACAAGGAAATTTTACTTTTTTGTTGCAATACAAGTCTTTAATTTATTTTTCTCTGCACTTGGAGGCACCTCATATGTCATGCTGATTGTTAAGTAAGTATGACTTTTAAAAACATCTTCTTATGCATGAGACTATAAACACACCTAATGATATGCATATTTTTACATAATATACTGGGAATTCAAATTCATATTTTGTCAAATTTTAATTTTCTGAGAATTCATTTATTAAAATTACTATGAACTCTCAAGGCCGTAATTAATAATTTTGCCTCTAATTCTTCCATTAAGAAGTCCAGATTCCGTACGTTTCTTCTCTTACTAAGAATCTGAAGACACAGACTGACAATTCTTTCAGTTGTAAAAGAATCTCCCTAGGATTCTAAAAGAACCTTTTGAATTTTGAGTTGCCTTGCATCCTAATGGGTCTCTCAGGGTAAATCTATTGATTTCACTAAAATAAAGCATTTGAAAACTAGATATAAAATATGCTCCATTTGACAATAACATTCCAAAACTTTTAATTGACTCACATCATGACTTTTATAATACCCTTGTAGAAAAATAAGAAAATACACAAGAAGAATTAATTCCTTTCTTGGCTCATTAGAAAAGATACAATGCTTGGCCAGGCGCGTGGCTCATGCCTGTAATCCCAGCACTTTGAGAGGCTAAAGCGGGTGGATCATGAGGTCAGCAGATCGAGACCATCCTGGCTAACACTGTGAAACCCCGTCTCTACTAAATATACAAAAACTTAGCCGGGTGTGGTGGCGGGTGCCTGTAGTCCCAGCTACTCGGGAGGCTGAGGCAGGAGAATGGCGTGAACCCGGGAGGCGGAGCTTGCAGTGAGCTGAGATCATGCCACTGCACTCCAGCCTGGGCAGCAGAGTGAGACTCCATCTCAAAAAAAAAAAAAAAAAAGATACAATGCTTGATGAATATTACATGGTAAATGAAACCAATAAGACACTTGTTGTCATACAGCTTTCAAAATTACAGGAAAGACTGGTGTAAGATAAATAATCTTAAAATCAAAGCATATATTTATAAATTGTTCTGAGTCCTCATCAGGAAAAAGATTTCCCTAAAAAGAGAGATTCAAAAGGAAAGTTAATTTAGGATTGAGGTGGGGGGCTGTGAAGAAGAGGATTCAGAGTACATCTCAAAATAAGTAACATTTATTCTAAAGGTCTAAAGGAAAAGCCAAATGAAAGGGTTTCCAGGAGAGGGTCTGGGTGCTGATGCCTTAACACAGGAAAGAGCTGGTGTGTTTGAGAAATGAAAAGAAGCTGGCAGATTGAAACATACTGAATGAGAGGTTGTGACACATGATAAGATTGGAGAGTTAGGAAGGGTGCAGGTAATGCATGCCCTACTGGCCAAGTTGATTCAATCACCTAAAACTGGTAACATGTAAATAATTGCTCTTAGATCTTAAAAATATACATGTGTAAGTATAGTGACCTGGGTTAACATTCAATTGTACTTTTAAAACCTACATTGTTGATCACAAGTTCACTGTCAGCCAACAGCATGACATGGTAGAGATGAAAAAAACAAAAGCATTTTTAACATTTGTTAACATTAGTATCAACCTATAAATTAAATTTACAGTTGTTTAATTTTGACCCTGACTGCAAATCTTATCAAATTATTTATACTAAATATTTCACAGATATAGCTCCATCTTAATATAAAATGTTGTCTACTCAAAAGGAGAAGTCTTTCATATTTGCCAAATTAAATTCATTGACATATTAAAAATAACCTTAAAATTAAATAATAGTCTGCATATCAACAGGTTTTAGCTTTTTATTTTAAACTCATGAGTTTTAAAAAACACTGTTCCATCATCGATGATAACAATATCATATCTATTTCAGAAATTGATTAAATCAGCATTACAACTTGTCAAAAATATTTAACTCTCGCTAGCCTTTGACTTTATTGAAATAAGCATTTTGTGAATATAACTATAGAATAAAAATATAAATTTCAGTTTGTTAATAATTTTCTAATGCTTACACTATGAAGCTATTTTTTAAACTTGATTAAGTAGGCAGAAGGACATCCATTTATTCAATATGTATTCATTTTTTATGTCAGGCATAGTTGTATGCACTGAGGATGCAACTGTGAACAAAAGTGATAGAACTTTATTAGCTTTTAGTGTGGGTGGGGAATGAAGGAATGAATGTGTGTAGCAGAAAAAACAGTAAACAAATAAGTGAGTAAATATCTAAAATAGAGTAAGTGTGAAGCACTAGAAAGATAAATAAATCAGAGTTAAGAAAATAGAAAAAAATGAGAAAATAGGTAAGAGATAGTAGTTCAGATATTGTGCTTTGGAAGTCCTTTGAGTAAAGACCTGAATGAAGAGATAGAAAATAAAGGTACAAGCCATGCTAAATGGAGACAGGGGAGGAACAATCCAGGCAAGGTAGAAGAAAGGTCAGGGTCCTGGTGTGAAGTATAGTTGACATGTACAAGGTCCAAAAACGTGTGTGAGGAAGAGAGAGGTGACAAGTTGCAGCAAGAGAGCTAGCCTAGTTCAGATCCTATGGGTCACAGGAAAGACTTTGAAATATATTCTAAATGTGTAGAAAGCCCAAGGGGATTTAAGCATTAGTATTTGCAAAGATGCCTTACATAACTAGAAGATCACTCTGGCTGTAGGTGGAAAGTGTGTTTTGTGAAAACAACAGTGAAGTCAGGGAAAACAGAAGGCTCGAATTGTTCTTCTCAAGATGGACGCTTGATTGAGAATGCTGATAGTAGGAAAATATGAAGTAAATGAAATGAGTAAATGAAACAAATATGAGTCTCAGTTGTTTTGCTTTATTTTATTATATTTATTTATTTATTTTTGAGAGACAGTCTTGCTCTGTCACCCAGGCTGGAGTGCAGTAGCACAATCTTGGATTGCTGCAACCTCCACCTCCCAGGTTTAAGCGATGCTCCTGCCTCAACCTCCTAAGTAGCTGGAATTACAGGTGCACGCCACCATGCCTGACTAATTTTTGTATTTTTAGTAGGACCTGGTTTTACCACGTTGGCCAGGCTGGTCTCAAACTCCTGACCTCAAGTGATCTGCCAGCCTCTGCCTCTCGAAGTACTGGGATTACAGGCCTGAGCCACAGCACCTGGCCTTTGTTTTATTTTTTAATGCAAAGCCAGTAGGGTTTGCTGAGACATTGAATGTGGCATGTGAGAAAGATAATTTAAGGATAATCCCAAAGTTCTGGCTTGAGTTCTGGAAGGATGGTGGTACTATTGAACAAAATGGGAATGACTAAGAAAGGGTAGATTGGGAAAGTGAAAAAGCAAGAATTTGCTCTATCTCTATAAAGCCGAGCAGCCTGTTCAATATCTAGCAATGTCATATATGCAATCCAACAGGAGAAACCTTGATGCCAGAGCCATAAATTTTAGAGTCAGCAACATACAGATAGTATTGATTTTTATTTTTACTTATTTATTTATTTAGAGACAAGGTCTCATTTTGTTGTCCAGGCTGAAGTATGATGGCATGATTATAGCTCACTGTAACCTTGAATGCCTAGATTCAAGCAATCCCCCAAGGCGGTATTAAAATCCATGGAACTAATGAGATCTTCTAGGGACTGAGTACAGATAGAAACAAGATCCTAGGATCAGTTCTCAATCACTCTAACTTAAAGATCACTAATAGGAGAAACCAATAAAGAAAACTGAGGAGGTTTCATGAGAAAAACTAGGAAAGAGCGTTGTCCTCAAACTAATAAAGCATATGTCAAAAAGAGCATAAACAACTGTGTCAAGGGCTGCTGAGAGTTCACAGGAGTTGAACCTGGGAGGCGGAGGCTGCAGAGAGCCAAGATCGCTCCACTGCACTCCAGCCTGGGAGACACAGCAAGACTGGTCTTAAAAAAAAAAAAAAAAAAAAAAAAAAAACAGAAAAGAAAACCACAAACCAGTATCCCTGATGAACATATGAAAAAATTATCAATAAAACACTAGCAAATCAAATCTGACGGCACATAAGAAAAATTTTATAACATGATCAAGTTGTTTTTATTCTAGGGATGAAGGGTTGGTTCAACATACATAAATCAATAAATGTGATTTGCCACATAGAATAAACTAAAAACCAAAACCATTTGATAAGACAAAATTAAAAACAAAAACCATATGATCATCTCAATAGATGCAGAAAAATTATTTGATAAAATTTAACATCTTTCATGACAAAAATCCTCAACAAGCTGGGCATCAAAGGAACATACCTCAAAATAATAAAAGCTATATATGACAAACCCACTGCCAACTTCATACTGAAAGGAAAAAAGTTGAAAGCATTCTTCTGAGACTTGAAACAAGACAAGTGTGTCTATTTTCACCATTCCTACTGCACAAAGTATGGGAAGTCCTAGCTAGAGCAATCAGGCAATAGAAAGAAAGAAAAGGTATCCAAATTAGAAAAGAGGAACTCAAATAAACTCTGTTCACTGATGATATGCAACAATAACAACAAAAATAGACTAATGGGACTTAAACTAAAAATTTCCCGCACAGCAATGGAAATAATCAACAGAGTAAACAGACAACCTACAGGATGGGAAAAAATATTTACAAACAATACATCTGACAAAGGGCTAATATCCTTAATCTATAAGAGATACAAAAAAACTCATCAAGAAAAAAATTATTAAAAATAGGGTAAATGATATGACAAACATTTTTCAAAAGACAGTCAACAAACAACAAACATATGACAAAATGCTCAATATCACTAATCATCAGAGAAATGAAAATTAAAGCTACAATGAGATTCCATTTTATACCAGTCAGAACGGCCATTACTAAAAAGTCAAAAAGCAAGATACTGGTAAGAATGTTGAGGAAAAGGAATGCTTATATACTGTTGAGAATATAAATTAGTACAACCTTTATGAAAAACAATGTGGAGATTTTTCAAATATCTGAAAATAGAAGTACCATTTGACCCAGCAATCCAACTATTGGGTATCTACCAAAAGGAAAGTAAATCATTTTATGAAAAAGACTCATGCTCTTTCACACTTATTGTAACACTGACTAGACCACAAAAAATCAGTATCTTCAGAGGCATAATAAAGTCTGTTCTAACCACTTCCTCGTAGGATTTTCATAAGTACCATATGAGAAAATATTTTTAAGCCATCTTGAAATCATGATGCATCGAATAAATAAGGGAATAATTATTATTATTGCTCAAGTGTTTGCCTTTTAAAACAATTAAAATATAACTTAATATAATGGGGCCATTGAACTGTGAGCTTAATTTTATCATGAAGAAAAACAACACAGGAGAAGGCTTTAATGTTGTTTCGTTTTGATATTTTAATGATATTTAATGTTTCTTTGCCTTTATCTTGTTTCAGAATTGTTCAACCTGAATTGAAATCACTTGCACTGGGTTTCCACTCAATGGTTATACGAGCACTAGGTATGATGAAAAAAATATATATATATATACACACATATATTAAATTTAAGTTATAAATATTAATGTCAAGGCTTAAAGACTGAATGTAATGAATCCTTAATTATGATAGTAAATAAAATTAGTATCATTTCTATTTCTGTGATAAAAACAATAAGAGACAGAGTAAAATTGAGTGATGTAAAAGAGAATTCGATTGTTAATTATACGTAAAGCCAATCTGTTAAGACTAAGGAATTATCATATTTGTATTACACTGTTTCAAACACAAAGATAGATGGTCCTCCAAATTTTTCTTTTTTTCAGAAAAATAAGAATATTTCCTCCCAGTAGGCAGAGTGAAGGGCCTAACTTCTAAACTGAGGCATGATTTAAGCAAGGCCTAAAGCTAGCTTGGGAAGCGTGGGAATCTGGTCAGAGAATCTGGCCAGGCTATGGCCAAATTACAATGAAGAAATTGTCTAAGAAGCGTATTTGATGATAAAGTCACAAATCCTCAAAGTTAAAAAGAAGAAATATAAAGGGAGTAGAAGAGAGGAAATGAGATGCTATAGTATTCCATTGGTTTTCTTCCCTCCATTCCCTTTTGTGTGTCTCTAATCTCCCAGACTCTGTACATCCTGGCAGGTTTCTACCTTCAGATTCAATGGAGGTATCTCTCTGCTAGAACCTGGGTGACAAAAGCTTAAAGTAACATCTAGGTTGTTAGTACTCCTTCTGATATGTAGAAATGAGACTATAAGAATGGAGTAAATTTTTTTTAGCAGTAGAAAATAGGAAAAAAAATGAGTTTCACCATTCTGAGTATCCTATTTCGATGTATCCAATCTGTGGCACGATGGAACCTAAATGCACCTATGGAAAAAATACACATTTAGTACAAAACTTCCAATTCACAAACAATTGTCTTGAAATGTGTCAATTGTGGAAGGCCTATATAGTGTATTTACCTGGAAAAGTAATTTAGAAAATAGCTTATGAGTTTTAAAATTGTAGCGATTAGGACAAAGTTTGTTACTTAAAACAATCCATTACATTTGTTCAAATCAGTGGCATTATGTGGGGAAAATAAATTGTTAGCATATATTTTTTGTTTTTCAAAGGGTGGCTGTGATTTTTGAAACCTGAAAATTTCTCACCCATTTCCTCAGTACCAGGTTTTCTCAGATACATTGGCCTCAGTCTCCTGTCATTTTAATATTTCTCACTCTCAAAAAATTGAGACTGATGAAAACTAAATGGAATAAGTAAAATTGTGATATATCAATCACTATCATTTTATCCATGGCAAAATAAATTATGAAAATTATTCACCACAATACAAACAAGAACAAAGTAAAGTTATGAACACTTTTGTTGCACCATCTTAAGGGTAGTTCTCTACTGGCATGTTCCTAAAATTCTTTATCAAATTACCTTTGCCTAGAACCAGGAGTGAATCTCAGAGTTCATTAAAACAGCAGTGGAGGCAGATGGACACTTATTATATAAACAACATATCTGTCTGTGAAAAGCCTTGCATTGTGCAAAATCATGAGCTACAAATAAAAATTAACTAAGAAAAAGACCACTGAAAACTTACTCATCATTGTGATCAGAACACTAACACAAACAAAATTTAGTACCACAAGCCCTAACTTAGCCTAAGCTACTTCAGGAGGTATTTACAAATGCACAAAATCAATTAGTAGAAAATCACTGGACTGTGAGCTCTAATGATATCAATAAGTGGGAAGTAGATGTCTGAGCCCAGAAAAAATTACAACCTGCCAAAAGCTAAGCACTCTCTGAAGCTCAGCCTATACTTATCTGGGGAGGGAGCTCTGATGAAGCATTCACTTTTAAATTCTCTTAAAATAGTGTTTAAAAAAAAAAATCTGCCTTTACAGCAGTTGAGCCAAGATCTTTTTCCTTTCCCCATAAAATTGTAATTCTACTCCATTTCAGGTTTCTTTGCCTAAGAAAAATCCCATATTAACCAACATAACTTCCAAGTTTTACTAACAACATTGTCCTTTTTACCATTCAGGCTTAAGTTAATTGCTATCATAAGAAGAACAGAGTATATATGCATGTATGTAGGGAGGGTACGAGTAGGTAAAAGGTGTCAATGACATTACTACATGATTTGGGTCTTTGAGATTTCTAATAATCTTTATTATTGGGTAGATGCAGAACAAAATAATAAATGAATCCTCCAAATTTTTAAACTTTTATTTAATCAAAGTGTATCAATGTGGAATATCATGCGGTTACATTTAAAATATGTTCCCTGGGCTGACATCTTCTCTTCTCCTATTACAGGAGGAATTCTAGCTCCAATATATTTTGGGGCTCTGATTGATACAACATGTATAAAGTGGTCCACCAACGACTGTGGTACACGTGGGTCATGTAGGACATATAATTCCACGTTATTTTCGTAAGTTGTCATAAATAGATTTCATTAATTTATTTTTTCTTTGACTATATTAATTCCTAAAGAATATCATTTTCATTATATAATAATATTAATAATGATAGCCACCATTTAATGAAAACTGAGTTTGCATGCACTATGGTATCAAGCAATCTGGTATCTCATTTTAGTACTCATAGAAACTATAGGAAATGGATATTTTCTTCTATTCTGTTATATACGAAGAAACTGTGATTCAAGGATAATAACCAACTTGTCAAAAATCAGAGATAATAGAAAATGGCTAGGATTTGTATGAGAATCTTTTTTGTTTCCAAAACTCTCTTCATGTTAGTATATATAAGGATAAATATACACATGTAAATATAAACACACACATATATATATGCGTGTGTGTGTATTCGATTGCCTCTGACTTCTCTAGAAAGAAACAGAATGACTAGCTGGGGCTCTGGTCATATGTCAATTAAGAACAAAAAGGGAAAATATGTTTCTATATTACTCTATTCACAGGGAGAGATATTCCATAAGTGACATGAAGATAACTGCATAGGCATCTGGAAAAACAAAAAGCTACAATTATACTTTACCTCTTTAAAAAAAACTAATTTCAAATTCATATATTGACAAATTATACACTTTGAAATGTGAAACTACATATATTAAAACTCGTAGTATAATTTCTTTCAATTATCTACAAAGCAGAAACTATGTATGACCCAAATGCCCAAAAACACAATAGAAAAAAAGGCAAAATATTTATAAAATCTGCATCATTAAACTTTGAAAAGGAAATTTCAAAGTGAAAGTATAAATTAGGAGAATAATTTGCAACTTGTAACACAGACACAGGCAAATATCCTGAATATATACGGAACTCTTAAACATCAGCAAAAACAACATCCAATGCTGGCAAGGATGCAAAACAACAGGAATTTCCTTTAATTTTTCTTTCATTGCTGGTGGAAATATAAAAAATAGTAGAGCCATGGTAGAAGACAGTCCGGAAGTTTCTTATAAAGGAAAACACGGGCTTATGATATGGTTAAGTAATCATGCATCTAGGTATTTATCTAAGTTAGATGAAAACATGACCCCACAGAAACCTGCACTTGCATAAGAAAAAATGGAAGCAAACAAGATGTCTTTCAACAGGTGAATGGATAGCCAAACTGGGGTACATTCATACAATAGAAAATTATTCAGCAATAAAAAGAAGTGACCTATCAACTTACAAAAAGACAAGAAAGGAACTAAATGCACATAGCTAAGTGAAAGAAGGCAGTCTAAAGAAGCTTCTGGGCCTGGTGCGGTGGCCCATGCCTGTAATCCAGGCACTTTGGGAGGCCGAAGTGGGAGGACTCATGAGGCCAGGATTTCAAGACTAGCCTGGACAACATGGCAAAACCCTGTCTCTACTGAAAATACAAAAATTAGCCAGGTACGGTGGTGCACATCTGTAATTTCAGCTACTTGGGAGGCTAAAGCACAAGAATCCCTTGAACCCAGGAGGCAGAGGTTGCAGTAAGCCAAGATCATGGCACTGCTCTCCAGCCTGGCTGACAGAGCGAGACTCTGTCTCAGAAAAATAAAAAAAAATTAAAGAAGCTTCTGACTATATTATTGTAACTGTATGACCTTTTGTAAAAGGCCAGACTATGAAGACAATGAAAGATCAGTGGTTGCTAGGAGCTCAGTGGGGAGAAGACAAGGATGAGTAGGTGGAGCACAGGGCATTTTAAGGGTGGTGAAATGATTTTATATGATATTATAATGTTGGATACATGATGTTATGTATTTGTCAAACGTATGGACCCATACCCATACAACATACAAACCACATAAAAAGCAAACTCTAATCTAAAATATGAATTTAATAATAATGCATTCATATTGGTTCATCAATTGTAACAAAGTTACCACACTAATAGAAACTGTTAATGATAGGGGACACTGTATGTGTGGGGCGAGGAGTATACGGTACTTCTTCATACTTTCTGTACAGTTTTTCTGTAAATCTAAAATTTCTGTAAAAAGTAAGTTCTATTAAAAAAAAATCAAATATCTCCCAAAGAAAAAATCACTAATGGCTATTAAATATATAAAAGATGCTCAAATTAATTGATAATGACAGGATTGCAATTAGAACTCACCCAGATTGTCAACCATCAAAAATGTTAAGTAGACATTGTCTTGGCAAAAGTACAGAACTTTGAGCCAGCAGCAAACTTCTAGAAATTTATCCTACAGACAGCTATACTCCCAAATAGATAAAATGGCACATATATAAGATTACATACATGTGTATGGCAACATTGTTTATGATGGCAAAATATTGGAAGCAACTTAAATATCTCTTGATAAGGGAGTAATTAAATAAATAGTTCTACCTGCAGGAAAATGAATAGTCTGATGTCTTGAAAACAGAATAAAAAATTATTTGTTTACTAATATGGAACCTTCTTCAAGACATATTTTTATATGAAAAAAAAGAACCATGAAGAATGTGTATGGAGCATGCTATCATTTATATGAAAGTGGAGCAAGTTTATTAGTTCAGGATACATCTCTGGAGTAAAGACCTAGGATCAAATTTACCAAACAGACTTTCTTCCATTTAATGTGTAAATTCGCTATCTAAAATCCCCAGCAGATAAAATGATCCAGCTTTTTCCAGAATTGCACCCCACAGGCATTCTCATAAATTTATTTAAATATTAATGACAGAAAATTTCTCACAAAATTGAAGAAAGATATGAAAAGAAATTATAAATGAAAACTTCATAAACTTGTCTTAATGACTTTATTTAAGAATGTGTTCATTTTTTATTGAAATCATCATGTATTTCCAGGACACCTGGCAAGATGCTCCTCAGAATTTCCCCAAAGCAGCGACCACAACTTCAAGTATTAATGTAACATTTTGAGATGGCTTTATAATGGTTTGAGTATAAAAAGACCCTAAAACTATTTTTAAGCCATACTAGTTCCTTTTTGTTCAGTGAAGGTTTAGTTAGAACTAAAATGGAATTTAAAAATATTTTATGTTAATTGGTTTATTAATGCATTCTTCTTGTTGAAAAACTGTTATAGTATCCAAATTTTTAATATACTGCAAAGACCATTGTGATAACATTATATAGTGTATATGTGTACTATATATATTTAATATGCATATATATGCATATATAAGATAGACATATATATGTTATTCTTGTGTACTTTAATTTATGCTTGTCCCAAGACATTAAGATTTAAAGGGTCAGTCTTTGTACATCCCCACATATTTATCATTTTCTTTTCTCTGATTTCTTCTTGGATGTCAGATTCCATCTAGGGTCATTTTCCCTCTGATTAAGGTCGATTTTTAAAAATGTCTTTCAGTGAGCTCTTTAGTGGCAAATTGCCAATTTTAATTTCTCAGGAAAGAACTTTAGTTCAACTGTATACTTAAAAGAAATGTACAAGGTATAGAATTCTAAACTGACAATTATTTTCTCTTGTCAGATTGAAGATATTATTCTATTGTCTTCTAAGTTCCATTTTACTCTTGATAAGTTAGCTGTTGTCTGTTTTCTTGTTCCTTTAAGGTAACCTCACTTCTCTGTGGATTCTTTAAATATCTTGTCTTAATCCCTGGAATCTGTAATTACACTATGTTCAGGTTGCAGATGGAATAAGTTTGCTAATTAGCTGAACTCAAGATAAGAAAATTATTTGGTTGGGCCCAATGTAACCACAAATATCCGAAAAAATAAAAAGAGGAGGTCAGAAGGATGTGATGTGAAAAAGACTCAGTCTATTGTTGCTGGCTTTGAAGATGGAAGAAAGGGGCCAGGAGCCGAGGAATGTAGGTGGCCTCTAGAAGTGAGAAAAAGCAAAGGAACAGCTTATTTCCTGGAGGTCCCAGAAAGGAACACAGCCTTGCCGATACCTTGATTTTAGCCAACTAAGACAAGTATTAGGCTTCTAACTGCCAGGAAATGCTCTGGGCTTAGCTCACACACCCGTTTCTTTCATAAAGTTCGCACCATTCCAGCCAGCTGGAAATGACCAACCATCTTTGGGACTTACCACATTGTAGCTAACTCATGGCCCTTATCACTTTCCTTTTGGTCACTTGTGTTCATTGCTTAATTGTGTAAAGTGGAATTTAAAAAAAAAAAGAGCAGTGCATTTACCAACGAATACACAAAAAGTTAAATTGTTATCTTATGAATTTTTAAAATAAACTCTTATTTTTAGAGCAGCTGAAGGATCACAGTAAAATTGAGGAGAAATTACAGAGATTTCCCACATACCACCTGCCCCACACATGCATAGCCTATCCTACTATCAATGTCTCCCAACAAAGGGTGATACAGTTGTTACAAATGATGAAACAACCTTAACTCATCTTTATCTCCCAGAGTCCACAGTTTACATTAGGTTTCGCTCTTGACATTGTACTTTCTATGGGTTTGGACAAATGTATAATGATATATATCCACCATTACAGTATTATACAAAGTAGTTTCTCTACCCTAAAAATCCTCCGCTCTGCCTCTTCATTCCTTCCTCCTCTAAAACCCGTGGAGACCACTGTGATTTTTACTGCTTTCATAGTTTTGCCTTTTCCAGAATCATACAGTATGTAGCATTTTTAGACTAGCTTATTTAACTTAATCACATGCATTTAAATTTCCTCCAGGTGTTTCAATTGCCTGATAGCTCATTTCTTTTTATTGCTGAATAATATTCCATTGTCTAATGTATAACAGTTTATTTATATATTCACCTACTGAAGGACATCTTGATGGCTTCCAAGTTTCATGTTTCTCTGATGATATATATGAAGATGTTTGATTTTGTTATATTAACCCTGGCTCCCATGTCCTGAAACCTTGCAATAATTGCTTATTAGTTCCAAGTGTGTTTTTGTCTATCTTAAACTTTCTACTTAGACAATTATGTCATATTGCAAACAAAGACAATTTCTTTCTTTTCAATCTATATACATTTCATTTTCTTTTCTTTTTTAAAATTACATTAATTACGACTTCCAGTACCATGTTGAAAAACAGTGGTGAGAGGGGATGTCTTTGACTTGTTCCTGAACTCAGTGGGAAGACTTTGAGTTTCTCACTATTAAGTATGAAGTTAGATGTAGGGTTTTGGCAGATATTTTTGACGAAGTTGAGGTGGTTCTCCCCTATTCCAAGTTTAATGGGAGTTTTATTATAAATGAGTGTTTGATTTTGCAAATTCATTTTTCTAGATCTATTGATGTGATCATGTCATTTTATTATTCTTCTTTAGCCTGTTAATGTAATGAACTGTAAGAATTCATTTTGAATGTTGAACCAGTCTTGGAAACCTGAGGGAAATCCCACTTAGTCATGATGTATACTATATTTATACATTGTGTTGGATTCAATCTGATATTTTTTGAGAATTTTCACATCTATGTTCATGAGAAAAGTTGCTCTGTAGTATTCTTTTTTTTTTTTTTTTTTTTTTTTTTTTGAGACATAGTTTTGCTCTTGTTACCCAGGCTGGAGGGCAGTGGTGCGATCATGGCTCACCGCAACCTCTGCCTCCCAGGTTCAAGTGATTCTCCTGCCTCAGCCTCCTGAGTAGCTGGGATTACAGGCAGGCACCACCATACCCGGCTAATTTTGTACTTTTAGTAGAGATGGGGTTTCTCCATGTTGGTCAGGCTGGTCTCGAACTCCTGACCTCAGGTGATCCACGTGCCTCGACCTCTCAAAGTGCTGGGATTGCAGGTGTGAGTCACCATGCCCGGCCCTCTTTAGTATTCTTTTCTTGTGATGTCTTTGTCTGATATTGGTATTAGGATAATGCTAGCCTCACAGAATGAAATAGGAAGTACTTCTGCTGCTGCTATCATCTGAAGAAGATTGTAATGATTTGGTATAATTTCTTACTTAAGTGTCTGATGGAATTTGCCAATGAACCTATCTTAATTTGATGCTTTCTTTTTTTTATTATTATTATACTTTAAGTTCTAGGGTACATGTGCACAATGTGCAGGTTTGTTACATGTGTATACATGTGCCATGTTGGTGTACTGCACCCATTAACTAGTCATTTACATTAGGTGTATCTCCTAATGCTATCCCTCCCCCCTCCCCCCACCCCACAACAGGCCCTGGTGTGTGATGTTCCCCTCCCTGTGTCTAAGTGTTCTCACTGTTCAATTCCCACCTGTGAGTGAGAACATGTGGTGTTTGGTTTTTTTGTCCTTGCGATAGTTTGCTGAGAATGATGCTTTCCAGTTTCATCCATGTCCCTACAAAGGACATGAACTCATCCTTTTTTATGGCTGCATAGTATTCCATGGTTTATATGTGCCACATTTTCTTAATCCAGTCTATCACTGATGGACATTTGGGTTGGTTCCAAGTCTTTGCTATTGTGAATAGTGCCGCAATAAACAAACTCGGCTTTTTGGCCAAGATCAAGTATAGTATCTGTTCTTTTCAGTTTAATTTGATGCTTTCTGTTTTAGAAGGTTATTAAATATTGATTCATTTTTAGAGAGTTCTATCCTCCTTCAATGCCTAGGGTTCCATGAGGAAAACAGAGCTCTTTCCCAAAAATGGTACCTCCTATTTTTTCCCAAGGACTCCTCGTCTGTTAGAAATTAACTTAGTTCTTTTCATGTGGTCATCAAGAGGGGCAAGAAGACAGACTGAGGAAATAATTCACTCAAGTGAGAAAAATAAATAAATAAAAACTTCTTCTCAAAAAAACAAGATCCAAGAAGAGAAAAAGCACAAAGGTCTTGTGTGTGTGTATATATATATATATATATATATATATATATATATATACACACACACACACACACACACACAGACACACACATATATAGACATATATGTATATATGTGTGTATATATGTATATGCTATATATACATGTATATATGTGTATCTATATATACACACAAACATATATGTGTGTCTGTAAAGAGAGAGAGAGAAAGAGAGAGGGAGAGCACTTGGATATCCATTTTTAATTAAGCTGACTTTTAGCTATACTGCCCTTTAAAAAAAATCCTTTATATCTCTTATTATCTGACTTTAGCAAGGCCAAACAGCCAGTATTTCTGGCTTTTGAACTTCTTTAGAAATAGTAATCTCCTAGGTGAAATAAATAAGCCTTAACTAAGGTTGTAACTGAAGCATGAGTGTATGAGGTATTTTCAAATAGGTGGTGAGCAGTTTTTACAAGATCTAGAATCTTCAAAGGTAACTCGGAGAAACAAAAATTCAAGAAGGGAAGCCAGAAGTTGGTCATGGAGGAGCAGAGAATCAACAAATGGAAAAAGCCACAAGAATATCAAATCAGAAAGCACTCATTCCTTGGGCCAAGAATTGAGTCCCAGGCCACCATTGTGAAAAGACAAACCCTTAGCTTCTGAGCTACAGCATTGGATAGTCTTCATTACCTTTCCCAGAAGGATTCCAGTGCAACCAATTTCAAGCTTGCAAAGGCTTTTAACTGCTCAGGATAAATTTTAGAGCTAACTATGACATTAACTACAAAATTCCTGTCCTCTAGATGGCAGAGACCAAGAGTAAGTACTGCCACATGGTTACAAGATCAAGCTCCCAAGGACATAAAACAAGATGAGAGGGAAACCGCATCCAGTATAGGTTTCAGGAACACACAGCAAAGTTTGTAACTGACCAGCCCTAGAAGCTGGCTTAAAAAGTAGGCTTATAGGAATCCTAAGCCTACTTTCTACATTCTTTCCTATGATACCCTTCTCCATTACAGAACAACACTAAAAGACAAATTCTTGGCATAAAGTACACCAGATTTGCTAAACCCTAAGACTAGCCTCAAAAATTCATTTTTCTATTAATCAGACCACACACACACACACAGAAAGAGAAAAACAGAGAGACAGAGAAAGACAGAGACAGAGACAGAGACAGAGAGACAGAGACCAGAAGCTTGGCTGGTAACAAATTCTTACCCCTTTTGCCAGCATACCACGTTTCCGGGTTCCCTTTCTCTGCAGCTTCCAGAAGAATGAAGTGGCTTTTGATGACCTTGCTCATTGGACCATAGCTTTCGAGGCCAAGCCACTTTACAAAAGAAAATTATCCTTTTCTGTTTTATAAAACCATAGGCAAAAGCTTCTCATTTTTGCAAGATGCTGCCCAATGGGCTGCATGAGGAACCAAATTAACATTTTCCACCCCAGCCTAGCAAAATACACATAACAAAACAGACATTTGTCACCTCATTCAGCACCCAATATTGACCTGGCGAGGCTCAAACTTTCTTTCATTGATCCCTATCATCTATGATCCACTCAAGATTTGGAGTGCTAACCTCCAACTGAGAATTCAGGTCTCTGGGCAAGATGCAGAAGTGGACCGTCACCCCGACTCAGGCCTTTTGAGCTTCCTTCAGGACTCACTGAACGCGACCAGACAAAAAATGAGGGTTTTCTGAGTTAGGTGTCCTAGACTTCCATCAGTAGTTCCTTTAGAGGTCACCTCCACATATACAAATACACACAACAAAGACAAGACAGAAGGCCTTCCAAACCACGACTTCTAACCAAGAATTCTGAGTCTTCCTCCCAAACGAACCTTCTATTCTCCACCTGAGAAATCTCCCTGAAATCTTCTTGATTGAAGAGAAATCTCCTGAACCAAGACTGTTCCTACTAATTAGAGAGAGCTAACCAACACCTCCAAAGGAGCTGAACTGAGACCTCAAAAAAAAAAAAAAAAAAAGACCAAGAGCCCCAAAGGAGCCAAACCAAGACCTCTAAAGAATCCAAATCATGATCCCCAAAGGAGCCAAACCAACTGGGAGAAGGAAAGAAGTGTTGGCAGTGCCTAGAATACTCACCAAATTAGTTTAGAGACAGACATTATTTCCAGGAACTATTTCTCCATTGCAATTAAATCCATGCACATTGGGTCAGCAGCACCCTGCCAGTAGAGACAGTGCCAGAGTCAGCCCACAGTCCAAGAGAACTAGGCAGCCGCTTGGGCTGGCCTCCGGATCCATCACCAGAGCAGGGCTACTGAACCATGGGCAGGTAGGCACAAGGGCAATCCCGGATGAGACCCCTAGTGTGTAACCACCTAACGGGTTCACCTTGCCCACCGCCTAGACAGAGCTTATTTATCAAGAAAGAGCTTACTTATCAAAACAGAGAAATTGCAATAAAGAGTAATTCATGCAGAGCCAGCCATGCGGGACATCAGAGTTTTGTTATTACTCAAATCAGTATCTCCGAGAATTTGAGAACTGGAGTTTTTAAAGATAATTTGGTGGGTAGGGGGTCAGTGAGTCAAGAGTTCTGATTGGTCAAGTCAGAGATGAAATCATAGGGAGTTGATACTGTCCTCTTGTGCTGAGTCACTTCCTGGAAGGGGCCACAGGATGAGATAAACCAGTTTATCAATCTGGGTGTTGTGAGCTCATCTGTGAAGTTCAGGATCTGCAAAATTTATCAGGTATTGATCTTAGGTTTTACAATAGTGCTGTTATCCTCAGGAGCAATTTGGTTAGAGTCAGAATCTTGTAGCCTCCAAATGCATTACTCCTAAATCGTAATTTCTAATCTTTTGGCTAATTTGTTAGTCCTACAAAGGTAGTCTGTTTCCCAGGCAAGAAGCTGGTTTGTTTTGGGAAAGGACTGTTACTGTCTTGGTTTTAAACTTAAGGCTATAAACTAAATTTCTCCCAGAATTAGTTTGGCTTACACCCAGAAATCAACAAGAACAGCTTGGAGGATAGAAGCAAGATGGAGTTGGTTAGGTCAGCTCTCTTTTAGTCTCGGTTATAGTTTTGCAATGAAAATTTCATTAAGCATTTAGTGCAATAAACTTTCCACTTTACGCTGTTTAAGCTGTATCCTAGAGGTTTTAAAATACTTTGTCTCGATTTTCATTTGTTTAAAACAAAAAAATTGTGTTCTGCCCTAATTTTGTTATTTACGCAAAAGTAATTCAGGACCAAGTTATATAGGTTTCTTGTAATTGTGTAGTTTCGAGAGTTGCTCTTGATACTGATTTCTATTTTTATTCCATTGTGATTCATGAAGATGTTTGTTATAACTCTGATTTTTTAAAAAATTTATTGTGACTTATGACTTAGAATGTGGTTAGTTTTAGAGAATGTTTTATGAAGAGATAAAAAATGCATTTTTTATGATTTTGGGGTGAAGTATTCTCTAGATATCTATTAGAGCCACTTCGTAAAGAGTCTAGTTCAAGTCCAACTTTTTTTTTTTTTTTTTTAGCTTTTGGCCTTGATGATGTGCCTGCCTAGTGCTGTCAGTCTGGTGTGGAAGCTTATTACTCATTGTATTACTGTCTATCTCTTTGCTTAGGTCTGGTAGTATTTATTTTATAAATATGATTGCTTCAGTATTGAGTGTGTATATATTTAGATTAGTTAAGTCTTTGTTGAATTAAATGCTTTATCATTATATAATACACTTATTTGGGTTTTTTTTAACGGTTGTTTGTTTAAGGTCTGTTTTATTTGATACGAAGAGAGGAATTTCATCTTACTTTTGTTTTCCATTTGAAAGATAGATCTTTCTTCATCCTTTTACTTTAAGTCTATGGGTGTCCTTACATATGAGATGGATTCCTTAAGGGCAGCAAAAGGTTGCCTTTTTTTTTTTTTTTTTAAATCCACTTTGCTACTCTGTCTCTTATATGGAGCATTTAGGCAATTTACATTCAAAGTTCATATTGATCTGTGAGATTTTGTACCTCTCATACTGTTGTTAGCTAGTTGCTTTATAGTTGCAATTGTATAGTTACTTAATAGGATAGGTAGGCTTTGTAATTATGTGTGCTTTTATGGTAGCAAGTATTGGTCTTTTTTTTCCTGTTTTGAACTCCTTTGAGCATTTTTTCTAAAACTGATCTGGTGGTGACTTACTTCCTTAGCATTTACTGGTCTGGGAAATATTTTATTTCTACTTTATTTACAGATCTTCATTTGGGAAGTTATGAAGTTCTTGGCTGTCATTATTATTATTTTTCTTTTGTAAGTCTAACAATAGGCCCCCAATCTCTTCTAGCTTGTAATGTGTCTGCTGGGAAGTTCACCTTTAGTCTAATGGTATTTCCTTCATAAATAATTTGGCCCTTTTCTCTAGCTGCCTTTAAGATTTGTTCATTCATGTTGAACTTAGGCAATCTGATGACTATATTCCTCTAGAATGGTTGTTTTGTATAGTATCTCATAGGTGTTCTCTGAATTTCTTGTATATGGATGTGAAGCTCTGTAGCAAGATTATTTTTTAATTTCTGAATTATTTCCACAACTGTGTTTTCTAAGTTGCTTTTTCTTTTCTCTCATTAATGCTAATAATTCATAGGTCTTGTTGCTTTAAATAACTCCATGCTTCTCAAAGGCATCACTCATTTTTTTTACCTTCTGTTTTCTTTATTTTTTTTATGACTGTGTTAATTTGAAAGACCAGTTTCAAGATTGTATTAGTCAGGGTTATCTAGAGAGATAGAACTAATATATATATATAAAATATGATATATAGAGAGATTAGATATATATTATTATATAGAGAGAGATTATATATAAAATATGATATATATCTAGATTATATATATCCTATATATCATATTATATATATAGAACTAATAAAACATATATAATATGATTATATATATAGGAGCATATTAAGGAGTATTAACTCACATGATCATATATCTATATATCTCATACATATATCATATATATATATATAATACATGGAAGTGTATTAAGGAGTATTAACTCACGTGATCACAAGGTCTTACAATAGGCCATCTGCAAGCTGAGAAGCAAGGAAGCCAGTCCAAGTCCCAAAGCTGAAAAACTTGGAGTTTGATGTTTAAGGGCAGGAAGCACCCAGCATGGGAGAAAGATGTAGGCTGGGAGGCTAAGCCGGTCTAGTCTTTTCATGTTTTTCTTCCTGCTTTATATTCTGGCCACACTGGCAGCTAATTAGATGGTGCCCACTCAGATTAATGGTGGGTCTGCCTTTCCCAGCCCACTGACTCAATTGTTAATCTCCTTTGGCAACACCCTCACAGACACACCCACAATCAATACTTTGCATTCTTCAATACAGTCAAGTTGACACTCATTATTAACTATCACGAAGATCTTTAATTATTTTTTATGCTTAGTCTAATTTACTGCCAAAGTTTCCAACTGTATTTTGGAATTCTTTTGGTAAATTTTTTAATTCCAGAAGTTCTATTGGGTTTTTTCTTAATATATCCATCTCACCTTTCATATCCTAAATTGTTTTTCTGGTTTCATTTATTGGTTTTCAACTTTCTCTTGGATCTTATTAAGTTTTCTTGAAATTTATATTTTGAATTCTTTATCTGTCACTTCAAACTTTTCAATATGATTAATATCCATTGCTAGGGAGCTAGTGTGACCCTCTGGAGTTGTCAAGATATTCTGGCTATTTGTTCTGCCGAGGTCTTGTGTTGATTTCTTCTCATTTGAAGAAGCTGACACTTGTTATTTTGAATTTTCTGTTGTTTGAATAGGACATTTTAAATTTTTTATTATTTCTTCCCTTGAGGATATGACTGTGGTGCATGTTGTGTATGATGGTTTGGCCTCGTTTCTGGGTTTCATAAGGCCAAGGCTTAGTAGGGGTCCCTTGGTTGTGGATAGATTCTGTGCAGTGGTTTTCTTAGATGTTACTTCTTGTTATGATGTATTGGATATATGATCTGACACACCAATTCTTATGGGGCTGAGGGTATGGAGGTCCTAGGAATCTTATCTTGGGGGCTAGCTCTAAGTTCTTCTGGTGGCACATTTTTAATTTGGTGGCCAGTTCAGGCTGCAATGCAGTAGATGGTGCTTAAGAGTAAAAGCCAATTTGTCCTTAGTTAGACTGAAGTTGAGTTGAAGCACTTGCCCTGGCCCTGATGGGGTGTGGCATAAAGAAATCATGTATGGGTATGTAAAATTTGGTGGAAATGGGCTGGGGAGGTTCACCAGTTTCTCATTCTCAGCTGGCAGAAACATAATCTGCCTCACTCTCATGCCCCTGTTACAGGGCTCATGACCTTCAGTCCACAAAGTCCTTGTCCTCTGTTTCCTGGCCGCAGTGAAGCTGCAGGCTTCAGGCATGCTCCTCCAGTGACTATCATAAAAATGGATTCAGGGTGGAGCCTCTTTCCCAAGTCCACAGCAGGCAACTCCACGATCTGTTTGTCCTCCATTGCCAGGATACTACTGTTATGTGTAGGGAGGTAAGCCCAAGTAGCACAGGCTCACTTTTATCTGGGCTGCAACTCCTGCAAAAAACATAAAAGACGCTTTATCTGAGTGCACACATGCCAGTCCTCAGCAGGAAGAACCACTGCTGCATCCACAACAGTATACGGTGGAGAGGGTGGGAAATTACCCTCTATCCAGATTCATTCCTGAGTGTTGGTACTGCCTCCTTTAGTAATTGGTGCTGTGCCCATGTTCTTTTTGTCCCAAGGGAAGCTATAGTGGGCTACAGTCCCCACTCTCTTAGGGGAAGTAAAAATTGAGGGTTAGATCTCCAGAGGTCCTGCTGTTTCCCCGAAGTCCACTAATCCCTGTGCCTACCAAAGTCAGAGAAGTTTGCTGAATATGTTTGCCAGGAATTTGGTGGTGTGGCGACTCAAAGATGGAGCATCCTCAGGCAGGGCAGTGGCATACCATAGATGCACAAACAGTGTGGCAGGGCAGTGGCATACCACAGATGCACAAACAGTGTGGCACATCCTTCCTTTAGATAGGAAGGTGGTGCAGCCGTACCTGTGTAGGTTGGCCACCTAGTTGTCTATCCCTGGGGAGTTCCCAAATTGCCACCAATAGCGTTACCCTGGGTCAACTGGGCAGAGGAAATTCCCAACAATTTGGTGGTCAGCAGATTATCAGAGATGTGAGGGGAGCAGAGAAGCAATTTTAGCTACATTTTCACAGGGTTCTCTGGGGGTTGATTATTACCAGGCTTTTACTGCTTTTCTTTACTACACCACAGCTTCTTCTTATGAGCACTATAACAGTTCTTGGCTCTTTTTCATTTGGAACTTCCTTATTCACCAGTAACTTTGATCTTCTTTCTGAGGAGAACTGTAATTTGATGTCCCTGGTCAGTCATCTTGAAAATAACTTGACTTTTTTTTTTAATCAGTGGTAGCATGATATATCTTCTTCCATCTAATTACTTTTAATCTATACATCTTTAAAGTAGATCTCTTAGAGACTACATATAGTTTGTTTCTTCTTTTTAATCCTTTAACAAACTCAGTCTTTTAATTGGTGGATTTAGATCATTGACATTAAAAGTGACTACTGATGTTGTTAGACTAATGTTGATCATAATTTTACTATTTTCTATTTGTTATACTTGTTCTTTGATCCTATTTTTGTCTTCTATTCTTTTTTCTTCTGTTGTGTTCTTAACTAAATAGTCTATATGACTCTGATTTTATATGACTATATAATTATAAATTTTTATGTTACCTTTCTTTATGTATATCAAGTTTCTGACCTATATGAGTCTGTCTAAAAAGCTTGTCTTAACATTTCTTACAAGGAAGATGTACTGGAAAAACATTTCTTCAATTGTTGTTTGTCTGAGAATGTGTTTATTTCTACTTTACTTTTAAAAGAATTTCGCAGAGTACAGAATTTTAAGTTGGTGATTTTTTTCTCTTAAGACTTTAAATATTTCACTCCACTCTCTTCTTGCTTGCATGATTTCTGAAGAGAAGTCTGATATATTTTCTCTCCTATAGATAAAATTTGTTTTTCCTTCTGGTTAGTTTCAGGATAAAGTTTTCTTTATCTTTGACTTTCTGTAATTTGAAAATAACACACCTACATGTAGTTTTTCTGGTCAATAATAACTTATTTGTATATTTAAAAGTAATTTAGGAAATGTAGTTGAATTGTTTGTAACTCAAAGGACAAATCCTTAGCATTTTCCAAGTTTCCTGAATCTGTGATATAGTGTCTGACATTAATTTAAGAGAAATTCTTGGTAATTTTTTTTTTTTTTTTTTTGAGATGGAGTCTCACTCTGTTGCCCAGGCTGGAGTGCAATGGCATGATCTTGGCTCACTGCAACCCCCGCCTCCGAGTTCAAGTGATTCTCCTGCCTCAGCCTCCTGAGTAGCTGGGATAACAGGCGCCCGCCACCACGCCCAGCTAGTTTTTGTATTTTTAGTATAGACGGGGTTTCATCATGTTGGTCAGGCTGATCTCTAACTCCTGACCTCGTGATCTGCCTGCCTCAGCCTCCCAAAGTGCTGGGATTACAGGCGTGAGCCACTGCACCTGGCCAGTAATTATTTTTTAAAAATGTTTCTTTTGCTCCTTTTCTCTTTGTTTTCCTTGTAACCTTTCCATTACACACACTTATATAATTGTCTCAAAATTTTTATATGATTTCAATTGATTTACTTTTTAGTCTTGTTTCTCTTTGCTTTTCAGTTTTGGAGGTTTTCATTGATATATCCTCAAATTAGAGAGTCTTCATCAGTTGTGTTCTATCTACTAATAAGCCCATCAAATGCATTCTTTATTTCTGCTACAGAATTTTTTATTTTTAGCATTTTCTTGGGTTCTTAAAATGTTTATTTTTATACTTACATTGTCCATCTGTTATTGAATGCTGTCTACCTTATTGATTAGAACACTTAACATATTAATCATAGTTGTTTTAAATTCCATTTTGAAAATTTCCACGTCCTTGATATATCTAGGTCTGGTTTAAAGCTTACTTATTCTTTTCAATCTATTTTTTTTTTTTTCACTTTTGGTATGACTGGCAATTTTTTTTGTTACAGTTAAGCATAATGCATTGGGTAAAAGGAACTGCTTTGATAAACCTTTAATAATATGGTGTAAGGTGCTGGAGAAGGGGCAGAATTCTACAGGCCTATATTTAGGTTTTATTATTTTAGTTATAATCCAGTAACCTCTGGATTACAAATTTCAAACACACTTCTCAGTTTCTCCTCCCAGCTGTAGGTGGCGCAGGACGGCTTAACAGGGCTTGAGTTGTATATTTTTCTCGTTCTATGAAGAAGGCCAGAGGCAACTAGAGCATAGTTTCTATGGCTTCATAACCCTATTACAATAATAAAATATCTATCATTATGCCCCAATAAAAAGAATTATTAGAATTATTGTCTTAATATTTTATTTATAATTTTTTTCTTTAGGATCTGGATACTGGAGAAAATGTTGTAAGTTATTACACACAATTTAAAATGATTTATTGTTTTATTTTCTCTATTTCTACAGAAGGGTCTACTTGGGCTTGTCTTCAATGTTAAGAGTCTCATCACTTGTTTTATATATTATATTAATTTATGCCATGAAGAAAAAATATCAAGAGAAAGATATCAATGCATCAGAAAATGGAAGTGTCATGGATGAAGCAAACTCAGAATCCTTAAATAACAATAAAAATTTTGTCCCTTCTGCTGGGGCAGATAGTGAAACACATTATTAAGGGGAGAAAAAAAAAAAGCCACTTCTGCTTCTGTGTTTCCAAACAGCATTGCATTGATTCAGTAAGATGTTATTTTTGAGGAGTTCCTGGTCCTTTCACTAAGAATTTCCACATCTTTTATGGTGGAAGTATAAATAAGCCTATGAACTTATAATAAAACAAACTATATGTAGAAAAAATGAGAGCACTCATTGTTAAATTATAGCTACGTATTTGTGGTTAAGGTTAGACTATATGATCTATACAAATTTTAAGTGAGAGACGTGGTTACTGTGTAATAAAAGAAAAAATACTTGTTCGGGTAATTGTAATTCTTAATAAAACAAATGAGTATCATACAGGTAGAGGTTAAAAAGGAGGAGATAGATTCATATCCCAAGTAAAGAGAAATGTCTAGTGTCTATTTTATTAAACAAACAAACACAGAGTTTGAACTATAATACTAAGGCCTGAAGTCTAGCTTGGATGTATGCTACAGTAATATCTGTTACTCACATAAAATTATATATTTCACAGACTTTATCAATGTATAATTAACAATTATCTTGTTTAAGTAAATTTAGAATATATTTAAATATTGTGAAAGAAATAAAGACATTCCAATATTTGTAAGCTGTGATTGTCAAACAACATATTACATTGTGTGTTAAGTTTCCAGTGGACCCATGGTAATGTATTAGGAAAAACTGACTTTGGCTAATGTAGCCACTCTCATACTTATCTTGGCTAGATTTCCTGGATCATTTGCTGCGCCTTCTACATCAGCACTTGCTTCTTCACTTTGTACTTAGGCAATGAAACCAGCTTCTTTTTTTAAACCCCATGAAGCAAATTGTACAGCTTTTTTTCTTTTGCAGCTTTCCCACCTCTCTTAGTCATCATAGAACGACAGAGAGTTAGGGCCTTGATCTAGATTAGATTTGGCCTAAGGGAACACTGTGGCTGCTTTGATCTTCTATCCAGACTACTGAAGTTTTCTCCATATTGGCAATAAGTCTGTTTCACTTTGTTATTATTTGTGCGTTCACTGAAGTAGGACTCTTAATTATCTTCAAGTACTTTCTTTTTGCATTCACAACTTGGCTAACTGCTGAATGCAAGATGCTTAGTTTTGACTTACCTTGGCTCTTGATATGCCTTCCTCACTAAACTTAATCATTTCTAAAATTTGATTTAAAATGAGAGATGTGTGACTCTTTATTTCACTCAAACACCTAGAGGTCACTGTAAGGTTATTAACTGGCTTACTTTCTATGTTGTTCTGTCTCAGGACATAGGAAGGCCCAAGGGGATAGAAAAAGATGTAGCAATAGCTCGTTGGTGGAGCATTCAGAACACACACGACTTTACTGATTAAATTTCACATATTATATGGGCATGGATAGTGGCAAGTCAAATCAATTACAGTAGTAACATCAAAGATCACTAACCACAGGTCACTATCACAGATGCAATAACAATGAATAAGTCTGAAATATTGTGAGAATTAGCAAAATGTGACACAGAGACATAAAGTGAGCAAATATTTTTGAAGAAATGATGTCAATAGACTTGTTTGATGCAGGATTGCCACAAACTTTCAATTTGAAAAAACAAACAAACAAAAACAAAAAACAAAAAAAACACCAAAATATGGGAAGTGCAATAAAGTGAAGTTCAATAAAATGAAGTATGCCAGGAATAAAAACCAGCAGGATCACAGGATCAACCTCTACTTAAAATATTAGAAATACGGAGGTAAATAGAAGAAATAGCTAAAAAGAGTTGTAAATGCTTCCCTCTGGAAAACAGTAATAACAAGCAGAGAAAAACTCATTTTCAATATGAGATTTTTGATATAATCTTATTTTTACAACTTTATGCATAAATGGCTTTGGTAAAATTAAAAGTCAATCATCAGACTGGTATGTCTCTTATTAATCAACAACAAACAATAATATTGATGCCCAGGTACTACACTGAGAGCCTTGGATGAGCCTCCAAGTCTTGCTGGCTTCAGATACCAGAGAGATCACAGGGGTTAACACACTAAGCAGACTCTTGAGGTCCCTGATTCCACGACTTGACTCTTGGATAGCATTTCTGAACCTGCCCTCCGCAAGAGGGGAGCCCACTGTCCTGAAGGTTGAATCCCAGGTCAGGCAGAATTCAATAGAAGCTGATGAAAGTGCCCTTAGGCATTAAAGAAACATTGGCAGTAGTCTGGCAGTACTCCCTGTGGGCTTGAAGTGGTTGTGGCTATGGGTTGAGTCTCCCCTACATTTGGAAATGCGAGGGAAGAGTGGGAAAGACTGTCTTGTGGTTTGAGTGTCACCTCAGCCACAATACGATAGAACACCAGGTAGCCTTTATGAGTTTTGGCTCTAGTCTCTGACTCCTGGATGGCACCTCTGGACCCACATGGGGCCTGGGGGACCTCACCACCCTGAAAGGAAGAACACAGGCCTTGCTGGCTTTGCTGCCTGCTGATTATAGAGCCCCATGACCTTGAGCAAACATAGGCAGTAGTCAGGGAGTAATTATAGCAGACCTTAGGCAAGACTCAGAAATGTGCTGGCTTCAGGTGTAACCCAATATAGTCATAGTTCTGGAGGCCACAGAGGTGCTTATGCCACTTCAAACCTAGATTTAGTTGGCTCAGAACAGAGGGACAGACTATGTTTGGGAGAAATTAAGAAAGAGAACAAGAATATCTGCCTGGAAATCCAGAGAATTCTCCTGGATGTTGTTCAAGACCATCAAGGCGGTACCTCTACCAGTCTGCAAAAACCTTAGCATTACTAGGCTTGGGGTGCTCCCTAAAGGAGACACAGCTTACATCACAATAATCAAGTTCTTTCAAATACCTGGAAACCCTTCCCAAGAAGGATGGCTGCAAATATGCCCAAACAGCCAAGACTACAATAAATATTTTGCTCTTCAATGCCCAGACAGACAAATATCTACTAACATCAACACCATTCAGGAAAACATGACCTCACCAAATGAACTAAATAAGGCACCAAGAACCATTCCTGGAGAAACAGAGATATGTGACCTTTCAAACCAAGAATTCAAAATAGCTATTTTGAGGAAACTCATAGAAATTCAAGATAACACAAAGGAGGAATTCAGAATTTTATCAGATAAATTTAACAAGGACATTGAAATAATTGAAAAGAATGAAGCAGAAATTCTGTAGCTGAGAAATACAATTGGTATACTGAAGAACGAATAAGAATCCTTTAATACCAGAATTTGTCAAGCAAAACAAAGAATTAGTGAACTTGAAGACAGGTTTTTTGAAAATACACAGTCAGAGGAGATGAAAAAAAGAATATAAAACAATAAAACAAGCCGACAGAAAGTGGAAAACAGACCCAAAAGAGCATATCTGTTATGGGCCCTAAAGAGGAGGTAGAGAAAGAGATGGGGTAGAAAGTATATTCAAAGGGATAATACCAGAGTACTTCTCAAACTTAGAGAAAGATATATCCAAGTACAAGAAGGTTATAGAACACCAAGCAGATTTAATCCAAAGAAAGCTACCTCAAAGCATTTAATAATCAAACTCTCAAAGGTCAAAATTAAAAAAATGATCCAAAAGCAGCAAGATAATAGAAACAATTAAGACAGAGTGGTGCTACAAAATTCTGGCAGCAGAATTTTTACTGGAAACCTTACAGGCACAAGTGGCATGACGTATTTAAAGTGCTGAAGGAAAAAAAAAACAAAAAACAATAAACACTTTTACCCTAGAATAGTATATCCAAGAAAAATATCTTTCAAACATGAAGAAGAAATGGAGACTTAGCAAGACAAACAAAAGCTAAGGAATTTCATCAATACCAGACCAAGCCTACAAGACATGCTAAAGGAAGTGCTTCAAATGGAAAGAAAAGAACATTATTGAACAATAAATAACCACCTAAAGGTACAAAACTCACTGGTAATAGTAAGTATGCAGCATAACACAATGTCATAACATCTTAACTGTGGGATGTGAACTATTATTCTAAGTAGAAACACTAAATGATGAACCAATCAAAAATAATAACTTCAACAACTTTTCAAGACATGGTACAGTAAGCTATAAATAGAAACAACAAAAAGTGAAAAAGCATGGAGATAAAGTTAAGGCGTAGATTTTTCATTACTTTGATTTTTGCTTGTTTGTTCATGTAAGTAGTGTTACATTGTTACTAGGTTAAAAATAATGAGTTATAAGATAGTATTTGCAAGCCTCATGGTAACCTCAAACCAAAAAACATACAATAGATACACAAAAAATAAAAAGCAAAAAATAAGTTATATCACCAGAGAAAATCACCTTCACTTGAGAAGACCGGAAGAAAAAAAGAAGGATGAAAAGACCACAGAACAACCAGAAAACAAATAGCAAAATGGTGGGAGTATGTCTCTACTAATCAATAATAGCATTAAATGTAAATGGGTTAAATTCTTTTTTTTTATTGAGTTATCTCACTGTGGTTTCACAGGCTGTATAGGATGATCTATTGTCTTTAAGAAACACACTTTGCTTATAAAGACACACATAGACTAGAAATAAAGGGATGGGAAAACATATTCCATGCAAAGGGAAACTAAAAAAGAGCAGGAGTCACTATAATTATATCAGACAAAATAGATTGTAAGACAAACACTGTAAGGAGACAAAAACAAGGTCATTACATAATGACAAAGTGGCCAACTCAGCAAGAAGATATAAGAATTTTGAAAACATATGCACCCAACACTGGAGCACTCCAATATATAAAGGAACTATTATTAGAGCTAAAGAGAGATATAGGCCCTAATACAATAATAGTTGGAGACTTCAACACCTCACTTTCATTATGGACAAATCTTCCAGACAAAAAATCAACATCAGACTTAATCTCTACTATAGTCCAAATGAATCTAATAGATATTCACAGAAAATTTTATCCCAGAGCTGCAGAATACATTCTTTTTCTCAACACATGAATTATTCTCAAGGGTAGACCATATGTTAAGTCATAAAACAAGTCTTAAAACATTGAAGTAACATGAAATAATGTCTAGCATCTTCTCTGGACAAAATAAAATAACTAGAAATCAACAACAATAGAAATTTTGGAAACAATACAAATTACATGGAAATTAAACAATATGCTCCTGTATGACCAGTGGGCAATGAAGGAATTAAAAATAACCTTGAAAAAAACTCTTAAACAAATGGTAATGGAAACATAACATACCAAAATCTATGGGATACAGGAAAAGCAGTACTAACAGGGAAGTTTATAGTTATAAGTGCCTACACCACAGCAGAAAAAACTTCAAAGAAACTATTTAACAATGCGTCTTAAACAACTAGAAAAACAAGAGTAAACTACACCCAAAATTAGAAGAAGAAAAAAGATAATAAAGGTCAGAGCAGAAATAAATAAAATTGAAAATTAAAAAAAAACTATATAAAAGATAAATAAAACAAAAAGTTGATTTTTTGAGAAGTTAAACAAAATTGACAGACATTCAGACAGACTAAGAGAAAAAAAGAATATCTAAATAAATATAATGAGAAATGAAAAAAAGATTAAAACTGATACTGCAGGAATTCAAAGGATCATTATTTGCTACTATGAGCAACTATATGCCAATAAATTGGAAAATTTAGAAGAAATGGACAAATTCCTAGATACATACAACCTACCAAGACTGAACCAAGAAGAAATCCAAAAACTGAATAGGGCAATAACAAGTAACAAGATCAAAGCCATAACAAAATCTCCCAGTAAAGAAAAGTGCAGGATCCAATGGTTTAACTGCTGAATTCTACTAAATGTTTAAAGAATAATTAATAGCAATCCTCTTCAAATTATTTCATATAATAGAGAAGAAAATACTTCCAAGCTCACTGTACAAAGCTAGTATTACTGATGTCAAAAATGAGACAAAGACACATCAAAAACAAAAACTGCAGGCCAATATCTCTGATAAATATTAATGCAAAAATTCTCAATTAAATACTAGAACACCAAATTCAACAATAGATTTGAAATATCCATTTATTATAACCAAGTAGAATGTATCCCTGGGATGTAAGGATGTTTAAACATACACAAATTAATCAATGTATTACAACATATCAACAGAATAAAAGATAAAAAACATACGATTATTTCACTTGATAATTAAAAAGCATTTGGTAATATTAAACATTTCTTTTATGATTAAAATCTCTGAAAAAAAGCTTGTTATAGAGGGAACATACTTCAACATAATAAAAGGCATATACAACAGACCCACAGCTAGTATCATACTGAATGGGGAAAACCTGAAAGTCTCTTTTTCTGAGATCTGGAACATAACAAGAACACCCACTTTCCCTCACTGTTGTTCAACATAATAATGGAAGTCCTAGCTACAGCAATTAAACAAAAGAAAGATATAAAGAACATCCAAATTGGAAAGAAAAAAAGTCAAATTTTACTTGTTTGCGGATGACAAAATCTTATATTTAAAAAAACGTAAAGACTCCACAAGAAAATTGTTAAAACTGATAAACAAATTTAGTAAAGTTATAGGATAACAAATCAACATATAAAAAATCACTAACATTTCCATATGTCAACAGTAAACAATGTGAAAAAAATTTTTAAAGTAATACCACTTAAAATAGCCACACATATATATAAATACTAGGAATAACTTAACCATAAAAGTAAAAGATCTGTATACTGAAAAATATAAAATACTGATGAAAGAAATTGAAGTGGATACCAAATAAAGAAAAATATTCCATGTTAACAGATTAAAATAATCAATATTGTTAAATATTTATGCTGCTCAAAGCAATATACACATCCAATGCAATCTCTGTCAAAATCTCAACAATGTTCTTCACAGAAATAGAAAAAACAATCCTATAATTTATCTGAAACCACAAAAGACTCAGAAGAGCCAAAGCCATCCTAAGCAAAAACAACAAACTGGAGAAATCACGTTACTTGACTTCAAATTATATTACAGAACGTAGAAGGCAAAACAGCAGGGCACTGGCATAACAATAGGCACATACAGAAATGGAACATAAAACAGAATTCAAAAACAAACCTGCACACCCACAGTGAATTGATTTTGACAAAGACGCCAAGAACATACACTGCAGAAAAGACAGTCTCTTCAGGAATTAGGAAAACTAGATATCTATATGCAGAAGAATGAAACTAGATCCCTATTTCTCACAGTATCAACTAACTAAAATCAAATCAAAATGAATTAAAGACTTAAATCTATGACATCAAACTATGAAACTTTTTATTTCATGACATGTCATGCAACTTTTTGTAGTTTCATAGTTTGAGGTTCATAATTTCATAGTTTTGTAGATTCATAGATTTAAAGTTTCCAGAACATTTGTCTGGGCAAAAAATTCTTGAGAAACACCACACAAGCACAGGCAACCAAAGTAATAGGGGACAAATGAGATCACATCAAGTTAAAAAGCTTCTGCACAGCAAAGGATATAATCAACAAAGCAAAAAGACAATCCACAGAATGGCAGAAAAATATTTGCAAACTACCCACTGACAAAAGATTAATAACCAGAATATATAAAGAGCTCAAACAACTATAAGAGAAAGTGTAATAATCCAATCCAAAAATGGGCAAAATTTCTGAATAGACATTTCTCAAAGAAGACATAAAAATGGAAAAGAGACATATGAAAAGGTGTTCAACATCATTGATCATCAGAGAAATGCAAATGAGAATTACAATGAGATATTATCTCACCCCAGTTAAAATGGCTTAAATCCAAAAGACAGGCAATAGCAAATGCAAGTGATGATGTGGAGTAAAGGGAACACTTGTACACTATTGGTGAGAAAGTAAATTAGTACCATCACTATGGAGAACAGTTTAGAGTTTCCTCAAGAAATTAAAAATTGAGCTACCATACGATCCAGCAATCTCACTGCTAGGTGTATACCCAAAAGAGTGGAAATCAGTACATCTAAGAGATATCTGCACTTTTATGTTTGTTGTAGCACTGTTTACAATAGCTAAGATTTGAAAGCAAACTAAGTATCCATCAACAGATGAATGAATAAAGAAAATGTGGTACATGTACACAATGGATTACTATTCAGCCATAAACAAATGAGATTCAGTAATATGCAACAACATGGATGGAACTGGAGATTATTGTGTTATGTGAAATAAGCCAAGCATATAAAGAGATATATCACGTTCTTATTTATTTGTGGTATCTAAAAATCAAAACAATCGGACACAGACAGTAGATGAATGTTTACCAAATGCTGGGAAAGGTAGTGGGAGTAGTGGGTGGGTGGGGATGGTTAATGAATACAAACAAAAACAGAAAGAATAAATAAGAACTAATATTTTATAGCACAACAGGATGATTATAGTCAATAATAACTTAATTTTACATTTTAAAACAACCAAAAGAGTGTAATTGGATTGTTTATAAACCAAAGGACAAATGTTTGAGGGAATAAATAAAACATCCTTCATGATGTGCCTATTTTACATTGCGTGCCTGTATCAAAATATTTCATATACCCCATTAATATATGTCTACTATGTAACCACAAATAAAATAAAATAATTAAAAACAACACAATCTCATTGATTAGAAGTGTCTAAGTAATCCTAAGAAGGAAATAATCTCAAATTTTGCCTGGTCCTGAGAATATTTACATGAGACTCAACTCCTTGGAAAGAATGTCCAAAATTCCTATTGAAAATAATTGACAATAATGATTCTGTGAGTGGAAGTGAGAGAGCCACAAGCACAAAACAGACTGATGGAATAGAACTTGGATCTTCCCATTCCCATTACAGTTGAAATTATTCATTGAAATAACATACTTCAAGTATTAGTGTAATTGCTTTTCTATGAATAAATATCTGACACTAAGTAATTTATGACGAAAAGAGGTTTAATTGGGTCATGGTTCTGCAGACTTTACAGAAAGCATGATAGTGGCATCTGCTTCTAGTGAGGCCTCAGGAAGCTTACAATCATGGTGGAAGGTGACAGAAGAAGCCTGCATGTCACACGGTGAGATCAGGTGCAAAAGGGAGAGAAGAGTGGAAATCCCATTCTGTTAAGCAACCAGATCTGATGTAAACTAACTGTGTGAGAATTCACTGATTACTAAGTGATGGTGCTAATCTATTTATGACAGATCAAATTCCATGATCTAATCACCTCCAACCAGTCCCCACCTGCAACATTGAAAATCACATTGTTACAGTCTGGCCAATGCACCACAATGTAGCAGTCTCTTGTTGCCTAAGGTAGTACCCAGGAGTTGTCTCAGGACCAGGAAAGTTAAGGAGTGCAGACACCAAGGGTGACGTTGGAGTGAAAGCTTAATAAGCTAAAGAGGAAGGCCCTCCACTGTGGAGAGGGGGCCTGGAAGAGTGTTGACATTTTTACAGTTGAATGCAAAGGCTTTTATAAAAAAAACAAATGAGGGGTGGGCATCTTATTTGCATAAGGCATAACTTTATGGTAGCTCCACTCCATCCTTTTAGCGTGTATGTGGGCCCTTAGCTTGAGTTGCTCCATCCCAAATCTTGGGATCTTGCTGTTCACAGAGATGTGGGCATCATGTAAGCTTATGACTAACAAAATGTTAATCTTAAATAGTCCTAAAGAGGGCAGTGTTTTAAAACTTTTTAAAAATTTACATTTCAATGATCTGGGTCAGCTATGAAATGACTTAGAGCTTTTTGTCAATCTTTTGCAAACAGTAAGACAAGCATTCCCTATCTATACTGCCTGTTAATAGGTTTTTATTAGATCTAACTGAAAATCATCTCAAGAAACAGCAGGTCATGATGGGTTATTGTCACTAATGAGAACAACAGAGTATCAATTTAAATTACATCTGTTGTATTAAGAATATACCCTTCAGTAATTAAGTGAAATAGCACATTTAGCTTCACAGGGTGCTTTAGTGATGAATTCATCCTGTGAGAGTTGTATCAAAATACAGAGCTGCTCAATATCACATGTAAAGCAGGAGTCACATTACAATGGTAAACATCTTACATGATAACGATGCATGGGTGTGTGCATGTGAGTTAATGAAAGTCGCTACCATCCCTGTGATAACACCTACCAAGTGAAATGAAATTATAGTGCAGTAGTGGAGGAGATCATGTTTCACTTGGCAAAGAGTAAGAATGTAGATTCTAGAGGCTAAAGGCTTGTTTATAAATATTTACAGGTGAGAAAAATATTTAGGATCTTTCTTGTTGCCATTTACCATTTTTAGCATACTGGTGCCTGTTATTGTTAAGTAATATCTAGTCTAATCTTTGTGATTGCACCTTTGTAAGAACTGTAAATGTTATGTGCTTATTCCTGAGAAGTAGAAAAAGGGCATCATTCATCTAGGGATTGGTGCAGAGGACTGATCCTGGCACCTTTGATATCAGAAGGAAAAGAAAATGGGAGGGGTCGATTTCTGGAAACTTTGCAAGTAAAGGAAAAAAGTATAACGCTATGATGGCCAAATTACAATGGATAAGTTGTCCAAGAAGTATATTTGATGAGAAGATCACAAATCCTCAAAGGTTTAAAAAAAAAAAAGAAAGAACGAAATATAAAGGGAATAGGAGGGAGGAGATGGAGATGCTGCAGTGTTCCATTGGTTCTCTTCCTTGTATTCTCTTTTCTGTGTCTCTAATCTAATCTAATCCAGCTTCTGTGTATCCTGGCAGTTCTCTACCTCCAGATTCAATGGAGTTACCTCACTCCTAGCACCTGGACCACAGAAGCTGAATAGAGAATCTGGGTAGTTAGCACTCTTTCTGATATGTGGAAATAATAGTAGGAGCAATATTTTTGGCAATATAAAATAGAAAAAAATGAATTCTGCCATTCTAATTATGAGCATCCTATTTTGATGTGCTCAGTATATGGCAGAACGGATTCTAAATGCTTCTACGGGAAAAATACACAGAGCACCAAACTTCCAATTCACAAATAATTGTCTTGAATACAATATATGTGTAAATTGTGGAAGGCCTATAGTGTATTAAACTGAAAAAGTTATTTATAAAATGGGTTATGAGAAGTATTTAAATTGAAGTAATAAATTGTTGGCATATATTTTTCAGTTTTTAAGGATGGCTGTGATTTTTCGATACCTACAAATTTCTCACCCATTTTCTTAGTACCAGTTTTCTTCATATTCACTGGCCTCAATTCATTGTCATTCTAAGATTTCTCACTCTCAGAAAATTGAAACCGTTAAAAGTAAATGGAATTACTAAAATTGTGATATAAGCAGAGCGATACTCCATCTCAAAAAAAATTGATATATCGATCACTATGATTTTTAGGTGACAAAATAAAAGTATTCATCACAACACAAAAAAAAGAACAAAATAGTCATGAATACTTCAGTGACACCATCTGAAGGACAGCTCTCCACTGTCATGTCCCTAAAATTTTGGTAAGATTACCTATGCTAGCCTGGGTGCGGTGACTCATGCCTGTAATCCCAGCACTCTGAGGGGCCAAGGTGGGTGAATCACCCGAAGTCAGGAGTTCGAGGCCCTTCCTATCCATGAGCATGGAAATGTTCTTCCATTTGTTTGTGTCCTCTTTTATTTCGTTGAGCAGTGGTTTGTAGTTCTCCTTGAAGAGGTCCTTCGCATCCCTTGTTGGATTCCTAGGTATTTTACTCTCTTTGTAGCAATTGTGAATGCGAGTTCACTCATGATTTGGTTCTCTGTTTGTCTGTTATTGGTGTATAGGAATGCTTGTGATTTTTGCATATTGATTTTGTATCCTGAGACTTTGCTAAAGTTGCTTATCAGCTTAAGGAGATTTTGAGCTCAGACAATGGGGTTTTCTAAATATACAATCATGTCATCTGCAAACAGAAACAATTTGACTTCCTGTTTTCCTGATTTAATACACTTTATTTCTTTCTCTTGCCTGATTGCCCTGGCCAGAACTTCCAACACTACGTTGAATAGGAGTGGTAAGAGGGGGCATCCCTGTCTTGTGCCAGTTTTCAAAGGGAATGCTTCCAGTTTTTGCCCATTCAGTAGGATATTGCCTGTGGGTTTGTCATAAATAGCTCTTATTATTTTGAGATATGTTCCATCATTACCCAGTTTATTGAGAGTTTTTAGCATGAAAGACTGTTGAATTTTGTCAAAGGCCTTTTCTGCATCTATTGAGATAATCATGTGGTTTTTGTTGTTGCAACTGTTTATGTGATGGATTTCATTTATTGATTTGCATATGTTGAACCAGACTTGCATCCCAGGGATGAAGCTGACTTGGTCGTGGTGGATAAGCTTTTTGATGTGCTTCGGGATTCGGTTTGCCAGTATTTTATTGAGGATTTTTGCATCGATGTTCATCAGGGATATTGGCCTAAAATTCTCTTTTTTTGTTGTGTCTCTGCCAGGCTTTGGTATCAGGATAATGCTGGCCTCATAAAATAAGTTAGGGAAGAATCTCTCTTTTTCTATTGATCAGAATAGTTTCAGAAGGAATGGTACTAGCTCCTCTTTGTACCTCTGGTAGAATTAGGCTGTGAATCTGTCTGGTCTGGACTTTTTTTGGTTGGTAGGCTATTAATTATTGCCTCAATTTCAGAACCTGTTATTGGTCTGTTCAGATATCCAACTTCTTCCTGGTTTAGTCTTGAGAGAGTGTATGTGTCCAGGAATTTATATATTTCTTCTAGATTTTCTAGTTTATTTGTGTAGAGGTGTTTATATTCTCTGATGGTGGTTTGTATTTCTGTGCAATCGGTGGTGATATCCCCTTTATCATTTTTTATTGCATCTATTTGATTCTTCTCTACTAGTTGGAAGAGTTTAAATACCTTGAATAATCTGTTGTATTTGTATTTCTAAAGAAAAAAGAATTTTATACTTAATTTAATAACAATTTAATAAACAATATAATACAAGTCATTCCCAGAAACAAAATTTATTTTTAACATTAACATAAAATGATATGTTAATTCTGATAAATTAGTAATATAACTTTTAAAATATAGGAGCCTGGAGTGAATTCCTGGAATTGGCTAAATATTCTGTTTTTTGTTTACCTAGTACAACGACCTAATTGGGTAATCATCATTGGACTCATAAAAAAAAAATACTAACTCTTTAAAAAGAGACTTTAACAACAGAAAACCGATAGACTTGTTGCAGTTGCTGTAGGTTCTAAATCCAGGTAGGAACTAGCGAGATTTTGTAATGTCAGTATGTCTAAATCCAGGTTAAGAACCACTGAGATTCTGTAGTATCAACATTTCTTTTATATACAAAATGTTTACAAATTTCAGGGAGAAATGTTTTGATGGTCATGATAAATATATATTTTATGTTCTGTGTTTTCTACACACTTGTGTTCTGAGCCCTTAGTATTTTATCGTAAGATCTAGAAGAGAGGTGTGGAATAGTTATCTAGAAGACTAGGGGAAATATAGAGAAGAGCTATCAGTTATCACTATACACATATATTCTCCAGTGGTACAGCAGGGTGGGAGAAATTATTTAAAGTGGGGGTATATGAGAAAATATCAAAATGATATTATTTGGAATAAACCATCTCTTATGACCTAGAGAGGAGGGAGGACATTGCAGCTTGAGAAAAATCATACAGGAGGGCAGAGAGCTTTTTTCTTGGAACATTGGTTCCGTAAGTCTGCAGGTACTTATAGGTGAACTGAGAAATTGACTAAAAATAAGGGCTGGGTTTGGCTTGTGAAGACCCTCAAACAGGAAGTTTTTTTTAAGGCTGAATAATATTTTATCGTGTGTGTGTGTGTGTGTGTGTGTACGTTGTCTATATATATATACACACACACCATGTATATTAAAATATATATATACATACATATATATATAATGTTTTCTTTATTCATTCATCACTAGCCATTTGGTTTTCTTCTACATCTTGCCTATTGTAAATAATGCTGCAGTGAACATGAATGTGCAAATAAATATCTCTTCAAGATCTCATTTTGAATTATTTTGAATATACACTCAGAAGAAGGATTAATGGTGCATATAATAATTCTATTTTTTACATTTTGTTGTTTTGGGATTTTTAAGTTTTATGTAATCGCATTTGTGTACTTTTTATTTCACTGCCTGTGTTTTTGGTATCATATTTTAAAAGTTATTGCCAAATTCAATGCCCTAAAACTTTCTCCTTCATTTTATTCTGAAGTTTAAGGTCTTACATTTAGGAATTTAATCCATTTTGAGTTAATTTTTGCATATAGTATAAGGTAAGAGCCCAACTTCATTGCTTTGCATGTGGGTATTCCATTTTCCTAACACCATTTGTTGAAGAGACTCTCCTTTCCCTATTGTGTAATCTTGGCACCCTTGTTGAAAATCGTTTGTCTGTATATTCAAAAGATTATATCTGAGCTGTTTCATTGGTTTACATAAATATATATTCATGCCAGTACAACACCATCTTAATTAGTTGCTTTGCAGTATGTTTTGAAATCAAGAGATGTGAAGCATCCAATTGTGTTATTCTTCAAGTTTTTTGTTTTTTTTTTTTAGCCATTCAGGGTGTATTAGGATTTTATATAAATTTTAAATGGGGTTTTCCTATCTTTATATAAAATGTCATTGAAATTTTCATACAAATTGTGTTAAATCTACACACGGCTTTGGACGGCATGGATTTTTTTAAACAATATTAAGTCTTTCAATCCAGGAACACAAAATGTTTTCCCATTTACTAATGTTTTATTTCTTTTATTAGTGTTTTAAATTTTTAACTTTTATGGATACATAGTAGGTATATATATTTATGCAGTACGTGACATATTTTGATATGTTCATTATTCTTCCTGATGCTCTCACTCCTCCCACCCACAACCCTCCGACAGGCCCGTGTGTGTTGTTTCTCCCCATGTGTCCATGCGCTCTCATCATTCAGCTCCCACTTATAAGTGAGGACACGTGGTATTGGTTTTCTGTTCCTGCATTAGCTTGCTCAGGATAATGGGTTGCAACTCCATCCATGTCCCTGCAAAGGATATGATATCACTCCTTTTCATGGCTGCATAGTATTCCATAGTGTATATGTACCACATTTACTTTATCCAGTCTATCACTGATGGGCATTTAGGTTGATCCCATGTCTTTGCCATTATGAATAGTGCTGCAGTAAACATACACATCTATGTGTTTTACAATAGAATGACTTCTATTTCTTTGGGTATTTTCCCAATAATGGGATTGCTGGGTCAAGTGGCATTTCTGCCTCTAAGTTTCTGAGGAATCACCACAGTTGAACTAATTTACACGTTCGCCAACAGTGTAAAAGTCCCCCTTGTTCTGCACAACCTCACCAGCATTTGTTAGTTTTTGACTTTTTGATAATAGTTATTCTGATGGATGTGAGATGGTATCTCATTGTGGTTTTCATTTGCATTTCTCTAATGATCAGTGATGTTGGGCTTTTTTTGTATCCTTTGTTGGCTGCATGTATATATGCTTTTAAGGTGTGTCTGCTCATGTCTTTTGCTCACTTTTTAATGGTTTCTTTTTTCTTGTAAATTTAACTTCCTTATAGATGCTGGATATTAGAACATTGTCAGATGGATAGATTGCAAATATTTTCTCCCATTCTGCAGGTTGTATGCTTACTCTTTTGATAGTTTCTTTTGCTGTGCAGAAGCTCTTTAGTTTAATTAGATCCCATTTGTCAATTTTTGCTTTTGCTGCGATCACTTTTGGCATCTTCGTTATGAAATCTTTCCCTGTGCCTATGTCTTGAATGGTATTGCCCAGGTTTTCTTTGAGAGTTTTTATAGTTTTGGGTTTTATATTTAAATAATTAATCTGTCTTGACTTAATTTTTGTATAAGGTGTAAGAAAAGGTCCAGTTTCAATTTTCTGCATATGGCTAGCCAGTTCTCCCAGCACCATTTATTAAATAGGAAAGCCTTTCCCCATTGCTTATTTTTGTCAGGTTTGTCAAAGATCAGATGGGTGTAGGTGTGCAGTCTTATTTCTTGGTTCTTTATTCTGTTCTGTTGTTCTATGTGCCTATTTTTGTACCAGTATTATTCTATTTTGGTTACTATAGCCTTGTAATATAATTTGAAGTTGGGAAATGTGATGCCTCTAGCTTTGTTCTTTCTGCTTAGGATTCCCTTCGCTATTTGGGCTCTTTTTGGTTCCATATGAATTTTCCAATTTTTTTTTCTAATTCTGTAAAGAGAGTCAATGGCAGTTTAATGGGAATAGCATTGAATCTATAAATTGCTTTGGGCAGTACGGCCATTTTAACAATATTGATTCTTTCTATCTATGAGTGTGGAATAGCTTTTCATTTGTTTGTGTCCTCTCTGATTTCTTTGAGCAGTGGTTTATAGTTCTCCTTGAAGATGTCCTTCACTTCCCTTGTTAGCTGTATTCTTACGTATTTTATTGTTTTTTGTGGCAATTGTGAATGGGAGTTCATTCGTGATTTGACTCTCAGCTTGCCTGTCGTTGGTGTATAGGAATGCTAGTGATTTTTGCACATTGATTTTGTATTCTGAGCCTTTGCTGAAGTTGCTTATTAGTTTAAGAAGCTTTTTGGCTGAGACAATGGGGTTTTCTAAATAAAGAACCATGTCATCTGCAAGCAAAGATTATTTGACTTCCTTTCTTCCTATTGGAATACCCTTTATTTCTTTCTCTTGCTTGATTGCCCTGGCAATCAATACTTCTAATTCTAATACTATGTTCAATAGGAGTGGTGAGAGAGGGCATCCTTGTCGTGTGCTGGCTTTCAAAGAGAATGCTTCCAGCTTTTCCCCATTCAATATGATATTGGCTGTATGTTTGTCATAGATGGCTCTTATTATTTTGAGGTATGTTCCTTCAACACCTAGTTTATTGAGAGTTCTTAACATGAAGAGATGTTGAATTTTATCAAAGGCCTTTTCTGCTTCTATTGAGATAATCATGTAGTTTTGTCTTTAGTTCTGTTTATATGATGAATCACCTTTGTTGATTTGCATATGTTGAACCAACCTTGCATCCCATGGATGAAGCCAAATTGATTGTGGTGGATACACTTTTTGATGTGCTGCTGGATTCCATTTGCAAGTATTTTGTTGAAGATTTTTGCATCCAGAATTCTTATGGTTTTCTACATAAAAGAGAATATCATCTGTGAACAGAGATAATTTTACTTCTTACTTTCCAACTTAGATGCCTTTATTTCTTTTTCTTGTTTAATTGCTCTGGCTAAAACTTTCAGCACTATGTTGAATAAATGTAGTAAAAGTGGGCATCCTTGCCATGTTCCCGACCTTGGAGAAAAGGATTTCAGTATTTCACCACTGAGTATGATGATTGCTATGGGCTTTTCATATATGGCTTTTATTATGTTGAGGTAGTTTCCATTTTCTCTAGTGTGTTGAATGTCTTTATTGTGAAAGTATGTTGAATGTTGTCAAATATTTTCTTCTGCATTAATTAAGATGTTCACGTGTTTTTTTTCCTTCATTCTGTTAATGTGGTGTGTTTTTTTTCCATCAGTTTTCATATGTTGAACTATCTTTGCATTCCAGAAATAAATTCCACTTTGTAATGGTTTCTAATCATTTTAATATTAAATGCTGATAAATTTTGTTTGCTAGTATTTAGTTGAAGATTTTTGCCTCAATGGTCATAAAGGCCATTGGTCTTTAGTTTTCTTTGCTTGTAGTGTTTTTGTCTGGATTTGGTAGCAGGGTGAGACTGGTCTCATAGAATGAGTTAGAAAGTATTCTCTCCTTCAAACTTTTTTGAAAAGTTTTGGAAGGATTAATGTTAGTTCTTTAAATGTTTGGTAAAATACACCAGTGATGCCATCAGGTCCAGGGTTTTTCTTCATTTAAAAATTTTTGATTACTGACTTAATCTCCTCACTATTTATAGGTTGAATCACATTTTCTATTTCTTCATAAGTTGGTCTTGATAAGTTTTGTTTTTCTAGGAATTTATTCATTTCATCTAGAATATCCAATTTGTTGCTGTGCAACTGTTCATAGTACTCTCTTATAATCTTTTTTATTTCTGTAGAATTAGTATTAATAGTAATGTCTCCACCTTCATTTCTGATTTTAGCAATCTGAGTCTGCTCCCTGTTTTTCTTTGTCCATCTAGCTAAAGCATTATTTTTGTTAATATTCTCAAAGAATCAACTTTTGCTTTCATTGATTTTCTCTATTGTGTTTCCATTATGTATTTCATTTATTGCTGCTCTAATTTTTATTATTTTCTTTTTTCTTCTAACTATGGGTTTAGTTTCTTTCCTTTTCTTATTTCTTAAGTTGAAAAGTTAGATTGTTAATTTAAAATGTTTTCATGTGAGAATTTATAGCTATAAATTTTCCTCTTAGCACTGCTTTCACAGCATTTCAAACATTTTTATATATTGTTTTTGTTTTCATTTTTCTCTAAGTATTTTCTAATTTTTGTTAAAAATTTTTAGCTTTTCTATTTGTTGTTTAAGAGTATGTTGTTTAATTTCTACAAATTTGTACATTTTCCAATCTTTGCAAATGCAGTGGGAGGGGAAGTGGACACAAATCACAATGAAGAAGATGATGAGGAGCCCATCCCTGAGTCTAGTGAGCTGACACTTCAGGAGCTTTTGGGAGAAGAAAGAAGAAACAAGAAAGGTCCTCGAGTGGGCCCCCTGGAAACTGAACTTGGTGTTAAAACCCTGGATTGTCACAAACCACTTATCCCTTTTGAAGAGCTTATTAATTAACCACTGAATGAGGTTCTATAAATGGATAAAGATTATACTTTTTTCAAAGTAGAAACAGAGAACAAGTTCTTTTATGACATGTCCCTTTATATTGAGTGCTGTCACAAAGAATTCGGGATTATATTATGAAAATAGAATTCGCATGTACAGTGAACGAAGACTATTCTCTACAGCTTAGTTCAAGGACAGCAGTTGAATCCATATTTGAGACTCAAAGTTAGACGTGACCATACCATAGATGATGCACTTGTCTGGCTAGAGCTGATCGTGATGGAAAATCCTGCAGACTGGAAGAAGCAGTTGTATGTGGAATTTGAATGAGAACAAGGAGTTGATGAGGGAGGTGTTTCCAAAGAATTTTTTCAGCTGATTGTGGAGGAAATCTTCAATCCAGATACTGGTATGTTCACATATGATGAATCTACAGAATTGTTTTGGTTTAATCCATCTTCTCTTGAAACTGAGGGTCAGTTTACTCGATTGGCATAGTACTGGGTCTGGCTATTTACAATAACTGTATACTGGATGTACATTTTCCCATGGTTGTCTACAAGAAGCTAATGGGGAAAGAAGGAATTTTCATGACTTGGGAGACTCTCACCCAGTTCTATATCAGAGTTTTAAAGATTTATTGGATTATGAAGGGAATGTGGAAGATGACATGATGAGCACTTTCCAGATATCACAGACAGTTTTGGTAACCCAATGATGTATGACCAAAGGAAAATGGTGATAAAATTCCAATGACAAATGAAAACAGGAAGGAATTTGTTAATCTTTATTCTGACTACATTCTCAATAAATCAGTAGAAAAACAGTTCAAGGCTTTTCGGAGAGGTTTTTATATGGTGACCAGTGAATCTCCCTTAAAGTACTTACTCAGAACAGAAGAAGTTGAATTGTTTATATGTGGAAACCGGAATCTATATTTCCAAGCACTAGAAGAAACTACAGAATATGATGGTGTCTATACCAGGGACTCTGATCTGATTAGGAAGTTCTGGGAAATTGTTAATTCATTTACAGACAAACATAAAAGACTCTTCTTGCAGTTTAAAATGGGCACAGACAGAGCATCTGTGGGAGGACTAGGAAAATTAAAGATGATTATACCCAAAAATGGACCAGACAAGAAAGGTTACCTACATCTCATACTTGCTTTAATGTGCTTTTACTTCCGGAATATTCAAGGAAGGAAAAACTTAAAGAGAGATTGTTGAAGGCCATCACATATGCCAAAGGATTTGGCATGCTGTAAAACAAAACAAAATGAAACAAAAAAAGGAAGAAAAAAATTTAAGACCTTTAAAAAATATAACAACGGGGATAAATTTTTGGTGGAGATAGTGTCCCAGTACAAAAAGGCTGTAAGATAGAGAACCACAGTAGTCACCTGTGTCTGTGCCTCGCTTCTTTATTGGGGACATGAGGGTTGGAACACCACATTTCAGCTACATATATGAACAAATCCTTTATTATTATTATAATATTTTTTGTGTGAAAGCGTTACAAATTTTTTCACTTGTATGTACAGAGAGGTTTTTCTGAATATTTATTTTAAGGGTAAAATCACTTTTGCTTGAGTTTATTACTGCTTGAGGTTGAGCCTTGAGTATTTAAAAAATATATGCCAAGAGAACTACTCTCCCAAGGAAAATATTGCCACAATTTGTAGACAATGTAACCTTCAAGCATGTGCTACTTTTTTGTCCCTGTATCTAAATCAAATCAGGAACTGTGTATATATTTTTTAAAGATTTGCTTTTGAAACTTGAAGTCTTTAAAACAGTGTGATGCAATTACTGCTGTTCTAGCCCCCAAAGAGTTTTCTGTGCAAAACCTTGAGAATCAATAAAGACGGAAGGGAGAAATTGGAATGTTTTAACTGCAGCCCTCAGAACTTTAGTAACAGCATAACAAATTAAAAATAACTCATGCCACAGTATGTCGTCTTCGTGCGTCTTGCAATGAACTGTTTCAGTGGCCGGTCCTCTTTCTTAGTATAAGAAAGGACAAGGATTTTTGTTCTTGTTGTTATTTTAAGTTTACTGGGGAAAGTGCATTTGACAAAATGAAATGGTAGTCAAGCCTATTGCAACAAAGTTAGGAAGTTTGTTGTTTATTATAAACAGAAAGTATGTGAAAGTACACTTCAGATAGAGTTTTTATTAATTACTTATTGCCTAGATTTTCAATAGACAATCCAAAGTCTCCCCTTCGTGTTGCCATCATCTTGTTAAATCAGCCATTTTAGAGAGGTACATGATGAGTGTTGCAACATAATGACAAAGATGGCTACTGTGCCTTGTGTTAATGAATCATACAGTAATCTAACCTGGAAATGAATGAAACTATTACTCCTGAGAATTACATTGTATAGCCCCACAGGTAAAATTTAATTCAAAACATGTTAAACATTACTTTCATGTACTATGGACAAGTACAAATAGGTTTACATTACTGGATTTTCAGAAGTAAGTAGTTTCACTTTTCCTAGTCTTCTGTGCATGTGATGATAATTTCTTTTACTGCATTATGAAATAAAAGAATTATGTATTTTAACTAAAACAAAAAAATAAAAACAACAACAACAACAACAAAACAGAGAGAAAATAATCAACTAGAGAAAATAATCAACTAGAGAAAATGGTACAGGTCCCAGGGGACATGAGACTGGAAATGTCAGTCATCTCAAAAAATCATCAGCTAGAGAGGAAGGAAAGGTACCAGAAGACACTTGAGGGGAGGTGTCTGTGATGCCAGAAAATCATCAGCTTGAGAAAATGGTAGGAGTCCCAAGGGAAAGTCAACTGCAGGTGTCTGTGGTCTCAGAAAATCATCCGCTGGAGACGGTGGTTGAGGTGCCAGAAGACACTCGAGGGGACATGTCTGTGGTCTCAGAAAATCATCAACTGGAGAATGTGGAAGAGGAACCAAAAGACACTTGAGAAGTGTCTTGAATCTGAGAAAATCATCAGCTAGAGAAAATGGTACCGGTCCTAGGCGACACTTGATAGGTGTCTGTGGTCCCAGAAAATCATCACCTGGAGAAGGTGGAAAAGGTATGAGAAGATGCTCAGGAGGTGTCTGCAATCTCAGAAAATCATCAGCTGGAGAAAATGATTGTGGTCCCAGGGGACAGTTGATGGGAGGTGTCTATGCTCTCAGAAAATCATCAACTGGAGAAGGTGGAAGAGGTACCAGAAGACACTCGGGAGATGTCTTGAGGTTGAGAGAATCATCAACTGGAGAAGGTGGAAGAGGTATGAAAAGACACTCGGTGGGGGTGTCTTCAGTCTCGGAAAATCATCAGCTTGAGAAAACGGACCAGGTCCCAGGCGACAGTGGATGGGACGTGTCTGTGGTCTGAAAATATCATCAACTGGAGAAGGTGAAATAGGTACCAGAAGACACTCGAGAGGTATCTTGAGGCTCAGAGAATCATCAACTGGAGAAGGTGGAAGAGGTATGAAAAGACACTCAGGGGGTGTCTTCAGTCTCGGAAAATCATCAGCTTGAGAAAATGGACCAGGTCCCAGGCGAGAGTTGACAGGATGTGTTTGTGGTCTGAGAATATCATGAACTGGAGAAGGTGGAAGAGGTAGCAGAAGACACTCGGGAGGTGTCTTGAGGCTCAGAGAATCATCAACTGGAGAAGGTGGAAGAGGTACGAAAAAACAGTCGGGAGGTATCTTGTTTCAACTAAAATCATCAGCTCGAGGAAATGGTACAGGTCCCAGGCGACAGTGGACGGGAGGAGTCTGGTGTCAGTAAATCATCAACTGCAGAAGGTGGAAGAGGTACCAGAGGACACTCAGGAGGTATCCTGAGGCTCACAGAATCGACTGGAGAAGGTGGAAGAGGTACGGAAAACACTCGGGAGGTGTCTCGAGTCTCGGAAAATGATCAGATTGAGAAAATGGTCCAGGTCCCAGGTGAGAGTGGACAGGAGGTATCGGTGCTGTCAGAAAATCAACTGGAGAAGGTGGAAGAGGTACCAGAAGACATTCGAGGGGTATCTTGAGGCTCAGAGAATCATCAACTGGAGGAGGTGGAAGAGGTACGAAACGACAGTCGGGAGGAGTCTTGAGTCTCCGAATATCATGAGCTTTAGAAAATGGTCCAGGTCGCAGGCGAGAGTGGATGGCAGCTGTCTGTGGTCTGACAAAGTCATCAACTGGAGAAGGTGGAAGAGGTGCCAGAAGACACTCAGGCGCTGTCTGGAGGCTCAGAGAATCATCTACTGGAGAAGATGGAAGAGGTACGAAAAAACAGTCGGGAGGTGTCTTGAGTCTCCTAAAATCATCAGCTCGAGGAAACGGTAGAGGTCCCAGGTGACACTCGACTGGAGGTGTCTGTGGTGTCAGAAAATCATCAACTGGAGAAGGTGGAAGGTGTGCGAAAAAACAGTCAGGAGGTTTCTTGAGTCTCCTGATATCATCAGCTCGATGAAATGGTACAGGTCTCAGGTGACACTGGACGGGAGGTGTTTGTGATCTCAGAAAATCATCAACTGGAGAAGGTGGGAGGGGTACCAGAAGACACTCGGGAGGTGTCTTGATGCTCAGCGAATCATCAACTGGAGAAGGGGAAATTGGTATGAAAAGACCCTTGGGAGGTGTCTTAAGTCTCGGAAAATCATCAGCTCGAGGAAGTGGTTCAGGTCCCAGGGCACACTTGTCTTGAGGTGTCTCTCTTCTCAGAAAATCATCAGTTGTAGAATGTGGTTGAGGTCCTAGTGGACACTGTAGTCGAGAAAGACTCAGAGGTCTCAGACACCCTTTAACTGATGGACGTGGTTGACCTCTCAGATCGCACTGAGCTGGAGGAGGTAGCTTGCGGCCCATCCTTTTTCTTAAAGTTTCAGCCATGAGGTAGGGCCAGTAGGGCAATCCTGAGGAATGATGGTGCTCCACTGCCGCCATCCTGACCTGTAGGGCCGAAGGAGGAAATGTTTTCACACATATTCATTTGATGGACAAAATTACCGCCACCAACACAGGCTGCACCTTCTGTTGCTGGTGATAGATTTTTGCACCTTTCCATCCTCCAGGTTTCAAAATAGCAGTATCAGTGTCATAATATCACCCTTCCACTGAGTACTGCCCACAGGTGGGGAGTAAAGAAAAGTCATTGGGACACACTGTTGTCTCCACATGCCACTGTGTCTGTTTGCAAATGTAGGCAGGCTGGGGTCCTGCCCCAGGGAAGACAGTCATAACAGAGTAATAAAGAAGCATGTTTGAGACACAGGAGTGTCTATGTCTATCCTCTTTCCTCCCTCACAGCCATCACCAGAGCATGTTTCTTGCACCAGGTCAACAGAGAGTAACAGAGGCATGAAAAGCCCATTGTCCACACATGTTGCAGCTTCTTTTTGGAGAATGTTTTCCAGGCCTTTTATGTTCTGTCTCTGATTCTCAGAACTCTGCAAGGTCAGTGTGACCACCCTGCTCCAAATCGAAGAAAACAGAGGTTTCCAGAGGAAGGAGAAATTATGCCCAGGGTCACACAGCTTGCAAGAGGCAGAGTGGAAGTTGATTCCAGCTCTGCCTGCGGGACCCTCTCATTTCCCCTCTGTTTCCCTTCTGGACAAAGGATCTTCTTCACTCTGGAGGTGCCACCCATGAGAACAAAGAGCTCTGGAGATATGTGGATTCCTGAAGAGCTTCAGGGGAACTGGGAGAGGGATTTCTGACAGAACAATCTTACCTCAAGAAGTCAGTTAGACATGGCTGTAATATTTCTTTTCACTCCCAGGTAATACCAAATTGTAAGTGCACTAGGACATAAAGAATACTTTTGTCCATGGAAAAATGAGGTGGAAATTCTAAACAAAGCAAGTTTTAAAACTGTGTTTCACTTCAAGTGTACAAGTCCCATCATGTGTAATCATAGGACTCGGCAGCTTTTCAAGGTACAGAGGCCACACAAGAACCAGCTTAGCTGAGCATCATTTAAGGCCTTCATTTGGAATTGTCCCTGTAGGTAATAAGTTACATTCACTCTTCACTAATTTACAGTCAGGGCCTATTTGCTATTACAAATATGGAACCTCTGACACTTAGAATATTAGATCAGGGGCCCCACTGGGTGGGTATGAAGGTGTTTTTGCACAACATGGTTACCAACAGAGATGGGACTGTGATGAACTATGGAATTGGCCTTGTCAAAGAGCATTCAAAATTGCACAAAGCACAAATTAATGTTAGATTAATGCGTTTTCACTATTTTCACTTCTGGGAATACGGCAGATATTTCAAACGTTAATCACCTACATTATAGCAGAATGCAAACAAAATCACAGCAAAAGAAAATCCCACATATTTCGGAAATGAGACCCCACAACATCTTGGGCAAGGTGGATCAGTCAGAGTTCACCGCGCCATGAGACCTACAGTACTGGAGGTCAGTGGTGCCTCCTCATGTTATTTCTGGAAACAGAACAGTAAAAGCCCTTCAGCCCTCGGTCCCTGAGCTTTTATGGATTCTGGAGGTGCCACCAATGATGATCAGCTGGGAATGGAGAAGCTTGAAAGCTCATGGAGAAGATTTTGCTTCTCAAGAAGTCGAGACAGAAAAGGCACCACAGAACCCACAGAGCAGAGGCCAGGCCAGGAGAGGGCGTTGTCGGAAAAGACCAAAGCGTCCTGATATAGGAAGAGTGAAAACGTCCCCAGCATTTACCTTTGTCTTCTCTGTGTTTTCAGCTGGGATGCTGCTGCTGTTCCTCATGGGAACCGAATGAGGTCCTGAATCTGCTAAGGGCCAGAGAAGGGAATGGGGTTAAATCTGGCTTGCATGTTCTGTGCAGAATAAGAAACCCTCCACACCCTCCACTGCCATCTCACTCTCTGCCACACAGGTCCCTTACCAGAGGCACAGGGTTTATTGACCACATGCCTCAGAGGACTCTGGAGCCCTCTGGACCCTCATCCTTGAGGAAGATACCACAGAGCCCTGGTCCAGGGGTATTCTTAACTCTCAACAGGCTGTGAACATGTCGGGCTCTAACTAGCTGGAAATGAGCTCTAAATCAGTACATATCAGAGGAAATCACTCATCATGTGAGCACAGACTCAAAATTAAAATAGGAACAGCCATGGTTGGAAGAATATCAATAAACCCTGGACAGGAACAGCACTGCTCCTCTTCTTCAAGCCATAGGGACATTTAAAATTCTGTGGATTCACAGTTAACCTAACTTTCATACCTGGCCAGGTATTATCAATACTTATGAACAGAAATGGACATAAAGAGATGAACAGTCATGAGAAAAGGTAAGAGCTACAGAAATTAACTGGAAAGTTTTAGGGTTACACTTCAAATGTTAGAGGAGTAGGATTACATAGAAATTTAACTTACTAATGGAGTTATATAGTTGACAATAAACAACTTAAACAAAAAGAATGAAGGAAGTTCCAAAAAGTGTAAATAAATGCTTCTTTTCTTAAAGCAGATCTCAAGCTACAATATTGATCCATGAAGACATGGCCAGAAAATCTGTGCTCTCATCAGCACACGTGGCTCCCATTCTAAAGTGCTATTGTTGTTTTCTCAAGTGAAAGAAAAATAAATCCTTCACACTGAATCAAGGTGGAAAGGGGAGCTGGCCCATCTGCCTTCTAGGCTCATCTCCTCAGTTAAAAGTAACCAAGACATCAGGGTGGGGCAACGTCCACAGTCAGTGGAGCGGCCTGAGCTCCACCATTCACAGGGGACTAGCCAAGAGCCATTCAGCTCGGGCACCTCAGAAAAATAGGGTCCTGCCACCCAGCGAGACAACTGTTCTCTTTATAAGTGCTTGGAATTCTTTCCAGGAAACATAACAATCACCCCACCCGAGCCCTCATCCCCAAAAGGAGAAGCAAGGTGTGTGGATTGTGCAGCAGAAATTAAGTGGCTGCCTTCACAGCGAGCTCCTACCCCTCCAGAAAGGGTTCTCTAGGCCCGGTCGTCCCTGGACTGGCTCCTGACTCATGTGTCTCTCTGGCACTCTCTGCTTTTGCCTCATTTCACACCTAGAAGACATAGAAAGAATTGACTTGAAGAATTAAAACACCAAGTTCTTTACTAGATGCTCAAAGCTTTATCTCAAAACAAAAACATCCTTTAAAATGTCCATCACAATGACCTACCTGTGCTGCTTGTAGGCAGCCTTCCTCTCTGCCATCCCCCTTTGCAAGGCTTGAGCACAGAGCTGTGGGGAGAAAAATACATCCATGTCCTGACCTGGCAGACTATGTCCCAAAGCAAGGAAAACAAACAAACTTACTGAGTTGGCAAGAGGCTTTCTTGCAGAAGGGGCAATCTGAAAAAGCCAACACATGAGAAATTGAATGTTGAGAGAGTCTAAGGGCCGTGGCATCATCTGCATCAGCACTGAACTATCGTGCAACTGCGGGGAGGAAGCTCCTTACTTTGCATCTGTAGTAGTCCTCTGCCCGCCGCTGCAACTCTCGCGTGCGTTGAAACAGTTTCCTATGGATTGCAATCACTTTCATCAGATAAAGCACCACTTTCAGGATGATTTTAAATAATCTGCCATGTTTCTGTTATCCTCACAACTGTACCCTTACACAATCTATCTATACCTAGAAAATGTATTTCAGATGGCTACAAGAGTAGAGTCTGAGCCGGTCGCGGTGGCTGACGCCTGTAATCCCAGCACGCTGGGAGGCCGAGGCGGGTGGATCACCAGGTCAGGAGATTGAGAACATCGTGGCTAATACGGTGAAACCCCATCTCTACTAAAAATACAAAAAATTAGCCGGGCGTGGTGGCAGGCACCTGTAATCCCAGCTACTCGGGAGGCTGAGGCAGGGGAATCACTTGAACCTGGGAGGCGGAGGTTACAGTGAGCCAAGATCACGTCATTGCACTCCAGGCTGGGTGACAGAGCGAGACTCCACCTCAGAAAAAATAACAAAAACAAAAACAAAAACAGTACAGTCTGATCCTAACTGTTGCTGTGTTGATTCCTCCTCTTTTGCTTACTGCCTGCTGACTTCTGAGTTGACAATTTCCTTCCCCATTCTCAGTATATCCCTAATTCATCCTTCATTGAGCATCTTTTATCATAAAGCTCTATTCTCTTTGTATTAATATCCTTGCCGTGTTTCACAGGGCAGAAACAGCTGGGCTTATAAACAGGCACAGTCCTTTTGAAGGACGTGGTTGATCCTACAACAACACACTTTCCTAAGGATGACAACAACTCACTCCACCCCTAGAATGGCTGGTAACCGAGTTTCCACACAGTCTAGCTGGCAATGGGGTCAGGAGACGTTTTGCTACTTCACATCTTTTGGTCACTGGTAAATCTTAAGGTACTTTGTTTTCTGTTTTGTCAACTCTCTCTCTCTCTCTCTCTCTGGATATGTCTTCTGACCATTTGTTTCTATTTCTGCATTTACTGGGTCTAAACATTGTACAAAGGTTAAAAACAACATTCCAATGGGGGTTTCCCAAGAGGGTGGGGTTGTTTCTGAACTCACAGGTAGGTGTGTATTTCTTTCATATCCAATTTCCCATTCTCCTCTGCCTCTGATAGCTGCCTCTTGTTTTCTGCTTGCTCACATTCTTTCATGTTTTGTTTCCTGAGATTAAAAGGGAGGGAAATGCACACACATGATCCACCAGCCCGTGTGGGATTCCCTCTGCCCTTCTGGCATCTGAAGGCTGTGATTCAAAGATCCCCCCTGCAACCTTCCCATAAATGAACCAACTGATTCTCACAACCAAAGGGAGAATTGACACCTCCCATTGAGGGACAAAGAAAAATCACACTCTGGCCTGCTGGCAAGTCACCTGTCATTTCCACCTCATCTTCATAGTTCTATAGTTAGTCCTATTCTTTAGTAAATAAAGACTATTAAAAGCTTCTATGAAGTGCACTATGTGTGTCTCTGGGGTCAGTCTTGTGCTTGACACAGCAAAAGCTCATTTTAGTTCAGTGTGAAAAACCAGACCTCACCAACTCATCACAACTAACTCCATCGGAAGCAGAGGAATGCTCCTCATCTGACTCCTCCTGTGGGAGACCTGATTCTCAGTCAGACGCTGATGCCGGAACTGAGACCATCAGCCATAGAGAGATCCTTCCAGAATATGGTGTCATTAACCCTGCAGTTCACTACTGCACTTTGCCATGATTCAGGACTGGAACTCTTGTCATCGACTTTAAAGATCCTGGTTGAGAGAAAAGGCAATCTGAATGCTGGGCGCATCTATTGAATTAGAAATGATCGGAATGGCTCCTAAGTCAGGGTGTTATGTCCTGAAAATAGACGACAACTGCAAACCATCCACCCTGGTGTTGACTGACTTTAACAAGGTTCAGTTCACAGAGAGTGAGGGCAGAAAAAGGAAATGGCCTAAAAAGGTAAGTTTGCTGTGTTGCCCTCACACCACTTGATTCATGGTCCTGCTCCTAAGGACCTCACCTGATACTTGGTTTTATAGGAAGGATGTGTAAAATTCCCAGAACGCTAGGAAACAGGGACAAAAACACTTCAAAGAGAAAGTTAATGAACTTGTTTCTGACCACAGGGCATCCTTCAGCACATGCTGTCTGGAGTGGCCTCAAACAAGGAGTGTGTGGTGAAGTGCTGAGAATGCAGTGGGAGCAGGGTCCTGTCCCCACGCTAAATGAGCTCACAGATTAATGCAAATGAGAAGCCAGTGAGGACCTCACTACTGCTGTGCACTTGGGAACTACAAACACAAAACCTGACTCTGGAGGGAAGCTAAGGAAGCATTCTAATCTTGAGTTGACATAAGTGCATCCGAAGCTTCCGATCTCCAATGAGAACAATGGGGGACACCAAACAGAATATAAAACCCATGATTGAATACATCAAATTGCTAACATGGCAGTAAACAGACATGAGGTCAAGATGGAGAAGAAGGAAACCCAGGACGAAAGTCAGCCTTGCATTTGGAACCCATTTCCCTGAGTTTCATTGCTGAATTCCAGAAGGGACTACTGAGATGCAAAGAAGCAGAGCAGCTTTTGCACACACGCATGCGATTAGATGAAAAACAAGTGGATTGAGGGTCTGCCAATGAAAGCGACCCGTACTGAAGTCCACTGGCTCTGGTTGAGACCCAGAAGAGTCACACATCAGAACAGAGGTGGATAGGAAATACCCTGGCCTTTGTAGGGACTGAGCCTACACTGACGACCTCAATTGCAGCCTGTATGGAGGACCCCTCACTATCCCCCAGAAGTAGACTCCCATTTTTTCTGCAGCAAGATAACATGCTACTAGGCCTCAATTCATTGCTAAATATTTTTTAACAAGTATCTCACATTTAACAAAAAGAGATCAGTCATATGGCAGCAAAATACAATGTAATATGACCAAAACATGAAAGACTGTGAAAATGAATCTGGAGGTGACCCAAGCATTGAATTCAACAATCTAGGCTGGGAGCGGTGGCTCACGCTGGGAGGCAGACGCAGGCGGATCACCTGAGGTCAGGAGTTCAAGACTAGCCTGGCCAACATGGTGAACCCCGGTCTTTACTAAAAATACAAAAATTGGGCTGGGCACAGTGGCTCACGCCTGTAATCCCAGCACATTGGCAGGCCAAGGTGTGCAGATCATGATGTCAGGAGTTCTAGACCAGCCTGGCCAATATGGTGAAACCCTGCCTCTACTAAAAATACAAAAATTATCCAGGCATGGTGGCATAAGCCTGTAGTCCCAGCTACTCAAGAGGCTGAGGGGTAAGAATCACTTGAACCTGGGAGGCGGAGGTTGCAGTGAGCCAAGATCACACCACTGTACTCTAGCCTGGGTGACAGAGTGAGACTCTGTCTCAAAAAAAAAAAAAAAAAATTGGCTGACTGTGGTGGCACACACCTGTAATCCAAGCTACTCGGGAGGCTGAGGCAGAATTGCTTCAACCTAGGAGGCAGAGGTTGCAGTGAGCCAATATTGCGCCATAGCACTCCAGCCTGGGTGACAGAGTGAGACTATCTCAAAATTTAAAAAAAAAAAAAGGCTGGATATGGTGGCTCACGCCTCTAATCCAGCACTTTGGGAGGCTGAGGTGGGTGGATCACCTGAGGTCAGAAGTTCGAGACCAGCCTGGACAACATGGCGAAACCCCATCTCTAGTAAAAATACAAAAATTAGCTGGGCATGGTGGTGGGCACCTGTAATCCCAGCTACTTGGGAGGCTGAGGCAGGAGAATTGCTTGAACCTAAAAGGCAGTGAGTCGAGATTCTGCCATTGCACTACAGCCTAGGCAACAAGAGCAAAGCTCCATCTCAGGAAAAAAAAAAAAAAAAAGAGAAAGAGAAAGGAAAACCAATGCCAGTACTAGCACCTCCTCTTCCCCCGAAAAAATTACAAACAAGAATGTAGGAAGGGAAAGGAATTATGCAGATTAAACTAATCAAGCAGAAAGGACAAACTCAATTTTGAACCCACTGAATTTGCCACAAATATTGTAGAAAATATTCTCAAGGACTTTACAGTTGTCTACTTTGATTGGCACATGGTTCATAACAACAGTATTTGTGTCAAGGCACATCTTACTCTTCCTCGGCAGTCTTCCTCTGTCCACTGATTTTGTAATGACTGTTGACCTTCCTTGTCACCTTATGGACTTCAGCTCGAACTATGGCTTCCATATGTCTCCATGAATTAAAGAGGTCTTCCAGGCCAATTTTAATTCCTGGAAAGGAAGAAACCCTTTTCTTTGTGTGCATACAAATGGACCTCGGCCCTTGGTGAGAGTGAGGAGAGGAGAAGGTGAGAAACCTGAGGGCAAGAAGCTGTTCTTTCCCCTTCCAGGGCAAACTCATTTCCACACTATGGGGACTCCAACAGAGCCATACCTTCCCGGCTACGGCTATTGGACCTCCAGGCTTTCCGCTGTACATCCTTGGATCCGTCATGTACATTTTGTGACTTTAAGACAGTCTTGAGGAAAGACACCTAGGAAATAATAATTTAAGAATGACGGCTGGGCACGCTGGCTCATGCCTATAATCCCAGCACTTTGGGAGGCCGAGGCGGGTGGATCACGGGGTCAGGAGTTCAAGACCAGCCTGGCCAAGATGGTGAAACCCCGTCTCTACTAAAAATACAAAAATTAGCCAGGCATGGCTGCGGGCGCCTGTAATCCGAGCTACTCGGGAGGCTGAGGCAAAGAACCATTTGAAGCTGGGAGGCGGAGGTTGCAGTGAGCCGAGATCACTGGGAGGTGGTGCATGCCTGTAATCCCAACTAGTCGGGAGGCTGAGGCAGGAGAATCACTTGAACCCAGGAGGAAAATGTTGTAGTGAGCTGAGATTGTGCCATTGCACTCCAACCTGGGCAACAAGATTGAAACTCTGTCTCAAAAAAAAAAAAAAAAAAAAATAGGCCAGGTGTGGTAGCTCACGCCTGTAATCCCAGCACTTTGGGAGGCCAAGGCAGGTGAATCACAAGGTCAAGAGATGGAGACCATCCTGACCAACATGGTGAAACCCCGTCTCTACTAAAAATGCAAAAATTAGCTGAGCATGGTGGCGCACGCCTGTAGTCCCAGCTACTCGGGAGGCTGAGGCAAGAGAACTGCTCGAACCCGGGAGGCAGAGGTGGCAGTGAGCCGAGATCACACCACTGCACTCCAGCCTGGTGACAGAGTGAGACTCCGTCTCAAAAAAAAAAAAAAAAAAAAAAAAAAAAAGACATGAATATACTTCACACAACTGAACTGTACACTTCAACACGGTTAGATGGTAATTATCATGTTATAAGTATTTTACCACAGGTTAACATGTTTCACAACTTGAAAAGGAAGTAATTACCTTCAGCTCTCCGAGTTCTAGAAATTTGTAACATTTCACCCCCTGCTCCTTCCTGATCTGCACTGGAGCATCTTCCTTCTATCCCTGCTCTACTCAGAGTCCACTTTCCCTTCCCTCACATCAGCTTCATTGAGGCTGGTTTGAACCTAACTCAAAACATTCTCACTAATGACTGAATTCCCACCAAGATTTCCATATTATCACAGTATGCTTTTAATCTTCTAAGATATTAAATATTTGTTCTCATCATAGCTAAAATGCAATGCAAATCCCATCTCAGATGTGGGTCAGATACCTATGAATCTCCTGAGGTAGTCATTGAAATAACTATTTTTTTTTTTTTGAGATGGAGTGTCACTCTCACCCATGCTGAAGTGCAGTGGTGCTACCTTGGCTCACGGCAACGTCCACCTCCCAGATTCAAACAATTCTTGTGCCTCAGCCTCCCAAGTAGCTGGGATTACAGGTGCCCACTACTGTGCCTGGCTAATTTTTGTCTTTTTAGTAGAGATGGGGTTTCACCATGTTGGCCCATCTGGTCTTGAACTCCTGACCTCAAGTGATCCACCTGCCTCAGCCTCCCAAAGATTACAGGCTTGAACCTGGGAGATTACAGGCATGAGCCACCACACCTGGCCTGAAATAATATCTTTCAAATTCTTCCTAGAATTTGTTCTTTTCTGATTTCTGCACATAGGATAAAAAACAAAACATGTACTAGGATTTCGAGAGAAGCATGGGTAATCTAAAAAGATGAAAGAGCAACCACATCTATCCCACAGCTACCGCTAGATTTCATAGGAAAGGTAGCTGGCCCAGTTTGGAGCTAGGAGGAATGTCAAACACATGAAGAAATGAGAAGCAAGGAAATGCCATCATGCATGAATGCTTCATGGCACCCATGATGTCCCTGCTTAGGAGGTAGTGGTATAGATGACTAGATGACAAGGACAAAGATGAGAAGGTGCAAAGTTGTCCAAGTCAAACAGTCCAACTGAACCTTCCTCAATGGAATTTTTAAAAAGCGGTGAATTTAAAAACTTCCCCCGGCTCCCGTGGTGGCTGACGCTTGTAATCCCAGCACTTTGGGAGGCTGAGGCGGGCAGATCATTTGAGGTCAGGTTTTGAGACTAGCCTGGCCAACATGGTAAAACCCCGACTCTACTAAAAATACAAAAATTAGCTGGGCATGGTGCTGGGCACCTGTAATCCCAGCTACTTGGGAGGCTGAGACAGGGGAATCGCTTGAAGCCAGGAGGTGGAGGTTGCAGTGAGCCAAGATCACACCATTATACTCCAGCCTGGGCAACAGAAGGAGACTCGTCTCGGGGGTGGGGGGAAAAAAAAAACTTCCTCCAATTTATACTGAAAATTCTCTCTTCAGGACTAAGTGGCATAGAGAATGTTAAATGTGCCTCGATATCTTCATAACTCATATATTTTCTGTTTTCTACATATCTTGAAAGGCAGTGCCAAATGACGTGTAATTATCTAGGTGGTAAAACTGAAACATACTTCCTCTTCCCTTGAATATAAAAAAGCATTGTGGTATTAGTACTTTTATCTTGGATCATTGTTCAGAAGGAGGTTCAGCCCCCACACAACCACATTTTTACTGCCATGAATGGCAAGAGAAAATGTAGAGCTCAACTTACCCAATGGAAAAAAGGCTCAAAAGACAAATTACGGCAGAACTTAGCAGCCAAATTCTTACCAAGTACAGACTTTTGACATACTGATCTCTCTCCAGTTGCAACTGGGAACATGCACTTTGAATGATGTCATTCAAAATTACCCTGCCCAGATACACTTTTCATTGATTCTCTGGAGGACAGTTCTAAGAGATTCTCTGGGGCTTTCTCTGCATCATGAGACGCAGTACAGTTCTGCCCTTCACCTTCTGGCAGTTTGTCACCTCGTCCCTATGACCTCAAAGGAACTTTATCTCAGGCCAATTGTTTGTTCCTTGAGCTCTTTCATTTCCCCTAAAAATCATTTGCTGCCCCTCTAAATGGCCTACATCTCCATCTATCTCCCTCTCCCCTCAGAAGAGGGTGCTCTTTAAGCATCAACCATCCGGCCCTTCTAGCAGTCTCATTTTTCAGCTGGTTCCCATGTTTATGACTGTTCTATGTTTTTCTTCTCCTGTTAAGCTGTCTGTTGTCAGCTCATTTCTGCAGTGAATCTTCAGAGAGGAGACTGGAAGCTTTCCTTCCACCCATATGCTAGAACTATAAAGCAGAAGAGAGTTTAGAAAGAATTTCCTATTTAAGTGATGAAACCTCATACTCCATTTCTGATAAATAACACTAAGGTTAAAAAAAGTTATTTTTGACCAAAAGCTCTGTTGACATTTTATTAAACAAACACCAACCTATTTAATTTTCATAATGTACATGGCAGATATTTTCATAATTCTTATGCTAATAAATCATTTTCCTGATTTTTTGGGTAAAACCACATATTCATAATGAAGTCCAGAAACGTGAATTGTTTTAAATAATTTCTTCTTATTTGTGATTACAAGTATACCTCTACAGAAAGTTAGTATACTCACACAAAGGCTAGTTTTCCAGAGGAAAATGGCAAGTGTTGAAATTCCCAGAAACAAAATAATGATAACTATCCAAGAAATTCCACAAAAGTCAGTCCCAGGATGAAAATGATCAGGCACAGAATTGATAACCTGGAATAATAATAGTTGAAATAATGAAAAGGTCAAAGACACTGACAATATTTCACTCAGAAAGAATCATCCTTAGAAACTGTCAACCTCCTCTAAAAGGTAACCACATCCCTCAGATACCACCGTGGGATTCCACTGCTACAAAAAAGAACAGAAGTCAGAAGTTTCATGTTTTTCAGATGGCTGGTAGTGTTTTTAGGCATTGCAAATGTAGGATGTCATCTTTCTTGGTATAAAGCAGGGATATCCAATCTTTTGGCTTCCCTGGCTATATTAAAGCAAAGTTGTCTTGAGCCACACATAACATACACTAACAATAGCTGATGATCTTAAAAAAAAAAAAAAAAAGCTCTTTTTTTTTTTTTTTGGAGACAGAGTTCCGCTCCGCTCAGTCGTCCTCCTTCAGCCTCCCAAGTAGCTGAGATTACAGGTCTCTGCCACCATGCCCGACTAATTTTTGTATTTTTAGTAGAGATGAGGTTTCACCATGTTGGCTAGGCTGGTCTCGAACTCCTGACAGGCGATCTGCCTGCCTCAGCCTCCCAAAGTGCTGGGATTACAGGTGTGAGCCACCGTGCCTGGCCACTTTTTGCTTTTGTTCTTGTTTGTTGTTTTTGAGACGGGGTCTCACTCTGTCACCCAGGCTGGAGTGCAGTGGCGTGCTCTCGGCTCACTGCAACCTCTGCCTCTCAGGTTCAAGTGATTCTCCTGCCTCAGCCTCCTGAGTAGCTGGGAGTACAGGTGCCTGACAGTGCACTCAGCAAATTTTTGTATTTTTTGTGGAGATGGGGTTTTGCCATGTTGGCCAGGGTGGTCTCAAACTCCTGACCTCAGGTAATCTGCCCGCCTCAGCCTCCCAAAGTGCTGGGATTACAGGCAAGAACCACTGCGCCTGGCCAAAATCTCATAATGTTTTAAGAAAGTTTACAAATTTGTGTTGAACTGCATTCAAAACTGTCCTGGGCCACATGCAGCCCATCACTCATGGGTAAGACAAGCTAAGTAAAAAGTAATTATCTTATCTTTTCTGTTTTGAGACAAAGTCTTGCTCTGTTACCCAGGCTAGATTGCAGTGGCATGATCTCAGGTCACTGCAACCTCCGCCTCCCGGGTTCAAGCGATTCTCCTGCCTCAGCCTACTGAGCAAATGGGATTACAGGTGCCTGCCACCGTGCTTGGCTAATTTTTGTATTTTTAGTAGAGACAGGGTTTCACCATCTTGGCCAGGCTGGTCTCCAACTCCTGACCTCATGATCTACCTGCCTCGGGCTCCCAAAGTGCTGGGAATACAGGTGTGAGCCACTGCGCCTGGCCAGTAGTTATCTTTTCTTTAAAGTTATTTACTTGTTTTTTAAATTGATGTGTAACATTGGATGCATTTATTATATATCACATGATAAAAGAATCCCTCTAAATACTACTTCTCTGTTGGATTATGTGAATCTTTGTCATTTAAAGCTCAGCATAAGTTAAAAAAAAAAAAATACAATGAAGGGATTACTTCATTCACAAATAAGTATCAAATTTTAGTGCTTAAAAATTAATAAGGTGGGCCGAGCGCGGTGGCTTATGCTTGTAATCCCAGCAATTTGGGAAGCCGAGGTGGGTGGATCACGAGATCAGGAGATTGAGACCATCCTAGCTAACATGGTGAAACCCCATCTCTACTAAAAATACAAAAAATTAGCAGGACCTGGTGGCACGCGCCTATAGTTCCAGCTACTCGGGAGGCTGAGGCAGACGAATCACGTGAACCGGGGAGGCAGAGGTTGCAGTAAGCCAAGATTGCACCACTGCACTCAGCCTGCATGACAGAGTGAGACTCCATCTCCAAAAAAAAAAAAAAGAAAAAAAAAATACCAAGGTGGAGATCATGAAAATGGCATGAAGATTGTGGGATTTCTCTAAGATTGTTGATATTCATTCCATTAGACTCTTATGTGAGTGAAGACGAAGACTTCCCCTGAGTAAGTTCAGACAGTTTGTGATAGCGTTTCTACATCGATTCCTCAGGATTTAACTATATATTTTTGAAAACATCTCAATTTTAAATGTTTCTTTCAAGATGGTGAATTAAACAGAGATAGCCCTTCAACAGGTTGAACTCAGCATATCCTGAGTCTGAAATGCAAACGATGGAGTTAGAGAACCATACAACAATGGTAATGATTCAGAAACATGGTGTTGAGCAAAATAAGGCAGACACAAAAGAGTACCTATGGAATGGTATGCAGCTGTATACGCGAAATTCCAGAATAAGCAAGCTAACCCATGATAAGAAAGAGACTGGCTAGGAAGAGTGAGAGTTCACTTTCTGGGGTGACATAATAGTTAGATCTTGGCTGGGCATGGTGGTTTACACCTGTAATCCCAACGCTTTCAGAGGCCGAGGTGGGCGGATCGCCTGAGGTCGGGAGTTGAAAACCAGCCTGACCAACATGGAGAAACCCTACCTCTACTAAAAATACAAAATTAGCTGGGCGTGGTGGCATACGGCTGTAATCCCAGCCACTCGGGAGGCTGAGGCAGGAGAATTGCTCGAACCTGGGAAGCAGAGGTTGCGGTCAGCTGATATTGCGCCACTGCACCCCAATGGGCAACAAGGGATATTGTGCCATTGCACTCCAGCCTGGGCAACAAGGGAGAAACTCTGTCTCAAAAAAATAATAATAATAAAATAAAAATAAAAATATAGATCTTGAACGGGGGCTGGGTTATGCTGGTGTACGTACTTCCCAAAGTTAGTAAACTTACACTTAAGGTTATAAATTTTGGCCGGGCGCGGTGGCTCACGCCTGCAATCCCAGCACTTTGGGAGGCTGAGGCAGGCGGATCACGAGGTCAAGGGATAGAGACTATCCTGGCGAACATGGTGAAACCCCGTCTATACTAAAAATACAAAAATTAGCCAGGCGTGGTGGTCTGCGCTTGTAATCCCAGCTACTCAGGAGGCTGAGGCAGGACAATTGGCTTGAACCCCGGAAGCGGAGGTTGCAGTGAGCTGAGATCTTGCCACTGCACTCCAGCCTGGGCAACAGAGTGAGACTCTGTCTTTAAAAAAAAAAAAAAAAAAAAAAAAAAAAGTCATCAAACCAGATGACACAAATCAAATGATATTTCACTTTGTTTTGGTCCATTTTGTTTGTCTGAGACAAGAGTGCAGCGGGGCCATCTTGGCTCACTGCAACTTCCAGCTCTTAGGCCCAAGCGATCCTCCCACTTCAGCCTCTCCGGTAACTGGGATAACAGGTACGCACCACCAGGCCCGACTAATCTTTTTTGGAATTTTTTGTAGAGATGGGGTTTCGCTATGCTGCCCTGGCTAGTCTTCAACTCCTGGACTCAAGTGCTCTGCCCACCTCGGCCCCCTAAAGTGCTGGGATTACAGGCCTGAGCTGTGTAATTTCATGCCACATGACACAGCCCGGTAACAAGGAAGAAACCCCGCGGGTCCAGCGTCTACTCACATAGGTGGGGTGATGGCTGATAAATCCCAGCAGGAGGAGCCAAAAGAGCAGCCACCACACCGACATGTCCTGGTCCTCTCAGGGCGCCCTGAGGCGGCCAGGACAGAGGCGGGGGTGGCTTAGGGCGGGGGGAGGAAAGGGGAAGGGGACGAGGACGGGGAGGCGGAGGGAAGGGGGAGGGGAGGGAAGGGAAGGGAAGGGAAAGGAGGAGAAGGGGGCTGTTGGGCACCTGGAGGTGGAAGAGGAGGAGGAGAAAGGGGTCTGGGAAAGGATCCGGTTCAAATTAAGTTCTCAAGCGCTGGTGGAAGGTTTAGCTACAGGTCACGGAGAAGGTCAATCAGGGAAGCAACAGGACGCGCAGGCGCAGGGCAAGGGAGCCTCCGTGAGGCTTAGGAGCAATTAGATGGAGACCAAGGTTCTGCTTTCCGCCCAACTGCCAAACCTTCTTCGGTCTGGGCCGTCTCTTAGCAACCTTGGGATTTCATACTCCCTCTCCACCAATCCCTGATGCCAGTGGTGCTGCCTCACAATGGACAGTCCGCGCGCGCCCCGCCATTCCAACACCCCTCCCCCATCTCAGCCCCCCACGCTCCTCACAAGGACAGGTCCTCTCTGGAACCTTCAGAAACCTGATTTCTGGTCCTCCCCAACCAGCTCCCTGTCCCTGCTTCTGGGCACTCCTTCCTTCCTGAGGTCCCAGAGTTCCTCAAGGTCAAACATGGAGAAACCCTAACTCTACTAAAAATACAAAATTAGCTGGCCGTGGTGGCATACGGCTGTAATCCCAGCCACTCGGGAGGCTGAGGCAGGAGAATTGCTCGAACCTGGGAAGCAGAGGTTGCGGTCAGCTGATATTGTGCCACTGCACCCCAATGGGCAACAAGGGATATTGTGCCATTGCACTCCAGCCTGGGCAACAAGGGAAAAACTCTGTCTCGAAAAAATAATAATAATAAAATAAAAATAAAAATAATAAAAATAAAATAATGTAGATCTTGAACGGGGGTTGGGTTATGCTGGTGTACGTACTTTCCAAAGTTAGTAAACTTACACTTAAGGTTATGTATTTTGGCCGGGCGCGGTGGCTCACGCCTGCAATCCCAGCACTTTGGGAGGCTGAGGCAGGCAGATCACGAGGTCGAGGGATAGAGACTATCCTGGCGAACATGGTGAAACCCCGTCTATACTAAAAATACAAAAATTAGCCAGGCGTGGTGGTCTGCGCTTGTAATCCCAGCCACTCAGGAGGCTGAGGCAGGACAATTGCTTGAACCCCAGAAGCGGAGGTTGCAGTGAGCTGAGATCTTGCCACTGCACTCCAGCCTGGGTGACAGAGTGAGACTCTGTCTTAAAAAAAAAAAAAAAAAAAAAAGTCGTCAAACCAGATGACACAAATCAAATGATATTTCACTTTGTTTTGGTCCATTTTGTTTGTTTGAGACAAGAGTGCAGCGGGGCCATCTCGGCTTACTGCAACTTCCAGCTCTTAGGCCCAAGCGATCCTCCCACCTCAGCCTCTCCGGTAACTGGGATAACAGGTACGCACCATCAGGCCCGACTAATCTTTTTTGGAATTTTTTGTAGAGATGGGGTTTCGCTATGATGCCCTGGCTAGTCTTCAACTCCTGGACTCAAGTGCTCTGCCCACCTCGGCCCCCTAAAGTGCTGGGATTACAGGCCTGGGCTGTGTAATTTCATGCCACATGACACAGCCCGGTAACAAGGAAGAAACCCCGCGGGTCCAGCGTCTACTCACATAAGTGGGGTGATGGCTGATAAATCCCAGCAGGAGGAGCCAAAAGAGCAACCACCACACCGACATGTCCTGGTCCTCTCAGGGCGCCCTGAGGCGGCCAGGACAGAGGCGGGGTGGCTTAGGGCGGGGGGAGGGAAGGGGACGGGGGCGGGGAGGCGGAGGGAAGAGGGAGGGGAGGGGAGGGAAGGGAAGGGAAAGGAGGAGAAGGGGGCTGTTGGGCACCTGGAGGTGGAAGAGGAGGAGGAGGAGGAGGAGGAGAAAGGGGTCTGGGAAAGGATCCGGTTCAAATTAAGTTCTCAAGCGCTGGTGGAAGGTTTAGCTACAGGTCACGGAGAAGGTCAATCAGGGAAGCAACAGGACGCGCAGGGCAAGGGAGCCTCCGTGAGGCTTAGGAGCAATTAGATGGAGACCAAGGTTCTGCTTTCCGCCTAACTGCCAAACCTTCTTCGGTCTGGGCTGTCTCTTAGCAACCCTGGGATTTCATACTCCCTCTCCACCAATCCCTGATGCCGGTGGTGCTGCCTCACAATGGACGGTCCGCGCGTGCCCCGCCATTCCAACGCCCCCTCCCCCATCTCAGCCCCCCACGCTCCTCATAAGGACAGGTCCTCTCTGGAACCTTCAGAAACCTGATTTCTGGTCCTCCCCAACCAGCTCCCTGTCCCTGCTTCTGGGCACTCCTTCCTTCCTGAGCTCCCAGGATTCCTCAAGGTCACTCTTGGTGACAAAACATAAAAAACAAATGATGGCAGGATGGCAGGAAGAACCTCATACCCAAGCAGAGTGCTAGGTTTTACAGCCCCCGCTCAGCCATTCATATTCTAAGCAACAAAACATCAGCAGGATGCAGAAGTTCCCAATAGTAAACCATCTCCATCACATCCACATAGCCATCAGGCCATCAACCTGTATCTCAGGGACAAATGTTGTAGATACACTCATTTTAAGCATGCATGGTACATTTACAAAAATTAACCTGACTTATTTTGTTCCAGCAAATCTCAATATATTTTAGAGCAATCAAATCACACAGCATGTTTCTGATCATATAACTGTGCTAGAAGTCAATGATTAAAAGCTAACTCAAAATTATTATTTGCTTGGAAATTCAAAGTGCCCTTATAAGATATAAACGTAAGAAAGAATCCAAAATGAAACAAGATTGTCTTTAAACTCAATGATAAGATCATAACTCAATGATAAGATCATAACATGGCAAGAAAATGTCTCCCTCTGGCCTGGGAATTCCACTTTGTGGCACAAGGTTGTGTGATCTCACATCACCCCTAACCCACCTAGACATGTTAACATCCGAAACAGAGTGATGATGTCACTTATCTATATCATCTTACTGCCTGTGTGCATGGACTTTAAATTCTGAACCCAAATGAGGGGGAGAAACCAAGTTGACTTTCATGATTGACCTTTCAGGGATGTCCAAGAAATCTGCATTTCAAGAAACAAAGTTCATCAGCTTCTCTCCTAGGGTATTTGGCCACAATACCCAGAGGGCTTGGCAGCATCATGAGTGATGGGTGGGGAGCACCAAGCAGGTGGGCAGGGCCCAGGGCCTGGTGACCAGGACAGAACCCCACTATCCATCACCTTTGCAGGCCCTGTCCTCAGCTAAACTTCCCAAAGGCCTTCTTCTGCCCGATCACACAGAGTGTGCCCAAACTCACTCAGGCCTCTGGCAGCTGAAAACCACTGCTTTAAATCCCTTTACCATTTATTATGACATAAGGTTACTGTAAGCAGGAAATATTCTACTGATGTTACAAATGGAAAGCCAATGCCTTTACCATAAATAGAAAAACAATCCTAAGAAACAAGCAAAACAAAAACAAAACGGGCTGAGTGTGGTGGCTCATGCCTGTAATCCCAGCACTTTGGGAGGCCGAGGTGGGCCAATCACAAGGCCAGGACTTCCAGACCAGCCTGGCCAATATGGTGAAACCATGTCTCTAATAAAATACAAAAATTAGCTGGGTGTGGTGGTGGGCGCCTGTAGTCCCACCTACTTGGGAGGCTGAGGCAGGAGAATAGTTTGAACCTGGGAGGCAGAGGTTGCAGTGAGCGGAGATTGCACCACTGCACTCCAGCCTAGGCGACAGAGCGAGACTGTCTCAAAAACAGCAACAACAACAAAGAAACAAACAAAAAACAGGGTTAACAAAACTATGGAATTCAATTCTATTTGTATGCTGCAGCCATGCTCCAGCCCTAGATTTGGCTGGGCACGGTGGCTCATGCCTGTAATCCTAGCACTTTGGGAGGCTGTGGCAGGCAGATCACAAGGTCAGGAGTTTGAGACCAGCCTGGCCAACGTGGTGAAATCCCGGCTCTACTAAACATACAAAAAGTAGCTGGGCATAGTGGCGGGCAGCTGTAGTCCCAGCTACTCCCAACCTGGGAGGCAGAGGTTGCAGTGAGCCGAAATCATGCCACTGCACTGCACTGCAGCCTGGGCGACAAGAGCAAAACTCCATCTCAAAAAATAAAAATAAATAAATAAAATAAATGAAAAAATAAAATAAAAATAAATTCAAGCTTAGCCTGGGCAACATAGGGAGACCCCATCTCAAAAAAAATAAAAGGCCAGGCACGGTGGCTCACACCTGTAATCCCAGCACTTTGGGAGGCCAAGGCGGGTGGATCACCTGAGGTCAGGAGTTCAAGACGAGCCTGGCCAACATGGTAAAATCCTATCTCTACTAAAAATACAAAAGCTAGCTGGGCGTGGTGGCACATGCCTGCAGTCCTAGCTACTTGGGAGTCTGAGGCAGGAGAATCGCTTGAACCTGGAGGCAGAAGTTGCAATGAGCTGAGATCACACCACTGCACTCCAGCCTGGGCATCAGAGTGAGACTTTATCTCCAAAAAAATAAAAAATAAAAGTAGTCAGGAAGAGACATCAACAAAAATTGGTGATGAATGGGGTAGCAGTGGCACTGGGGAACAAAAGGGAACAGATATTTTGCACTGCAATTGTCATCTCGTTTCTTTTCTTTTTTTTTTTTTTTGAAATGGAGTCTCCTTCTGTTGCCAGGCTGGAATACAGTGGTGTGATCTCGGCTCACTGCAACCTCCGCCTCCCAGGTTCAAGCGATTCTCCTGCCTTAGCCTCCCAAATAGCTGAGACTACAAGCACATGCCACCATGCCCAGCTAATTTTTTTATTTTTAGTAGACATAGGGTTTCACCATTTTGGTTAGGATTGTCTTGATCTCTTGACCTTCTGATCTGCCCACTTAATCCTCCCAAAGTGCTGGGATTACAGGTGTGAGCCATCATGCCTGGCCAATTGTCATCTCTTTTCAATATTGAGCACATATGGGTACACTGTAAAGGAAACTTTAAAATCTCAGGATCCCAGCCCCCCATCTTCTTATGCAAAAGAGAAAGTCATTGCAACACCATTTTCCAAATGAATAGCTGTTCCTAAGATCATGTAACAGCCAGATAGATGTCTACTCAGCAAGAAAAGGCCTCAGGCATCTGGGAAGGGCTGCGCCCCATAGATCATTCATAAGTAAATCATTTGCTGGCCTCCTATAATCAAGGACATGCCAATGTTAACGTTAGGTCTACAAACTATTTTTTTCTTTGAGATGGAGTCTCTCTCTGTCACCCAGGCTGGAGTGTAGTTGCGCAATCTGGGCTCACTGCAACCTCTGCCTCTCAGGCTCAAGCAATTCTCTTGCCTCAGCCACCTGAATAGCTGGGATTATGGGCGTGTGCCTCCACACTGGGCTAATTTTTGTATTTTTAGTACAGATGGGGTTTCGCCATGTTGGCCAGGCTGTTTTAGAACTCCTGACCTCAGGTGATCCACCCGCCTTGGCCTCCCAAAGTGCTGGAATTACAGGTGTGAGCCACTGCACCCAGCTGAGTAAATTTCTTGATTGCACAGAATGTGTGGTGATATTGGTGGACTTAAGGACACTGAATTGTTGATCAGGAATAAAGTATTATGTGTGTTTTCTGGGGTCCTGGATAATGCTGTAGCATTCAGGGTAGACTGAGTAAAAAAAATGTAGAGATGGTTTCCTAGTTACTTGTTTTTGCTTCTAATTTTCATTCATTTGCTATTTATTCTCTTCTGGCTTTCCTTGTGTATGCATATATATAAAACCATTATTATTATTATTATTTTTAGTTTCTAGTGGAAGGCTTTTATTTGGTTCTGTGAATAGTCATTTTATTTCCTATGTATTTCTAGCAAGTTGTATTCATTCCATTGATCTAGAATTCCTAGGCTGCCTTTGTCGGGCCTGCAGGAATTAATGGAGCATACCAGCTTTTTATTTTTTATATTTATTTTTTGAGACAGAGTCTCACTCTGTCGCCCAGGCTGGAGTGCAGTAGCACGATCTCAGCTCACTGCAGCCTCCACCTCAGAGGTTCAAGCGATTCTCCTGCCTCAGCCTCCTGAGTAGCTGGGACTACAGGTGCCCGCCACCACGCCTGGCAAATTTTATTTATTTATTTACTTATTTATTTTTTATGGAGATGGAGTCTCACTCTGTCACCAAGGCTGGAGTGCAGTGGTGCGATGTCACCTCACTGCAACCTCCGCCTCCTGAGTTCACGCCATTCTCCTGCCTCAGCCTCCCAAGTAGCTGGGACTACAGGCGCCCAGCACCACAACCAGCTATTTTTTTGTATTTTTAGTGGAAACGGCGTTTCACCATGTTAGCCAGGATGTTTTGCTCTCCTGACCTCGTAATCTGCCCACCTCGGCCTCCCAAAGTGCTGGGATTACAGGCTTGAGTCACTGTGCCTGGCCTGACATTGTATTTTAAAGTTTTTTTTTTTTTTTTTTTTTTTTAAGAAAGGATCTCGCTCCGTCACCCAGGCTGGGGTATGGTAGCACAATCTTGGCTCACTGCAACCTCTCTCTCCTGGGTTCAAGCCAACCTCCCACTGAAGCCTCTGGAGTAGCTGGGACTACAGGTACACACCACCACACCTAGCTAACGTTTAGTACTTTTTGTAGAGATTTCCTAGGGGTTTCTCCATGTTGCCCAGGCTGGTCTCGAACACCTGAGGGCAATTGATCTCGCTGTCTCAGCCTTCCCAAGTGCTGGGATTACAAGTGTGAGCCACCTGTAATTTCTCCATTTTTAAGAGACATGTAGTAATGTCTCATGGTGATCTTAATTTGCATTTCACTAATGACTAATGATGTTAAACATCTTTTCAAGTGCTATACATTTTCATTTTCTTTGATGAAGTATCTGCTCAAATCTGTTGTTCATTTAAAAAATTGCATTGCGGCTCACACCTGTAATCCCGGCACTTTGGGAGGCCAAGGCAGGCAGATCACCTGAGGTCAGGAGTTCAAGACCAGCCTGGCCAACACGGTGAAACTCCAACTCTACTAAAAATACAAAAAAACTAGCTAGGTGTGGTGGCACATGCCTGTAATCCCAGCTACTCAGGAGGCTAAGGCAGAAGAATCACTGGAACCCGGGAGGCAGAGGTTGCAGTGAGCCAAGATCGCACCACTGCACTCTAGTCTGGGCAACAGAATGAGACTCCATCTCAAAAAAAAAAAAAATTGTATTGCTCATCTCCTTATTGAGTTGTAACGGTTCTTTATATATTTTAGATACAAGTTCTTTGTCAAACAAATGTTTTGTAGCTTCTGGGGAAAAGAATGAAAAAGAAATTTTAAAAGAAGACAGGCCTGGGACAGTGGCTGGCTGGCTGGCTGTGGTGGCTCACGCCTGTAATCCCATCACTTTGGGAGGCCAAGGCAGGTGGACCACCTGAGGTCAGGAGTTTGAGACCAGCCTGACCAACATGGCGAAACCCTGTCTCTACTAAAAATACAAAAATTAGCCCGGCATGGTGGTGTGCGCCTGTAATCCCAGCTACTTGGGAGGCTGAGGCAGGCAAATCGCTTGAACCTGGGAGGTGGAGGTTGCAGTGAGCCAAGGTCACACCACTGCACTCCAGCCTGGGCAGCAGAGCAAAACTCCATCTCAAAAAAATAAAAAATAAAAATAAAAAAAGACAAAAAAAAAAAAGAAATAAGAAAAAAATGTTTTGCAAATATTTCTCCCAGTCTGTAACTTGCCCTTCATCTTCTTAATAGGGGCTTTCAAACAGCTAATGCTTTTAATTTTTGATAAAGTACAATTTATGGTTCACCATTTTATATCCTAAGAAATGTAACCTAAAGTCACAAAGATCTCCTGTATTTTCTTCGTGACATTTTATTGTCTTAGATCTATGCTTAGGTTGATGAACCATTTATAGTTAATATTTATATATACAGAGAATAAGATAAGGGTTAAGATTCAGTTTTTTTCCATATAGATATCCAAGCTCTAAGACCACTGATGGAAAAAGATTGTCCTTTCTCCCTCGAATTACCCGGGCATCTGTAAAAACCTGAAGTGACCATATACTTCACATAAGTCTATTTCTGAATTCTCTTATTTTCTTTGGTTAATCTCACACAGTCTTACTTGCTGCTTTACAGAAGTCTCGAAGTATGACAAGATAAGTCTTCCAATTTTGTTCTTTTTCAAAATTCTTTGGGCTATTCCTAGATCCCTTGTATTTCTATATAAACTTTAGAATTAGCTCATCAATTTCTATAAGAAATTGTAGCCTGTTGAGATTTTAAGAGGGATTGAGTTGAATCTATAGATTAGTTTGGGAAGAACTGACTTAATACTTAGTCTTCCAACCCATGTGTATGGCATATCGTTCTTGGGTCTTCTTGAATTTCTCTCAGTAACATTCTTAGTTTTCAATGTACAGATCTTGCATACATTTTGTTAAATTTATCCATAAATTTTTCATGTTTTTTGATCCTATTATAAATGACATTTAAAATTCAATTTCCAATTCTTCTTTGCTAGTATATAAAAATCCAGAAAGTGGTTTAGATTTGATCATTAGTTCCAGGAGCTTTTCTTTAGTTTTCTATCTATACAATCATGCCTGCAAACAAAGTTTTACTTCTTCCTTTCTAATCTGTCAGTTATTTTTTTTGCCTTATTGCACTGTCTTAGATTTCAAATATGATGCTGAATGAGATAAATGGAGCAGCAAGTGGTAGTTGCTCTGCCGCCTATAAGGTAGATATTTAAGTATGACATTTTATGAATTTTCTTGTTTAATTTTTACAACAATCTTACAATGTCAGTACAATTATTTTTATTTATTTATTGAGATGGGGTCTTGCTATGTTACCCAGGCTGGTACTGAACTTCTGGGCTTAAGCCAATATCTTGCTTGCCTCCTGAGTAGGGGGACTATAGGCATGTGCCACCACACTTGGCTTAAATGTGTCCTTTAAAAATTCAGGCCAGGCACAGTGGCTCATGCCTATAAACCCAGCAATTTGGGAGGCTGAGGCAGGCGGATCACCTGAGGTCAGGAGTTCGAGACCAGCCTGGCCAACATAGTGAAACTCTGTCTCTACTAAAAATACAAGAAATTAGCCAGATGTGGTGGCACACACCTGTAATCCCAGCAATTCAGGAGGTTGAGGCAGGAGAAACACTTGAACCCGGGAGGCAGAGATTGCAGTGAGGTGAGATTGTGCTACTGCACTCCAGCCTGGGCAACAGAGTGAGACTCTGTCTCAAAAAAATAAAATAAAATTCAGTTTAGAACAGAGAAAGGAAGTAAATGAAGGAGAAGATAGAGAAGCATTTACAATCTAAATGAATAAGTATACACACACACATAAAATAACTTCCAAAACAAACCAACGATTAAAGAAAAATCTAACGAGCCAACCTTACTATTACAGTTTTTGCTACAATGTGGATATGGGCTATCTTAAACATGTGGTACACACACATTTCTTAACACTTTATCTTTTATAGGCTGAGGACGTAGCCTCGCTCCTATATATTCAAAATGGTAGATTCAGCATCATGCTACCTACCTGCATTTGCGACAAGCAACAGGGGCAGTCTTCCTCGCTCTATATCATCTTTAATCATTTTCTCCAGGAAGGCAACATCCAGGAACCAAAACAACCCATTAAAAAATGAGGTGCCCAGTATAAAAGCTATAAAATGAAAAATTATGACTTACAAAAGAAGCAGATAACTCTCAAAAGTAATGTCAAATCAATTCTTACTCTTGACAATTTTTCTGTTTTCTCTCATCATAGATGTGAAAATCAAATAGTTTTCCTTTAAGACTAGAAAAATCAGTTAAACAAGATTAAAGGTAAAAACTGCACATATGCAGGAACATTTCTTTGATTTTAAACATTTACATTTAAATGAAATGTTCTCTTAACTCCCCTAAAACAGCCAAGAATGTATCTCTACTATGACTCACTGACGTACCTGAACTAGAAAATAAAACTACCTTGACAAAAGAAATAAAAAACTCTAAAATCCATCCCTTCCTTTTCCTTCTGGAATCATTAAGGAGAGATTTATCACCTACATGTCTGAAAATAAGCAGAACTCAATTCCACGAGGACAATGAAGAACCTCATTTTCAAAATCTGCCCATTCATAAATCCAGGCAACAGTGCTAACTCATTAAAAGTAGGAGCTTCAGAAGAAATTTCTGGTGCTCAATTGAGCTGCCATGTTTCTACTTAAAGCAGGTGATACAGTAATTACAAGACTCCTTGAAAGCCAGGTGCTCCTGACCTATATACCAACCAACCTTCATGGACATTCACATATTAACAGAAGCATATATTACACAATGCAAGGATCCAAGCAATACATGAGTAAGTTACTAATTATCTGGAGGCCAGCAAACAGAACTTCATTTGAAAGGTAGTTTCAAAACACAATCCCACATGATTTTACAAACCAAAAGTAGAACTCACCATCTGATGCTGGGATCTAAACATAGTGTTACAAGGTACATGGCACAAGCAGGGGAAGGGCAAGCCGAACTGCAGGAAGAAACACACCACTTGACAAGAAAGCTCTCTGCACCATTCACTTCAGATTGTGAAAGGCTGTGGCTCTAAGACAAGCCACGATTATTCTTCTAAGAAATCTCTCTCCTTAGGAACTCTTAATATTATAAATTGATGTTAAAGTACATTTAGAAAGCCAAGCCAAAAAAAAAACAAAAAAAAAAGGTGAATTTCCAAGTGCCTTATAAGAGGATATAATGTAAAATTTTCTAAATGAGTCAAGTAATTATCTTTGGTATATTCTAGAATATACCAGAAACACTTTGACAAACACAGAAACAAGTGGGTCGTGAGCATTTTAGTGGGGGTAATTTTGGATTCTTTCTCCAAGCATTACTGGTAAATAACACCAGCTAAAGGCATTCAAAGAACAGTATCTTATTTATGGGTTCACCCACCTCTAAAAAGTAATAAATATGGATTAGCAGATGCACATTTCTCAAGAGAAGTGAAGTCAGTGTTATGCACAGAGACAGTGGTTGTCAACTTGATTTTATATTCTTCATGTTTAGCTTCCAAGTCCTTGAGGAGTTTACAGTTTTAGGAAGTGTAAACAGTTGCAGCATATTGTTTTGTGTGACTAAGACTTGGTAGCATTCAGAGACCAAAAATTTAATAAGCACATTTTTCTCCTTAAAGGATTAAAAATTATGAATGTGACACCCAAGTAAAACAAATCCTCAAAAAAAATACAGGTATTAAAAGTGAAAATGCCTAGCCCCCTACCCTATAAGCCACCAATCCACCCCGTTAACAGTTTAATACAAAAACTTTCAGATATTTTCTAGGTATAAATTTACATATTTTTCTAGGTACAAAAACATAGGTATAAAGGATACACACACTTTAAAAAACATGAACATAACCATCTTATATATGCTGCTCTGCCAGCTGCCATTCCCAACAGAACACTCTCACACATCTTTTGAAGGTTAGACTGTTGTCCCCAAACACCCTTGTGTCCGCAAGAGCCTGGCTTGCAGTAGACACTAAGTAATTCATTAATTCATTTCACGTTTCAGAGGATTATTATTAAATTCCCCATTTTGTACACCCTCAAGAAGAGGACATAATTTCTTAACACCAGTGATCACAGCTCAGAATCAACTTAAAAGTCACTAAGTGTCTCCCATACATCCCCCTGGGACTCCTACAGCTTACAAAAGAGGAACCCTCCAACCCTACGGGTTTAACTTTCAAACGTTCTTGGCAAAGACAGTTAACAGTGTCTTATCTCGATGTAGTCCCCCCAGTTGGGCTAGAAGCACCATGAACTTTAAAAATAGTCATGCTCGGCTGGGTGCGGTGGCTCACGCCTGTAATCCCAGCACTTTGGGAGGCTGAGGTGGGCAGATCACGAGGTCAGGAGATCGACACCATCCTGGCTAACACGGTGAAACCCCATCTCTACTAAAAAAAAATACAAAAAAATTAGCTGGGTATGGTGGCAGGCGCCTGTAGTCCCAGCTACTTGGGAGGCTGAGGCAAGGAGAATGGCATGAACCTGGGAGGCGAAGCTTGCAGTGAGCCGAGATCGCACCACTGCACTCCAGCCTGGGTGACAGAGCAAGACTCTGTCTCAAAAAAAAAAACAAAAACAAAAAAAAACACAAAAAAATAGTCATGCTCTTTGATCCAGCAATTCTAGACTGACTCTGAAAATCCATCTGAGGACCATAACCCTAAATAAAATACAGGAAGAGCTTTATGCACAGAGAAGTCCTTAACAGCACTACACAAAGAACATTACCTGAAAATGGTCACAGAAAGCAAGAGAATGCAAACACTCTTCATTGTCCAAAAAGGCAACAGTTAATTACTATATATTCACTTGAAGAAATACCATGAAGCCATTAAAAATAAACTACACTTTGAAAAATTATTATTAAAATGATATATTCCTGTTTTAACAGTAAGTGAAAAGAGCCAGATACAATCATATAAACACAAACACACCCCCTTCGATTAAAGTCTGGGAAAAAAGAGAAAATGTTGACTGTGGATGCCCTTGGGTAATCTATCACATATTCCTTATTTCTAAATTCAGTAATTTTTACAAATATGACAAAAGCATGTAAGACCATCTTTCTTTTCACTCAACAAGAACAGCAACTAGAGAAACGGGTCAACTTTAAAACTTTCAGAACAAAATAAGACATTATTTCTTTAAAATAGCCACGTAATACCACATTACCTGATTACAAAGGTATTGGCCCAGGCCAGGTCTAGCAGCAGCACTAAGATATATGACAGGCTTCTTGTTATATAACACACTGAAGCCATCCACTACGAAGTCTTCATATCGAGAACGAATGGCAAGCCTACATATCTTTGCAAGTCCTTCTCTTTCCTCTTCGTGGAAATAAGCACAGCCATTTTCATATCTGTTAAGAGATACATATTAATATGCTCTTATTTCTAGTTAAGGATTGTATAAGTCAACCTTATAATCATGGAGACAATTCTTTTCTCAAGCTAGGAATTGTCACTTGTATCAGGCAGAGAGGACAGGAATGTGAAACATCCTCATCATAGATGGCTGACACCTCATTACAGCTGAGGTTACCAAGCAGCGAGACAATAACCCTCCATCCATACTCAATTCCATAAAGAGCAGAAACTATGAAAACAAGTAGAGACCAGGAATTCCCAGATATAAAAAGCCTGAAGATCATGGTTCTGGCTTATTATGAACTAAGGCCAGCACTGGATAACACAGGCATAGTTCATAGCAGAGTTTCAGCCCTAAAACATCCAAAGTAAATAAAACTGTCAAAAATGCTAGCCAGAGGCTGGGTGTGGTGGCTCATGCCTGTAATCTCAGCACTTTGGGAGGCCAACGAGGGTGGATCACCTGACGTCAGGAGTTTTGAGACTAGCCTGGCTAACATGGTGAAACAACTGTCTCTACTAATTGCCAGGTGTGGTGGTGAGTGACTGTAGTCCCAGCTACTCGGGAGACTGAGGCAGGAGAATCACTTGAACCCAGGAGGTGGAGGGTGCAGTGAGCTGAGATTGTGCCATTGCACTCCAGCCTGGGCGACAGAGCAAGACTCCGTCTCAATAAAATAAAAAAGCTAGTCAGGCTAACTTTTGGTTTTACTAAAATCTGCTGAGGCTCTATCTCCTAGAGGAGGAGGGACAATTTCAATTACAGGCATAAGATTTTTACTAGAACAACACAACACTGCTCCTTTAATAAAGCTGGGCAAACTTATACTCGTGCTTGGCCAAGTTCTTTCCCAACACTGAAAGTGAGGGTCTCTCAAGATAAATGTCTCAAGTTAGGCAAACATTCCTTCTCCATAAAAGTAATAGCATAAACCCAATGCCACTAGTCCTATGTCTCCTACTGAATTCTTCATCTGTTGTAATTCCTTAGTACTGCCAGGATTATCACAGAATAAAACAAATTTCAATTTCATAGCACATATTCATCTTCCTTATGACAGAGTTTTCTTTTTTTTTTTTTGAGACAGAGTCTTGCTCTGTCACCCAGGCTGGAGTGCAGTGCCTCAGCCTCCAGAGGAGCTGGGACTACAGGTGCCCACTACCACACCAGGCTAATTTTTCTGTATTTTTAGTAGAGACAGGGTTTCACCATGTTAGCCAGAATGGTCTCGATCTCCTCACCTTGTGATCCACCCACCTCAGCCTCCCAAAGTGCTGGGATTACAGGCATGAGCCACCGCACCTGGCCTCAGAGTTTTCTAATAAAACACAAGCTAATATTTTCAAAGCACAGCTGGCCCTCCAAACCTGTGGGTTCTGCATCTGTGGATTCAACCAAACATGAGTAAAAAATCTTCAGAAATTTAAAAAGATGGGTGCCTCTGTACTGAATATCTACAGACTTTTTTCCTTGTCATTATTCCCTAAACAATACAGTGTAACAACTATTTACACAGCATTTACATCATATTAGGTATTATATGTAATCAAGAGATTAAAGTATATGGGAAGATGTGCCTCAGTTGCATGAATACTGTGCTATTTTGTATAAGGGATTTGAGCATCCATGAATTTTTTTATCCAGAGGGTGAGGATGGGAGGTCAAGAACCAATCCCCCAAGGACACTCAAGGATAAAGGACAACTGTATTTGAATCTAGATCATTGCTCTATCTTCTACTGACATGTGCCAATTAGATACCCCACAAATAAATAACTGCTGACCCTATCAAACACGTATGTACTTCTATTCTCCACCCTTCACATGTATTAGTCCATTAGCTCATTTAATCCTCACAACGCTTCTATGAAATAGGCATTAATACTATCCCCATCTAACAGACGATGAAACAGGCATTGAGAGGTTAAACACCCCTTTCAAGGAGAAAGAAATCTGAACCCAAGTAGTACAGCTCCAGAAAAAAGATCTTTCAGTCTATGCCCGACTCAAAAAAGTCTTCACTGGAAACTCATCATGTCTTTACCTGAAAATTCTGCATAGCCATAAGGTGGTATCTGAAAGTATCCTAGTTGTAAGTTTTCTCAGCTTCTCTTTGTCCAGAGTTGAAATATAAGCTCCCAGACTATGTCCCAACAAAGCCATATGACCTTGTTCTCCAATATTTTGGATTCTGTTAAGCAAAATTAGTTTAAAGTATTAGAGTCAAACCATAAAAAAGGACATAGAACTTAGAGACACAGAATTCCACAGAAATATGTCAGACTCGAAATCTACTTAATGGCCCAGAAGGCAAATCAATGCATAAACAGTAGTGATAGTTTGGTGAGAATTTTTTCTATTTTTTGAGACGGAGAAAAAAACATATTTTTTTTTTTTCTGAGATTGAGTCTCCCTCTTGATGCCCAGGCTGGGGTGCAGTGGTGCGATCTCGGCTCACTACAACCTCCACCTCCTGGGTTCATGTGATTCTCCTGTCTCAGCCTCCCAAGTAGCTGGAATTACAGGTGCCCACCACCAAGCCCGGCTAATTTTTTGTATTTTTAGTAGAGATGGGGTTTCACCATGTTGGCCAGGCTGCTCTTGAACTCCTGACTTCAGGTGATCCACCTGCCTCGGCCTCCCAAAGTGCTGGGATTACAGGGATGAGCCACCACTCCTGGCCAGAAAAATATTTTCATAATTTGAGTTCCAGGAGATAAATATCCCTTTTTAAATTGAGTACCTACAAACTGTTTTAAAATAATTTCCTATTAAAATATTTTAAAAATTAAATACCAGCCTTAAGAATTGTGGAGGGTAGAGCTAAGGTAAAATGAGCTGAAAGCATTTTTTAAAGAACTAAATCCTGGCCAGGCACAGTGGCTCATGCCTGTGATCCCAGCACTTTGGGAGGCCAAGGCGGGTGGATCACGAGGTCAGGAGATTGAGACCATCCTGGCTAACACGGTGAAACGCCATCTCTACTAAAAATACAAAAAATTAGCCGGGCCTGGTGGTGGGCACCTGTAATCCCAGCTACTCAGGAGGCCGAGGCAGGAGAAAGGAGTGAACCTGGGAGGCGGAGCTTGAAGTGCGCCGAAATGGCACCACTGCACTCCAGCCTGGGCGACAGAGTAACACTCCATCTCAAAAAAAAAAAAAAAAAAGAATTAAATCTCAGGTATATGCATCAAATAAGAATTATTTATTGCAATAATACAGCAGATTCATGGGGGACTAGGTATTATTTTATATATAATTAAAATTGATTATATAAAATGTTTTATATAGAATTAAAACTAATTTCCTTTATAAAGAATAACTGTAAAAAAGAAGGAATAAGTTTACAATTGTTAACTGTGAATAATAAGAAAAAGACAAATAACCTAATAGGATCATGGGCAACAGACAGTTCCTAAAAATAGAAATGGGTCTTAAAACATACAAAAAGACACGTCACTTGGTTCATAATTTAAAAACCTGCAAATTCAAATTATGCTGAAACACCATTTCTCACTTATCAGATTTCTCATCAGAATATCACTTATCAACGATCCTTCAGTCTGATAACGCCTTTGCAGGTGAAAGTGTGGAAATAAAGTACTCTCACACATTGCTGGTGGGACCGCTAAATGCCGCAACTCCATGGAGGGAAATTTGGCAGGATCTATCAAAATTACAAAGGCACACACTGTCTGAGACAGCAACTCCACTTTCAGGACTTTGTCCTCCAGACACCTGCTTCTATGAGAAGTGACACATGTCGAAAGTTGTTTGCTGCAGCAATGTTTGTAACAGTGCAACATGACAGGGGACCAATAAAATAAAATATGGTTCATCTGTTCAAAGTAAAATACATTGCTCTGACAAAGGAGAAAGTTCCTGTGCATTAATATGCAGTGAACTCCAAGACATAAGTGAAAAAATGCAAGGTGCAGAGCACATGCGTAGTAATTATGTATTAGAGAGGGTGGGCATAGACATTTTGCTGGTGTATAACACATATAAAATCTCTCTGGAAGAATACACAAGAAACTGGTAATGTCTGTCTCTAGAGAAGAAAACACGGTAGGAAGATAGAGGTAGGAAGGAAAATTCCCTTTGTATATCGTTTTTTATTGTATAAATTTTGAACCAAGAGAACAACTTTACTTATTTCAAAACATTAAACTTAAAATAATTAAAGAGAAAACTAACTAAATACCTAATGAATACAAGTACAGCAATTCTTAGGAAGCAGAAGCACAGCAGCAGAAAGACATACGACACTCACTCTTCAGTCCTTCTGCCAGCGCCTCTCTAAGGCATGACACCATAAAAACTATGGGATCTAATTTCAATAAATGCCTTCATTTCACAAAATATATATTACATATAAATGTCTTTCTGAAAATAAAAAGGACTATTTTAATATCATATGTAACTCGATGAAATATAGCTTCTTATTTGAGCAACTTGTCAGAGCGCAATCACTACTGAAATCAAGAACACATACACTTGAAAAGAGAAGCTGCCAGGTTCATTACCTGGGGCTCTGGGGCTCCTCATCTTCATCTCCATGCATCAGATTCTGAACTAACTGGAGGATGCTCACCATATCTTGTCCACTGAAGAATAGAAAGAGTTGATGGGCTGATGGGAACAGCACACATCCCCCACCACTCTCCCGCTACTTCCCTCATCCAACTAGTGTTGCTTCAAGTTTTTTTTTTTCTTAAGCAACTATAAGAGAAAGAACGTGGTATATAGTTTATGCTTTTTGAAAAACAAAGCTCAAATTATAAACTGAATTCTGATATAAACTTACTTGTGGTTAAATAAATCTTCTACCTAATTATGAGTTTCATTTTAATAAATGTCACCAGTCTTTTTATTTATTTTTTTTTTTTTTGAGACAGGGTCTCACTTTGTCACCCAAGCTGTAGGGAAGTGGCATAATCTGGGCTCACTGCAACCTCCGCCTCCCGGGTTTAAGCGATCCTCCTGCCTCAGCCTCCTGAGTAGCTGAGATTACAAGCGTGCACCACCACGCTCGGCTAATTTTTGTATTTTTAGTAGAGATGGGGTTTCACCATGTTGGCCAGACTGGTCTTCAACTCCTGGCTTCAAGTGATCCACCGTCCTTGGCCTCCCAAAGTGCTGGGATTACAGGCGTGAGCCACCACGCCCAGCCGTTTTTTCATTTTTGGTAGAAACAGGGTTTTGCCATGTTGCCCAGCCTGGTCTCAAACCACCGAGCTCAAGCAATCCTCCTGCCTCAGCCTCCAAAAGTGCTGGGATTACAGGCCTGAGCCACCTCGCCCAGCCACCAGTCTTGCTCTAGCAACATTTCTATACATTTCATTTGAATCTTGGAGTACAAGACACAGAATATTTAATAAGCATGTAATAAGAGCCAAAAGTCCTTATAATATGTACTCATATAAGTATATTATATACTACATATTATATAAAATATAAAATATATAATCATCCTTAGTATATTATAATATGCACTCATATATTATATACTATATAAAATATAAAATATATATAAAATATATAAAATATAATATATAATCATCCTTAGTATATGATAATGCTAGACAGTCACACAATACTCCAATGCCACTGGTATATCGAATTTTCCTCCTTAGGGATCTTGTCCGTTTGGACTAACAGCCTTTAACAATGCAAGCTTCATTTATTACCAGCTCTTCCCCGAGCTGGGAACCTTGAGATCTGCTTAGAGTGTAAAAACATTTTACTTCTATCCGAGATATGTTGCTATGAAATGCTCATTACATGAGGAGATGGAAAGTTATGAAAAGAATTCGAATGGCTGAAGTAGCAAGCAATGGCAAAGCAACTTGCAACAGGAATAACGTAAAGCTATTCCTCTGTTAATGAGAATAGACTAAAAAGATGTTTCCTCTTTCAAAAAAGGAAGCTCCATCAAAACACTGTCCCCAAACCAATTGTCCCCAAGGTGCTGCCCTTCAAGTGAGAGGGGCTCTGGGCCTTGGACACTGTCGAGGTTAGAGCAGGCAGGAGCCCTTGAGGCACACTTGGCTGACTGCCACATGACCTTGAGCAAGCTATTCCAACTTGCCAAGCCAGACGTTATGGATTTGGGAGGCTTCAGACAGTGAAGGTATGGCACTTAGCTGTGCCTGGCACGTTACTAGTCTTGAATGCTGGGTGGTAGCACTCCTAAGTGTGAATCCTCCTAGTCAGTGGCTTAAGGCTGAGAATTACAGATGCTGCTGGGAGTCTCTCTCCTGGGAAAACTTCTGTGGAATTAGGAGACTAAACCTTAAAACCTTTGGTTTCCATCAGTAGGCCTGGAATGAGGAGATTTTATAGGACCTGCCTCCTGTTCTGAGCTGAGAATGCACTTCACACCTAGCTTCACATCAGCATTATTCATGCTACGAATAGGAGCGACTGTTTTAAAGTATTAGTATCTCGGCGTGTTATTGGCACACTGTGATCCTTCCTCCATACTTTTCTTTTGCAACCTGGTTAAATTTATATCCAGGTCAAAGGATATTTAAGGGAGTTGTACTGTTTACTTATGTGCAGTTTCCTGGTTATAACAGGAAAAAAAATAAGTTTGTCTCAGGGAAGCTGGGCTGGGATACTAATCCCAGATTAACTGCTAATGTCTTGTGAAAATTTTAGTCAGCTACTTACTTTTTTTGCTATTTTTCCTGCTATTCAAACCATGAAGACGTGACAGATTTGCTTCAGTTGCCAAAAAATAAGTAATTTGACATTTTCCTTTCATTTACATTATGAAAACAATAAATCAAATTAAAATACCTCTTAGAATAAAACTCAGTCTACCAAGTAGATTACAGGCTTCAAGAGTGAACTAAGTATGACACACCAGTTATAATGATGAATTTGTATATCACTTTTATTTCATAGGGTCTCGCTATGTTGTTCAGGGTGACCTCGAACTCCTTGACTCAAGCCATCCTCCTGCCTCAGGCTCCCAGCAGCTGGGACTACAGGTGTGCACCACGGTGCCTAGCTCCATGTATCACTTTTGAGTCATGAGGTTGTATTAAATTGTTGGTTTTCTGTTAGTCTCTCTGAGACGAACTCTGGCTGTGCAGAGAAATGCTGCCTTGTCTTTTTTCTGGCACCTTTATCTGTCAGGATGTTATCAGCCCAAAGCTATGGAGCCATGTGGGGAAGTACCACTGAGAATGTTAACTCAGAGGACAACAGGGCTAGGAAATGATGAAAGAGTGGGTGAAACTGAGTACTGACAACATTGCCTGATCTCCTGGATCAATCCACGCCTGAAGCTAGTCCCCAGATTTCTGAGTACAGGCGGCCCCAAAGTTCCCTTTATTTACTTAGGCTACTTTTTTTTTTTTTTTGAGACGGAGTTTCGCTCTGGGTTGCCCAGGCTTGGAGTGCAATGGCACGATCTCGAGACACTGCAACCTCCGCCTCCCAGGTTCAAGCAATTCTCCTGCCTCAGCCTCCCAAGTAGCTGGGATTACAGGCATGCACCACCATGCCCAGCTCATTTTGTATTTTTAGTAGAGATGGGGTTTCTCCACGTTGAGGCTGGTCTCGAACTCGTGACCTCAGGTGATCTGCCCACCTTGGCCTCCCAAAGTGCTGGGATTACAGGCGTGAGCCTCCGCAACCGGCCACTTAGGCCACTTTAAGATAGATTTATATCCCTTGCAATTGAGAGAATCTTGACCACCATAATTAGGGACTAGTGAATAAGTGAGTCTGGTTAGCGTTCGGGAGGATTCAAGGGGAGAAATATGATGTGTCCATTGTAGGGTAGTTAATTACTGACACTATCAAGGAAAGAGAAAATGAAAACGCCATGCCACCAAGGAGAACATCAACCTGACAATTCAGGAAAGGAACAAAATACCAAGGAATTGGTTAACAGGCTGGAAAATAAAATATGAACCACAGCCAGAACTGCCAGGGAGCTATACATGCCATTACCATCAACACCCACTCCCTCAGCCCACTGCCCACACGTAGAAGTCCCTCCCTGCATGCAAAGGGAAACGGTGTCAAACACACACCAGCCACAGGAGGTAGAGAGCAAGGATGACTTGCAGGGGGGCTGACCAGATCATGTTAATGTATGTGGCCAAGTCCATGAACCTCTGAGCGTCCACAGACATGAGGTTGACGATCTCCCCGACTGTGGAGGATTTTCTGGCTGAGCTGGTGATCACCAGGGCCTGTGGGATAAAGGAGAAGGAAGGTGGGTGAGTGTGGCAGGTGAAGAGGCCTGACTCTCCCTCCAGACCCATAGAAAGGAAGGAGACTCTCAAGGGCAGAAATGCTGCAGATCTCTGCTCCTCCCCTCCCGACCTATCTGTCTGCCCAGGACGCCTGTGTCATCTCAAAGCCCACATTCTTATCCATGGTGCTCAATGCCTCCCAACCTTGAACTCATCAGTTGGCAAGGGACCCTAGGTGTCCTCAAAACCAGGGCTTCGCATGCTTTAATGTGCACACATGCGGCTGGGTTTTTTTGGGGGGAGTGGTGGGGGGTGGGGGGAGTTGTTTCGGATTCTGCAGGTCTGGGGTGTGGCCTGGGATTCTGCATTTCTACGCTTCCAGGCTGTGCCAATGCTGCTGGTCCCAGATCCCACTGAAGGACCGAGGGTCTGGGCCAGGTTCTCTAAGCCTTGGCATTCTTGACATCTGGAGCTGGATAATTCTTTGCGGGGCTGTCTTGTGCACTGTAGGAGTTTTAGCAGCAATCCCTGGCCTCGACCCACTACATGCCCTCACCCCCAGCTGGGACAACCAAAAATGCCCCCAGATATTGCCAAACATGCCCTGGTGGGGGAAAATCTCCCTAGTCCTCAAACATGGTTGCACACTATCATCTGGTGAGTTTTAAAAACACTAAGACATTAGCAGGTGTGGTGGTGCATGCCTCTGGTCCCAGCTACGTGGCGGGCTGAGGTGGCAGGATCGTTTGAGCCCAGGAGGTGGAGGCTGCAGTGAGCCAAGATCGTGCCACTGCACTCCAGCCTGGGTGACAGAGCGAGACCCTATCTCAAAAAATAAAAATAAATAAAAAATAAAAACAATGACACCTGGGTGCAACCACAGCAATCGCAATTTCACTGGTCTGGTGGAACCTAGGTGTCAGGAAGTTTTTTTGTTTTTTGAGACAGGGTGTCATTCTGTCACACTGGCTGGAATGCAGGGATGCTATCAGGAATCACTGCAGCTTCCAACTCTGGGGCTGAAGTGATTCTTTTAACTCAACCTCCTGAGTAGATGGGACTACAGGTGCGCACCACCATGCCTGGCTAATTTTTTTTTTATTTTCTGCAAAGCCAGAGTCTTGCTATATTGACCAGGCTGGCATTGAACTTCCAGCCTCCAGTGATTCCCCCACCTTGATCTCCCAAACTGCTGGGATTACAGGCATGAGCTATAGCGCCGGGCCTTCATCAGTTTAAGCTCCCCAAGTGAGTCTAATTCCCAGACAGACCTGAGAATCACTCCTCTAGTTCATCAAGTACCTGCAAGACTGTCTCTTCCTAACCTAGGAGCCAAGCAGTTTCCTTGACCTCGAGACAAAAAATAATAATAATAATTTATAGGGATCAAGAAGGTAATTTGGTTCCTTTGAAATTGGATGTACACAAATGCCTGCTACATACTCTTATCATGCAAGGAATGTGCCACCTGCTCAGTTCAAATTAAGAGTGACAACAGGATGGGCGCGGTGGCTCATGCCTGTAATCCCAGCACTTTGGGAGGCTGAGGCAGGCGGATCACCTGAGGTCAGCAGTTCAATATCAGCCTGGCCAACATGGCGAAACCCTGTCTCTACTAAAAATACAAAAATTAGCCGGTCGTGGTGGCACGCGCCTGTAGTCCCAGCTACTCAGGAGGCTGAGGCAGAAGAATCGCTTGAATTCAGGAGGTGGAAGTTGCAGTGAGCCAAGATCATGCCACTGCACTCCAGTCTGGGGGAGAGAGAGAGAGACTTGGTCTCAAAAAAATGAAAAAAAAAAAAAGAGTGACAACAAGCTGAAACACAGAATGTTAACAGCAGAATGAGGATCCAAACTTGGATTTCCCCACATCAAGGGCCACGGATCCATCTAAGAAACTCAATTACCCACAGCTGATACACAAGGACATCTACACGCCAAGCCTTGAAATCAGCTTTCCTAAAGTACAATGCCTGATGCGTACTGTTCCTGCCACCTAAGGTCACGGAAGCTACCCTCATCCTACTGCTCCAGAAGCTGGGCTGGAAATCCCCACGCTGGCCCCAGAGTAACCCAGGGCTGCAGGAGGAGATGTCAAAGTCAGGCCACATGCCAATGGCACAGCGCCCCCTACCTTCCGATAGACAGCCCCAATGACAGCGGTCTTGATCCTCATGCCACTGACGAAGCAGATGTGGAAGTACTGGTGCAGCACGAGGGTCTACAGGCAGGCAGTGACGAACAGCAGCACGGTGTAGAAGTAGCCCTGCCAGTCTGGGGCCTTCGCGTCATTCACAAACTTGATGACCAACCTGCAAAGGAGCAAAGAGAGGGCCTGGAATGACTTGTGACACGTGGGGGCTTCAGTGTTGGCACTGCAACTTTCTCCTGATTCCAGATGAGCTAGACACTATCACTTCAATTTCATAGACAGAAAAACAAGTCCACAGTGGTGATCTGGCTGTGCACGTGGCCCAAACTGCTCATAAAAGAGGCCTCTGCCTTGGGGTTGTGCACTAAGTGCTCTAGCTCTATCTCATCACCAGCAAGTCACCCAAAGGAATTGCATAGGGAATACGAGGTAAAGAGGTAGGGAGGAAAAGACAATGAATGTGTAGCCCCCGAGTCACAGAGCAGCAGAGAGCCAGGGAGGAGCGAGGCAAACTCCTTTCTGACTCCCCGGTTCCTGGTTGCAGTTTTTGTTGTTGTTTGTTTTTTTTATTCTTTGCTTTTTCTTTTTTTTTTTTTTTTTTTTTTTTGAGACAAAGTCTTGCTCTGTCACCAAGGCTGGAGCTCAGTGATACGATCTTAGCTTGCTGTAACCTCTGCCTCCTGGGTTCAAGCAATTTTTATGCCTCAGCCTCATGAGTAGCTGGGATTACAGGTGTGCGCCACCACGCCCGACTAATTTTTGTATTTTTAGCAGATGGTTTTGTCATGTTAGCCAGGCTGGTCTTGACCTCCTGAGCTCAGGTGATCTTCCCACCTCAGCCTCCCAAAGTGCTGGGATTACAGGCATGAGCCACTGCGCCCAACCCTGGTTGCAGTTTTTTCATAAGATCTGCGGGCATTTCCTTGCTGTTGGTTTCCCAAGACAATGCCATATCCTCCCCATTTGGGTTTCAGGGGAGCCTATTGGGTTTCTGTTACTTGCAAACGAAGTGGTCTTCACTAATATGGTAATTAAGTAAAGCATAAAGCAAAGCTAGGCAGTGATTGTGGCTCACATCTGCAATCCCAGCACTTCCGGAGGCCGAGGCAGGAGGATCGCTTGAAGTCAGGAGCTCGAGACCAGCCTGACCAACAAAGCAAGACCCTGTCTCTATTTTTTTCAAAAAAGTTAAAGTAAAAATGGAGACATCTGGCTATGAGCCCACTTCAGGACACAGCATGACCCCAGGGTTATGACTGATGCAACTGAAAGATCAAATCCAAGGAGGGAAAATGGAGCCCACCTGGGAGGGAAGGGGTCTTACTTTAAGATCTGCGGCCCAGAAAACATCATCAGGTTGTGGATGGCCTTAAAGAAGAAGCTCATGAGGAAGTAGGGCCCAAAGATCTTGTATAACACCTTAAACAGGGAGGGGTTCCACTCCTTCTGTGGGGACTTGACAATCAAAGCCTCCACCTCCTCATTCGCATCCACCTTGGAACTCTCTTTTGGCTGGGCAGGATCCTTGGAGAAGTACACCACCTTCACCGGCTGCCTGGAACACAAGGAGGTGAAGCCGTTGTGGGGTCTGCCAGAGACGCAGCCCCCTACCACAGGGACATGGCCAGGGAATGTCACCCTTCAGGGAAGGCAGAGTCAAAGACAACAAGCCCAGGGAGAGAGGCAGCTCAGCACAGTGGTTACAAACACGGGCTCTAGAGCCACCGGCTCAAGGTCTGGCTTGGCCACTGGCCAGCTGCGTGGCTTCAGGCAAGGTCCTTAAGCTCTCTGGGCCTCAGTTTCCTCCTCTGTGAAATGAGGATAAAAGTAGGACCTACCTCTAAGGTAGGTAAGATTAAACGAGTTGAATAAGTTAAAGGCTTAGAAAACTGATGGCTCCAAACTGATCTAGAGTCAAGGCAATCCCCACCAAAAGCCCAGCTGGCTGCCAGGTAGAAATTATGAGCTAACTCTAAAATTCACATGGAAACTCAAGGATCCAGAACAGCCAGAACAATCATGAAAAATAAGAACTAAGTTGGAGGATTCACACTTCCTGATTTCAAAACAATACAAAATAACAATCATGGCTGGGAGTGGTGGCTCACACCTGTAATCCCAGCACTTTGGGAGGCCAAGGCGGGTGGATCACTTGGGGTCAGGAGTTTGAGACCAGCCTGACCAACATAGTGAAACTCCATCTCTACTAAAAATACAAAAATTAGCCAGGCATGGTGGCAGGTGCCTGTAATCCCAGCTACTTGGGAGGCTGAGGCAGGAGAATTACTTGAACCTGGGAGGTGGAGGTTGCCGTGAGCCGAGATCACGCCATTGCACTCCAGCCTGGGTGACAGAGCAAAACTCCATCTCAAAAAGAAAGAACAACAATAGGCTGGGCGCAGTGGCTCACGCCTGTAATCCCAGCACTATGGGAGGCCGAGGTGGGCAGATCACCTGAGGTCGGGAGGTTCAAGACCAGCCTGACCAACATGGAGAAACCTCATCTCTACTAAAAATACAAAATTAGGCCGGCATGGTGGCGCATACCTGTAATCCCAGCTACTTGGGAGGCTGAGGCAGGAGAATCACTTGAACCCAGGAGGCGGAGGTTGTGGTGAACTGAAACCACACCATTGCACTCCAGCCTGGGCAAAAAGACTTGGTCTCAAAAACAAAAACAAAAACAAACAAAAAAAGAACAATAATCATCAAGACAGGTAAAGGGATAGGCATATATAGATCAATGCAAAAAAAAAAAAAAAAAAAAAAAAAAACAGTCCAGCCAGCCAGAGCAACATAGCAAGACTCTATTTCTAAAAAAAAAAATTTTTTTTTTGACTGGGTGCAGTGGTTCATGCCTGTAATGCCAGCACTTTGGGAGGCCAAGGCGGGTGGATCACTCGAGGTCAGGGGTTTGAGAACAGCCTGACCAACATGGTAAAACCTCATCTCTACTAAAAATACAAAAAATTAGCCAGGCATAGTGGCAGTTGCCTGTAATCCCAGCTACTTGGGAGGGTGAGAAAGGAGAATCGCTTCAACTCAGGAGGAGGAGGGGGTTGCAATGAGCCGAGGTTGTGCCACTGCACTCCAGCCTCAGCGCCACAGCAAGACTCTGTCTTAAAAAGCAAATAAATAAAACTGACTGTGATGATGACTGCACAACTCTGTGAACACACTAAAAATCAGTGAATTGTATGTTCTGCATACATGGATCGTGCGGTGTATGAATATCTCAATAAAGCTGTCACCAAAAAAGTAGTCTTTATCTTACAGGGATTTTTTTTTTTTTTTTTGAGATGGAGTCTTGCTCTATCACACAGGCTGGAGTGCAATGGTACGATCTCGACTCACTGCAACCTCCGCCTCCTGGGTTCAAGCGATTCTCCTGCCTCAGCCTCCCGAGTAGCTGGCATTACAGGTGTGCGCCACCACACCCGGCTAATTTTTATGTTTTTAGTAGAGACAGGGTTTCACCATGCTAGCCAAGCTGGTCTCAAACTCCTGACCTCAAGTGATCTGCCTGCCTTGGCCCCCCGAAGTGCTGAGATTATGGGCATGAGCCACTGTGCCCAGCCAATAGTTCGTTCTTGTACATCACTCAGTATTCAGTTGTGCAGATGTACATAACTGGTGCATCTGTCTGTTCACTTGCTAATAGATGTCTGGCTTACCTCCAGTTTGGGTTATCACAAAGTAGCTAAGAACATTCCTGTACCAGCCTTTTATGAACATATGTTCTCAGCTCTGTTGGCTGGATGCCTGGGAAGGGGGTGAGTGGTGGTATGTTCACTATGTCTGACTTAAAAAACTGCCAAACTCTTCCAGAGTCACAGAAGCATTTTGCATTCAGGCCAGCAGAAACCACAGTCCAAACTGGCCCTAAGCTCTGAGTGGCCATACACAAAAGAGAACATAAAACCACTACACACAAACCAATGAAGCACTGGGTTTTTAAATCCAAAGCTAGAGCAGGAAGATTACTCACACTTGCCTTTTTTTTTTTTTTTTTTTTTTTTTTTTTTTTTTGAGACGGAGTCTCATTCTGTCACCCAGGCTAGAGTGCAGTGGCACAATCTTGGCTCATTGCAACCTCCACTTCCTGGGTTCAAGCAATTCTCATGCTTCAGCCCCGCTGTAGCTGGATTACAGGTGAGCGCCACCACACCCGGCTAATTTTTGTATTGTTAGCAGAGACAGGGATTCATCATGTTGGCCAGGCTGGTCTCGAATTCATGAACTCAGGTGAGCCTCCCACCTCAGCCTCCCAAAGTACCACAATGACAGGCATGAGTCACCATGCCCAGCCACACCTGACTTTTGAGAAGGAGTCACTTAGGGGTGAAGAGAGGTGGTAAAAGGATCCAGGAAGCCATGCAGATCCCCCAGCCCTGGCATCCATCACCTGATCCCCGAGCCTAGGACACCCAGCAGCCCAGAGCTGCACGGGCTGCATTCCTTTCTCTGGTTAACAAAAGGGATCTGAGTGTAAGGAGCCACATCAAGAAATTCCAGCCTAGGACAGGGTTTTCCTTCTCACTCTCTCCAGGTTCACAGGGGTTACAGGTGCCAGATCTGGCTTACGCCTCTGGGAATAAAGCAAGCGATCCGTCTACCAATGTCCCAAGGAAATGATCCCCTGGCTCCATGCTGAGCATCTCTGAACACCAAGGTACTCACAGAGCCAGACCCTTCTCAGGTGGCCCGCTTTCAAGCCTAAAGACCCAGTTCTCACCACATCCTCCCTGGCAAGATCGAAGTGTAGATGAATAAATAAAACTCGTACAATTAAAACCTGCCCAGCATGTACTCAGGGCTAGGGCACAGCTTATCGTGACACACATCTCACTGAATTCTCAGAAAATGCTCTGGGTGAAAAATGGAAGCTCCAGTCAGGCATAGTAGCTCACACCTGTAATCCCAACACTTTGGGAGGCCAAGGTAGGTGGATTGCTTGAGCTCAGGAGCTTGAGAACGGCCTGGGCAACATGGCGAGACATCATCTCTACAAAAAAAAAAAATTAGCCAGGTGTGGTGGTGCGTGCCTGTAGTCCCAGCTACTAGGGAGGCTGAGGTGGGAGGATCACTCCAGCCTAGGAGACGGAGGTTGCAGTGAGCCGAGATCGTGCCACTGCACTCCAGCCTGGACAAAAGAGTAATACCCTGTCTCAAAAAATAAAAAAATAAATAAAATGGAGGCTCCCAGTGAGGCATGAAGAGACTTCACGGACAGCCCTTGAGGTTCCCACCCTGGTATCCCTGCCTTCACTCTTGTCCCTAAATATCCACCTTCCCCAGGGCAGCCTGGGTTGTTATGAACCAGAACTCAGCTGGGTGTGGTGGCTCACACCTATAATCCCAGCTATTTGGGAGGCTGAGGCAGGAGGACTGCTTGAAGCCAAGAGTTGGAGACCAGCCTGGGCAACACAGTGAGACCTGTCTCTATAAAAAAAAAAAAAAATTTTAAAGGCCAGGCGCAGTGGCTCACGCCTGTAATCCCGGCACTTTGGGAGGCCGAGGCAGGCAGATCACCTGAGGTCAGGAGTTTGAGACCAGCCTGACCAACATGGAGAAACCCCATCTCTACTAAAAATACAAAATTAGCCAGGCGTGGTGGTACATTCCTGTAATCCCAGCTACTCGGGAGGCTGAGGCAGGAAAATCGCTTGAACCTGGGAGGTGGAGGTTGCAGTGAGCCAAGATAGCGCCACTGCACTCCAGCCTAGGCAACAAGAGCAAAATTCCATCTCAAAAAAATAAATATAAAATATAAAATTAATTAATTAATTAATTAGCCAGGCATGGTGGTGCGCACCTGTAATCCCAGCTACTCTGGAGGATGAGGTGGGAGGATTGCTTGAGCCCGGAATTTCCAGGCCACAATGAGCTGTGATCATGCCACTGCAATCCAGCCTGGGCAACAGAGCAAGACCCTGTCTCTAAAATAAACACATACATACATACATACATACATACATACAACAGAACTCACGTCACACCACTGCCCTGCAGAAAACCTGCCCCTGTGTTCTCACTGCACCTGGAATCCCACCCTAACTCTCAGAGGAGACCCCTGCAAATCCTTTTCCTGCTTCATCTCCTCCCTTTCTCCCCCTCACTCACTTTCCTCAAGCCACACGAGCCCCCTGATGCACCACGAGCTTCCTCAGAGCCTTTGCACTGGCTGTTCCCTCTACCTGGAAAGCCCTTCCTTCCCCAGATACACACAAGGCTCACTCCCTCCAATGCAAGTCTCTGCTCAAATGTGACCTTCTCAAAACAGACATACATGGTCAGCTGGGCATGTTGAACAAAAACACTTCAAAAAGCAGTAACGCTCAGGATGCCAGAGGCTCAGAAAGAGCCAGAGATAGACTTAGGGAGGGACAGGCACATGCTCACCACGGGTCATGGCCGCACTGGGTAGAACTTTCACCACTGTATCTAAAACAGCTCCCTCAGCTGGGCACGGTAGCTCATGCCTGTAATCCCAGCACTTTGGGAGGCCGAGGCAGGAGGATCACTTGAGGTCAGAAGTTCGAGACCAGCCTGGCCAACAGGGTGAAACCCCATCTCTACTAAAAACACAAAAAATTAGTCAGGCATGGTGGTGTGCACCTGTAATCCCAGCACTTTGGGAGGCCAGGGCAGAAGAATTGCTTGAACCTGAGAGGCAGAGGTTGCAGTGAGCCGAGATCACACTACTGTATTCCAGCCTGGGTAACAGAGTGAGACTCCATCTCAAAAAAAAAAAAAAAAAGCGCACACACACACACACACACACACACACACACACACACACACACACACACACAAAAGCTTCCTCGGTTACTCTCACCCTCATTTCCTCATTTTTAATCTCACCCCAACACTATCATTCTCCAAAGCTTCTTCTCAATGCATGTTTCACAACCAACGTCCTGTCTCCCATATAGAATGTCGATGGCACGCAACTAGACTGTGTCTCTTTTGTTCCACTCTCTGAACCCTCAGGGACTAAACATCACTAAGCACAAAAAGCAGCAGTCAGTTTCATCTGCTCAATGAATTAAGGGCCAGACCAGTGGAGGAGCTTCTTGATTCAAACTCCATCCTCCTCCCAAGGCTGTGATATTGGCCTCTCCCATGGTGTCTCCAGTGACCTGCTCTCCTGACAAGCTCCAGGGGACACAAAGGTGGGCATCCTTCTTCCATGAGAGGAAGCCAAGCGAGGTGATCAGCAGAGGCGTGGATGATGATGAATGCTGAAGCCCACGCTACAAATGTGGCCTGCTTAGTGTGGGGGACGCTGCAGGTGAGGCTGAAGGAATCCAGATGAGATGGGTGATGTTAGGGGTCAAGTTGACTGGGTTAAGGGATACCCAGATGGCTGGTAAAGTGTTATTTCTGGGTGTGTCTGTGAGGGTGTTTCCAGACGAGACTGGCATTTGAATGAGTAGACTGACTAAGGAAGATCCATCCTTGCCCCATGTGGGTGGCACCGCCCAATCAGCAGAGGGTCCGGACACAACAAAAAGTCAGAGTAATGGCAAATGCAGACGCTCTCTCTTCTGCAGCCGGGATGTCATCCTCTCCCACACTTGAACATCAGAACTCCAGGATGTTGGGCCTCTGGACTCTGGGACTTACCCAATGACTCCAGGTTCTCAGGCCTTTGACTGTGGACTGAGAATTCCACCATCAGCTTCCCTGGGTCTGAGACTTTTGGACTTGTCCTGAGCCATGCTACCAGCTTCCTGGGTTCTCCAGGTTGCAGATGACCTAGGGTGGGACTTCTCAGCCTCCATAATCACATGATCCAGTTTCCCTAGTAGATCCCCTCTCCTCCTCCATCTATCCATCCATCATCTCTCAATCATCCATCTATCATCCATCTATCTATCATCTATCCATCCACCTACCATGTATACATCCACCAACTATCTATCCATCTATCATCTACCTATCATCTATCATCTATCAATCTATCATCCATCTATCTATCTATCATCTATCCATCCATCCATCCAACCATTCATCCATCCTACTAGTTCTGTCTCCATGAAGAACTGTAATAAACAGGGACCCCACCTTTGCCTGCCAAAAACCTTCAACTGGGTCATGGACATGGGCCATTTCCTTACAATGCTCAGTCACAGAGGCCCAAGCTCTATCTGCCTCCCATGAGACAATTTCTCCCATCACCTGGACCACCCAAACAGCCTCCGACCAGAGTCACAAGGTCCTCTGCTGATGTCCTAGTGGCTGGCACCATGGATGTCCAGATTCCCACCCACCATCTGGGTCTGACTGAAGGCCTGTATCCTGGGCATCCCCGGAACAGAATGAGGAACAGAACCCCGGTCTGGGGTTTTTCCCTGTAAGGTCAATGGGTCTGTGGGGAATCCAATGCACCACACTGGCCCCATCACAGCTTATCGTAGTAAACTTACCCCGGAACAGGCAACAGGAACAAAAACAGCCATTCTACTACCATCCATGGCTGCAATCCACTGCCCCCATGTCACCCGCAAGTTCATGTTCCAGCTCGTCCAGGCTCGAGACACGTCTTATGTCCTTGTTTAATTGGCAGCTGCTTTTCTTTCTTACTGTTACATAGAATAATAACGCATCGTGCAACTAATGGCGTCTCAGATTTGATGAGTTAAGGTATGCGCAGGGGAGGCCCTGGCCTGATTCCCGAAAGAATGACAGAGGTGGGGTAGTGGGGCACGCCTTACATAGGGGGTAGAGCCTAAAATCCAGTAGAGCCAAAATCACCCTCAAATGGGGCTTCTTTGGCTAAACAGACTTACATGGTCAGCTGGGCATGTTGGACAGAACATTCAAACAGCAAGAACATGCAAGATGCCAGATGCTCAGAAAGAGACAGAAAAAAGTGAGACTGACTCAAGGAGGGATAGTCACGCGCCATGGCAAACAGCATCAACTGCCTATTTGGACAACATTTTTCTTTCTTCTTCTTTTTTTTTTTTTTTTTTTTGATACAGAATCTCACTCTGTCTCCCAGGCTAGTATACAGTGGCACAATCTCAGCTCACTGCAACCTCCGCCTCCTGGGTTCAAGTGATTCTCCTGCCTCAGCCTCCTGAGTAGCTGGGATTACAGGCACCTGCCACCACACCTAGCTAATTTTTGTATTTTTAGTAGAGACGGGGTTTCACCATGTTGGCCAGGCTGGTCTCAAACTCCCGACCAAGGGATCTGCCTGCCTCGGCCTCCCAAAGTGCTGGGATTAGACATGAGAGCCACCGCGCCCAGCTTCTTTCTTCTTTTCTCTACCCAGTTGCTTTAATGACATGCGAGATTCTACCCCATTTGTCAGAAAAGCAAACTGAGGCCAGGAGGAGAAGTGAGGCATCTTGCTCAGAACCACAAAGCTAGTAACAGGCAGCACTGCCAGGGCCCCATCCTGGATTCAGGCCACTGTAGTGGAAAGGAGGTGACCGGGGCATCCTGGAGGACAAGGAAACTCACACTTACTTCCTAGTCTTGGCACATTCCTTCTTCCAGTTCTTTACCAAAACAGGCATGACTTGTTCCGACGTGTCCTCCTTGTTTAAGGACCAGAGGTCACTGCCCACCAGGGGCTGGCGGTAGCCCCGCACAATCAACCTAGGGCCAAGACACAAGGGGGTTAGGCAATGAGAGTCAATGAGAGGAGGAGGAGGACGGGGCTCACTCAATCCACACGCCTGCTGATGCTGCTCCCCTCTGCAGAACAGCTGCCCGCTGCAAATGAAGGCAGCCATGCAGCTGGGGAAGTCAGAATGTGGCTGGACATTTGCACATATTACAAGCTAATTACAGCTCATTCTGTTGGGTCATGCAGGAAAAATGCCTTTTTTTTTTTTTTTTTTTTTTTTTTAGTGGTGCATACAAAAGACTTAGGGGAAAGAAAGATGATTTAGGAGCGAAATATCAGGATGGCTCTAATTTATTTTTTATTTTTTATTATTCATTCATTCATTTGGAGACAGGTTCTTGCTGTGTCACCCAGGATGGAGTACAGTGGTGCGATCGCAGCTCCCTGCAGCTCCCTGCAGCCTCCAGCTCCCGGTCTAGAGCAATTCTCCCACTTCAGCCTTCCGAGTAGCTGGGACTTTGGGTGCAAGCCATTATGACTGGCAAATTTTTTTTATTTTTTATTTTTGTAGAGACAGAGTCTCCCTATGTTGCCCAAGCTGTTCTTGAACCCCAGGCTCAAGCAACCCTCCCACCTTGGCCTCCCGAAGTCTTGGAATTATAGGCATGAGCCACCGTGCCCCGCCAAGTTTTTAAAATTTTAAATTAAAAAAGGCTGATATGGGCCAGGCACGGTAGCTCATGCCTATAATCCTAGCACTTTGGGAGGCCGAGGTGGGAGGACTTTGTGAGCCCTGGAGTTCAAGACCAGCCTGGGCAACATAGGGAGACTATCTCTACAAAAAGTAGAAATAAAAAAATTAGCCAGTCATGATGGCTCGCACCTGTAGTCCCAGCTACTCAGGAGGCTGAGGTGGGAGGACTGCTCAAGGCCAGGAGGTGGCGGCCGCGGAGAGCTGTGATTGTGTCTCTGCACTCCAGCCTGGGCAATGGAATCAGACCCTATAAAAAGAAAAAAAAAAAAAAATAGGTTGAAGGAAAAAATTAAAAAATAAAAAGGTTGACATGACAAAGCATTAGTAAGCATGAAATCTGGGTGATGAGATTATTGAGTTTTATTATATTAATCTTTCTATGTGACTCCATCCAGGCTGGAGTGTAATGGAGCCATCTCGGCTCACTGTAACCTCTGCCTCCTGGATTCAAGCGATTCTCCTGCCTCACGCTCCCAAGTAGCTGGGATTACAGATGTGTGCTGCCCAGCTAATTTTTGTATTGTTAGTGGAGACAGGGTTTCACCATGTAGGCCAGGCTGGTCAACTCCTGACCTCAGGTGATCCACCCACCTCGGCCTCTGAAAGTGCTAACATTACAGGCATGAGCCACCGCGCCCAGCAGACTAAACACTTTTATAATAAAAGGTAAAATACTTTCATCTTTTGCTCTCAAATAATTTCAAACTTATAGAAAAATTACTGAAATCATACTAAGAATTCACTCAACTCACCATTGTTAACATGTTGCCACATTTGCAGTATCATTCTCTGTCTGTATCCATGGACGTGCACCCACAAACACACACACACATGCAAACACATCATCTTTTTCTGAACCATTTAAACAGTTAAAGGCCTGGCACGGTGGCTCACACCTGTAATCCCTGCACCTTGGGAGACTGAGGTGGGTGGATCACCTGAGGTCAGGAGTTTGAGACCAGCTTGGACAACACAGTGAAACCCCATCTCTACTAAAAATACAAAAATTAGCTGGACGTGGTGGCAGGTCCCTGTAATCCCAGCTACTCAGGAGGCTGAGACAGGACAATCTCTTGAACCCAGGAGGCGGAGGTTGCAGTGAGCTCAGATCCTACCACTGCACTCCAGCCTGGACAAAAGAGTGAGACTCCATCTCAAAAAAAAAAGTTAACATATAGGCTCTACATGCCTTTACCCCAAAAAAACTGGAGGTATTCCCTTCCAATCCAGGACATGCTCTTATGTAACTAGAGCACAATTTTCCAAAACAAGAATGAACGTGATCAGCATGCATCCGGTGTCCTGTAGTCATGTACAAATTACATGAACTGTCCCAGTGATGCTTTTTAATAGTAATTTGAAGAAATTATTCAAAACATCTAATTTTTAAAAACGATGTTTGTCATTAAGACAAGGATGAGACCAGGCATGGTGGCTCATGCCTGTAATCCCAGCACTCTGTGAGGCTGAGGTGGGACAATCACTTGAGCTCAGAAGTTGGAGACCAGCCTGGGCAACATGATGAAACCCCATCTCTACAGAAAGTACAAAAATCTGCTGGGCATGGGGGAGCATGCCTGTAGTCCCAGCTACTCAGGAGGCTGAGGCAGGAGCATCACCTAAGCCCAGTAGATTGGGACTGCAGTAAGCTACAATTGTGCCACTGCACTCCAGCCTCAGCGACAGAGTGAAAGCCTGTCTCAAAAAAAAAAAAAAAAAAAAAAGATGATGCATATTAGGGGCAAAAAAAGATTCTTCAAACAATCCCCAATAAGATGTTAACAATGGGCAGAAAAAGAGGATCAGAAGGTACCTGGGCATGGTGGCTCACACCTGTAATCCCAGCACTTTGGGAGGTCGATGGGGGTGGATCACCTGAGGTCAGGAGTTTCAAGACAAGCCTGGCCAACATGGCAAAACTCTGTCTCTACTAAAAATACAAAAAGTAGCCAGGCATGGTGGTGCAAGCCTCCAATCCCAGCTACCTGGGAGGCTGAGGCAGGAGAATCACTTGAACCTGGGAGGCGGAGACTGTAGTGAGCTGAGACTGACAGAGCGAGACTCCATCTCAAAAAAAAAAGAAAGACGACCAGAAGGAGGCATACTAAAATGGTGACACTGGTTGCCTCTGGATGTCTCCTACACTGCTGATCTGCACGTGTGGTTTTTTAATCCATACTTCCTGTGGTGAGACAGTATTATTTTTCTAAGCAGTGGGGGAGAGGAGGGGGACAATGTCAATAATAACTATACCTAATATTTTAAAAACCCAAATCTGAAGCTAAAGCAAGAGCAGTCCAGCATATGGCTGTCCCAGGCAAAGCCTTCTGCAGAGGTGTAAGCTGCTCACGGCTCATGTGTTTATCACATTCAAGTTCATGGAACTGCCGGACAGAGATGGTGTCTCTGAGACCACATGGCCAGCACAGGCAGATTCAAGATAACTCTGCAGAAGAGCGAAGGAGGGAGAAGTCTGGGGGGGGCGGGAGCTGAGCATGTTCGTTCATTCATTCATTCATTCATTCATTCATTCCCCACCACCTCCCTGAGGTCTGGGGGGCCCAGCCTTACCCTGTGATCCACCAGTAGGTGATCCTGGACAGGAAGGAGGCGCTGGACTCTGGGCAAGGATTCTAGTGGAAAGAAAGCACAGGTTTGGGAGGAAGAGAGAAAGGAACGATTTGACTTTTCATCCAGGTCAGAGCTTAGCAAGTAGTCAGCTGCTCACTCTTCCTTCCAGAGGACTAGCGTCAGCTCCACACCATTCTGCACCCCAAAAGGACCCTCTCCTAATCCCCAGGAGAAAGAAACTCATGGCAGCTCTTCCAGTTTCAATCAATGGAGTGTCTACCATGTACAACCACAATACAACATGCTATCGACCTGCCTTATCTTCTATCCCCGCAACAACCCTAGGAGCTGGTGTTAACGTCATCCCTACTTCATTCATTCATTCAACAAATATTTTCTGAGCACCTACTATGTGCTAGGCATTCTACAAGGTACTACAGGGTTGCCTTATATCCCCACGACAACCTCATGAGCGGGTATTACTATTGTCCCTACTTTACTCATTCAGTCACTGAATATTTATTGACCACCTACTATGTGCTAGACACTCTACCAAGAGCTTATATACTTGCATTATTTTATACCCTCATGGAATTCTATAAACATGGTATTACTATTATCTCCACCTCATTCATTCATCTATCCAACAAGTATTTCCTGAGCAAAACCCTTGTACCAAGCACCCTGCATACAAATCTAAACAAACAGAAATGACTCCTGCCTGTATGGAGCCTGTGGTCTACTGCAGTAATCATCAGTAATACCTGCCAAGATACTCTACTATTAATAGCTAGCTCAGTTCTAAGTGCTTTACACAAACTACCTTACTTAATCTTCATCCTTGCCTCACAAGACAGATAAAAGTATCATGTCATCCCTGTTTTGCAGCTAAAAGAAACTGGGCCTGTAATCCCAGCACTTTGGGAGGCTGAGGCAGGCAGATCACAAGGTCAAGAGATCGAGACCATCCTAGCCAACATGGTGAAACCCTGTCTCTCCTAAAAATACAAAAATTAGCTGGATGTGGTGGCAGGAGCCTGTAGTCCCAGCTACTTGGGAGGCTGAGGCAAGACAATCGCTTGAACCCGGGAGGCGGAGGTTGCAGTGAGCCATGATCGAACAACTGCACTACAGCCTGGCAACAGAGCAAGAGTGTCTCAAAATAAAAATTAAATTAAATTAAATTAAATTTAAAAACTGGGGCCCAGAGATGAAAAGATTTGTTCAAGGTCCCACAGCTAAAAGCAGTGGAGTCAGGATGTGAGCCCCAAAGAGTCAGGCTCCAGAGAGAGACATGCATCAAATGATCACATGAACAAATGCAAAACTACAACTTCTGGGCCTTGATGTGCGTCCTGAAGGGAGAGAAATATTACCAATGAGACAAAGTAAGTACATGGGGACTGATCTGGTGTACGAAGGTCAGAGAAGGCTCCCCCGAGGAAGACAGTCAAGCTGGCACCTGAAGGGTGAGTAGAGGAGAACTAAGTAACGAGGAAAAGCAATGCATTCCCAGCAGACAGCAGTGTGTGCAAAGGCCCGGTGGTAGAAGAAAGCATGGTAGACTCCAGGAACCAAGAAGGGGCCTGAGCAGTCTACACTGGAGGCTGTGCACAGTCTATACTGCAGGCCACATATTTTGGTCTTCATTCTAAGGGCAATGGGAAGTACTGAGAGATTCTAAGCAAGCTATCAAAGAACTTATTTCCCAGAGAAATGAAGATGAGCCCCAAGTCAACAACATGCAGGCAAGGAAAGGGACCGACACAGAGCTCCTGGGATGATGGACAAAGCCTGGCTTTCAACATGGATGCAGCCGGGTCTAAATTCTGAAACACAAGATTTAGCAGCAGAGGGAAGAGAGGTCACCATGCAGTAATGACAGCTTTAGCCAAGGACTCCACTCAAAGTTCCAGCCTTGTGCAGATATAAGGCATTTACACAGCCCGATAAGGTGGCATACTCTCATCAAGTGGTTTTCCATTCAAGGCTGGGCATGCTTTTTAAAAAATACTGTATCCTGGCTGGGTGTGGTGGCTCACGTATATAATCCCAGTACTTTGGGAGGCCAAGGCAGGCAGATCACTTGAGGTCAGGAGTTCGAGGTTAGGAGTTTGAGACCAGCCTAGGCAACATGATGAAACCCCGTCTCTACCAAAAATACAAAAAATTAGCTGGATGTGGTGGTGGGTGCCTGCAAGCTCAGCTACTCAGGAGGCTGAGGCAGAATTGCTTGAATCCATGAGGCGGAGGTTGCAGTAAGCTGAGATCTTGCCACTGCACTCCAGCCTAGGGAGCCTGTTTCGAAAAAAATAAAAATTAAAATAAAAAAAAATACTGTATCTGGGTCCTACCCGCACCAGGGAATCTCATTAAGCTGGTTCTGGGTGCGACTGGGGCACTGAAGCTTTGCTTTTGTTTTAGACTTCCAGATTTTTCTTGGAAAAGTGGCTGGGCAAGAAATATGCAAGATAAGCCAAGAACATCTTGTCACACCGGACAACAAGGAAACTAAGCATGAATAGGATTGTTAAAAGGCTCAAGAGCCAAGCAGAAGTGGCGGCTGCAGGCTAAAAGAGGGACAATTTGAGCTTTGACAAGAATAAGTACAACTGGCTAAAACATACCATGCAAGGTTTTTATTTTGTTTTTTGTTTTGTTTTTTGAGATGGAGTCTTGCTCTGTCACCCAGGCTGGAGTCCAGTGGCGTGATCTTGGCTCACTGCAAACTCCGCCTCCTGGGTTCAAGTGATCCTCCCGCCTCGGCCTCCCAAGTAGCTAGGATTATAAGCATCAGCCACCACACTAGGCTAATGTTTGTATCTTTAGTAGAGATGGGGTTTCACCATGTTGGTGAACAGGCTGGTCTCAAACTCCTGACTCAAGTGATCTACCCACCTTGGCTTCCCAAAGTGGTGGGATTACAGGCTTGAGCCACTGCGCCCGGCCTTACAAGTTTATATACACAAGTTTCATATTGATGCTGGAAATAAAGAGAAACATCTGATGTTGTCAGTGAACCAGGTCATTGTTTGAAAACAGAAAAAGCGGAAAGAAACAAGTATTTTCTCCACCTTTCCCAAATGTACTCATTTGGTTCACCAGGGTCGGAGAAGGCTTCCCTGAGGAAAACAGTCATTTATTCGATCACTACAGAGTGATCAGTGATCAAAGAAATGAAGGGGAAACTCTTTTCCATAAAAAAATCCCAGCTAAAACATAAAGAATGATACCATAGAAGAATGAGCCATTGTGCAACCACAATGGATTACTGGGATATTTGATATTAATAAATTTTTATTAAAGTTAGTATTACAGTCACATATACATGTTTTTTTGTCAAGACAAGGTCTAGCTATATTGATCAGGCTAGTCTCAAACTCCTGGGCTGAAGTGATCCTCCTGCCTCAGCTTCCCAAAGTGCTGGAATTACAGGCATGAGCCGTCACATGCAGCCCAACAGTTACAGTTTTTAAAATTCTTATCTTTTAGATGTTATCATTAAAGAAAGTTGAGCAATGAACATCAGGAACTCTGTTATTTTTGCAACTTTTTGTGAGCCAAACCATTGCGAAATAAAGTCATTAAAAATAAACAAATCCATGTCCTTCGGAGATACATATTAAAACGTTCACCTATGCAATGCATGGTAAAGAGCTCATGGTAGCTGGGTGTGGTGGCTCACACTTGTAACCCCAACACTTTGGGAGGCTGAGGCGGGAGAATTGCTTTGAGTTCGAGACCAGTCTGGGCAACAAGGCAAGACCCTGTCTCTACAAAAAATATAAAAATTGGCTGGACATGGTGGCACGTGCCTGTAGTCCCAGCTACTCAAGAGGGTGAGGCATGAGAATGGCTTGAACCCGGGAGGCAGAGGTTGCAGCAAGCTGAGATTGTGCCATCGCACTCCAGCCTGGGTAATAGTGAGACCCTGTCTCAAAAATAAATAAAAAGAAAAGAAAAAGAGCTCATGGTAGTTCATTATCCTATGCTGTCTACTTTATGTTTCCATCATAAAAGGCTAAATAAAAAGCTCCTCCAGTGATTCAAATACACAGCCAGGGCTAAGGATCAGGCTCCACTCTGGGACTCGGAGGGGTGATGAAGTTCCCAGCCCTGCCTGTCCATTGGAATCACCTAAGGAGTCTGTTAAGTGCCAAGTGCCTAGGGCCCCACCCCAGACCAACTAAATCAGCACCTCTAGGGGGAGGACCCTGACAGCCACAGATCCTTAACAAGATCATCAGATGCAGCCGATGCATTCCAGACCAACCGAAGCAGAGTTCAGATCAGACCATGGACCCGGACAGACCTGGGTTCTAATCCCAGCCCTGCTATATTCTAGCTGATGACCTTGGGCAAGTCCCTTCACCTCCAAGCCTCAGTTTTTATACCTGGAAAATGGGAATCGTTTGTCCTACTGCTTGCTCGACCTACCCCCCGGGACTGCCAGGAGGGACAAATGACATGAGGCCCATGGGACTGTGTCGTAAAGCGGAATTTCTCCAACCTAAGGTGTGGAGGTAGTGGTGTTTGCTTTGTAGGCTGGGTAGAAATGCTGCATTGCAGGCTGGTTTTTCATCTGGAAGAGCTGACGCCTTCCTGCCCGCCCCCACAGTCGGTGGGTGGGTTATCAGGGAATTGCAAATCCATTTCACCTGTAGCCCAAGCCCTACCCACTGTGAAAGACGGAGGTGCTGGCTGGCAGAGAGAGGAGGAAGGGGTGGGGCATGGCTGTCAATGATTCATTTATTTCTTGGTCAAATACAAGGGCAGGACTCGCTTATAGGCCAGGATGTGGGTGAAGTGCTGCGGACGGAGCTGCAAACGAGACAGCGAGACCCCTGCCCCATTCAGCCTCCTGCCCTGGGGGAGATGGACAGTAAGTAAACCACGGTGCAAATAAGTATATAATTACAATCGGAATTACAATCAGTGAGAGCTGCAACAAAAAGGTCAGTCATTTGAGGCCTGATATCACCCCTTAATCACTGAGGGTTGAGGTAGGCAGGTTAACCAACCTTTTCTGGAAACGGCCAGCTGATAACAAAGGAACAAAGGAAAAAGAAGGTGGCGGGGGTGGAGGGGCAGCTTCTGTGTGAAGCAGTGCATAGCACGGGGCTAGCTGGCGTGGCTCAATCCCAGCTTGCCATTTCCTAGCTGTGGGACCTTGGGTCAGTTCCTTGGTGGTGAAGATTAAATGAGATCAAACATGTTAAGTACTCAGAATAGTACCTGGCACAGAGTAACAGCTAAAGAAAGGGTAATATGAGTAGTAGTGGTAGCAGTAATAATAATAGAAGCAGTGACAGTAGCCTCTGGTATATAGAAACATCAAACTGTACACCTTAAATATATTTTCGAGACAGGGTCTCGCTCTGTCACCCAAGCTGGAGCACGGTAGTGTAATCATAGCTCATTGCAGCCTCGACCTCCCAGGTTCAAGTGATCCTCCCACCTCAGCCCCCCAGGTAGCTGGGACTACAGACGCACACCACAACACCCAGCTAATTTTGTATTTTTTGTAGAGACAGGATTTCACTCTATTGCTTGAGCTAGTCTCGAACTCCTGAGCTCAAGTGATCTACCTGCCTCGGCCTCCCAAAGTCCTGGGATTACAGGCATGAACCACGGTGCCCAACCTATATACCATTTTTATTTGTCACTATACATCAATAAAGCTCAAGAGTTTGGTGGGGGAAAAACCCAGTGGGTTCACAATACACCACTGTACCAGATGCTTTATATATCAGAAGCATCTATGGCCCACAGGCCAGCTATTTATAAATAAAGTTTCATTGGAACAGTCACACCCATTCATTTATGTATTATAAATGAATATGGCAGCTTTTGAGCTACACAGCAGAGTTAGGGGTTGCCACAGACAGTGTATGGCATGCAAAGCCTAAAGTATTTATCAGCCAGCCCTTTCCAGAAAAGGTTGGCTAACCTCTGCCTACCTCAACCCCCACAACATGCTAAGACACAGTGATTAAGGGGTGAAATCAGGCCTCAAATGACAGTCTTTTGCCTGCAAATCCAGTCTTCTTCAGCTTTGGCATCAACACGCAGGACAGAGACAGCCAGGGGAGGCTTGAAATGCAGCCCATATCCAGCTTAACAAGACCCTCAAATCCTAACCTTCCCTCAGCCCAGTAAAACTGAGTCCCCAGCCACTGGTAAAAAACCTGCCCTGCAAATGCAACAAGGACATTGACAGATGGAACACTGCACAGTTTTTTGTTTTTTTGTGTTTTGAGACTGAGTCTCACTCTGTCGCCCAGGCTGGAGTACAGTGGCCTGATCTCGGCTCACTGAAACCTCCACCTCCCAGGTTCAAGCAATTCTCCTGCCTCAGCCTCCTGAGTAGCTGGGATTATAGGCACCTGCCACCACGCCCGGCTAATTTTTGGATTTTTTGATAGAGATGGAGTTTCACCATGTTGGCTAGGCTGGTCTCGAACTCCTGACCTCAATTGATTCGCCTGCCTTGGCCTCACAAAGTGCTGGGATTACAGGCATCAGCCACCGCGCCCAGCCATTGCTGTTTCTAATTTGCACATTCACAGAGCTTTGTCAAATTCTTCTCCTCACGCTGCCTCTCTTGTATGGCTCTAAATACAGATTTTCAGATTATCTCAAGTTACAGGTAGGGAGGCCAACACAGGGTCCCCTCTTCGCTGGCAAAAAAAAAAAAAAAAAAAAGGAAATAGCTTCTTTTTTTTTTTTTTTTTCTTCTGAGACGGTTTCACTCTCATCGCCCAGGCTGCAGCACAATGGTGCGTTCTCAGCTCACTGCAGCCTCCGCTTCCCACATTGAAGTGGTTCTCCTACCTCATCCTGCCATATAGCAGGGATTACAGGTGCACGCCACCATGCCTGGCTAATTTTTGCACTTGTAGTACAGACGGGGTTTTACCATGTTGGCCAGGCTGGTCTCGAACTCCTGACTGACCTCAAGCGATCCACCCACCTCGGCCTCCCAAAGTGCTGGGATTACAGGCATGAGCCACTGCGCCCAGCCTGGAAATAGCCTCTATCTGACGTGGAAGGCCTTACTTGACAACAAAGACAACTAACTTCTGAAGTAGGTCAGACAATAAAATATAATAAAAATTAAAAAAGGAGGAAATAAAAAAGGAGGAAAAAAAATCATGGGGCACTGGATTGTAATCCAGGGAGCATCTCATTTAACCCAAACCAAGGAGAATCTTTTGACATCATACACTAGGTACAAAAGACAGAGCCACCTCCAGGGGGTTTCCCAGCCTCAGACACTGAAATACAGCAACTCCTGTCCCAGATAGCATGAAAGCAGCTTGTGAACTGGTCCCTCCTTCATTTGAAATGAAAACAATTCAGAGAAGTCCTGGCTGAAGGCAGAGGGAGGAAAAGCCTGATTCATCCAAACAGAGTGATGTGTTCTTTGGCATCCACCATACTGACATCTACGTTTGGTACCAGATGAGCTGGCCAGAAACCCTGTGGTTTGAACCAATTAGGTACGGCAGTCCCAGGCACTGATTCTTGGAGCGCAGGGTAGTTTAAGGACCTTGTCTGGGTCTTTCCGCATGTTGACCTGTTTGTCAGAAACACTCTCGGCTTTTAGTTCTAATGGGTTTTCTGCTGGTTACCTCTGCTCTGCACTGCTAAAGTGCCCCCCACAACCCCTGCACCCAGCAGGAGGTAATGCGTGCAGCAGCAATACGATTTAGAGCAGTGGCCCTCAAACGCGGCTCCATCACCAGCATCGGTGGCACCTGGGAACTTTTTGGGAACCACAGATGCTCGGGACCCACCCAGACCTACTACATCAGAAACTGTGTGGGTGGGGACCAGCAATCTGTGTTTCAAGCGTGAGAACCCAGTGGGAGGGTTCCTGACACATCACCACTCTGACCCTCGATGTCTTCATCTGTCAAGTGGGGAGACAGATCATCCTGTCCTACTGTGAGGACTAAATAAATAATACAGTGCACCCAGCTGTTATCCTTATTATTAGACAGAGACTAAATGTCCAGCAGTAAGAGATTTGCCAGTATAACGTAAACATTGGTGATTTGTTTGCCCTGTTGCTTACCAACTGTGCAAAATGCCTCCCTGCCCAGGACCTCCGTTTCCTCTACTGGAGCACACCCCGGAATCTTTTCCCATGCCCTTTGCCCATCAACTTGTCTGTTTTCTTTGTTTGTTTGTTTCAAGAGATGGGGTCTCACTATGTTGACCAGATTGGTCTTAAACTCTTGGCTTCAAGAAATCTTCCCCCCTAAGCCTCCCAAAGTGCCAGGACTACAGGTGTGAGCCACCGCACCTGGCCCTTTTTCTGGTTTTGGATGCTGTAGTGGGCACAGATGAATGTCCTGGCTCAGCCTCCCTCTCTACCTGCCTGGGTGCCTGCAAAGGCTTTTTAAGTGCCACCGACCTCACCCCCATGTGCAGTGTATCCTCTTCCTTTCAGCCTGAGGATCTTCCAAAACCTGTCCAACCTGAGTGTGTCATTCCACTGGTGAAAAACCTTTCCTCAGCTCCCACCACGGTAGGGTTAAAATTCCAAGCCCTGGCTGGATGTGGTGGTTCACCCACCCCTGTAATCCTAGCATTTTGGGAGGCCAAGGCGGGGCATCACTTGAGCTCAGAAGTTCAAGACCAGCCTGAGTAACATACAGAAACCCCATCTCTACCAAAAATAGAAAAAGTTACTTGGGCGTGGTGGCACGCAACTATGGTCCCAGCTACTTGCGAGGCTGAGGTGGGAGGATCGCTTGAGCCCTGGAGGTGGAGGGTACAGTGAGCTGAGATGGCACCACCGCACTCCAACCTTGGTGACAGAGTGAGACTACATCTCAAAAAAAAAAAAAAAAAAAATTCCAAGTCCTTATTGTGACACATAATTGCACCCTTGATCTCTGATGCTCCCTGACTCTTGCCTCTCTTTTCACTTACATCCTAGCCCTTCCAATCTAGCCAAGCAGAATTCTTTTTTCCTTTCTTTCTTTTGAGATGGAGTCTTGCTCTGTCACCCAGACTGGAGTACAGTGGCGCGATCTAGGCTCACCACAACCTCCGCCTCCCGGGTTCAAGCGATTCTCCTGCCTGAGCCTCTCAAGTAGCTGGGATTACAGGCATGCACCACCACACCCAGCTAATTTTTGTATTTTCAGTAGAGACGGGGTTTTACCACGTTGGCCAGGCTGGTCTTGAGCTCCTAGTCTCAGGTGATCTGCCTGCCTCAGCCTCCCAAAGTGCTGGGATTACAGGCAAGAGCCACTGCACCCAGCCTAGCCAAGCCAAATTCCAAGGGATTCCCAAACACCCACAAGCTCCCTCAACTGGCCCTTTGCACACGCCAGTTGCTCTACCAGGAGCACCCTCCCACCCCACCACCTCCAACCATATTCACCTGGCCAGAGCCTCGCATTCCTTAGACTTGAGCATCTCCTCTCCTCCCTGGATGCTAGCCCTGGAGCCCCAGGCTGAGTCAGGGACCACTCTCCCAGCCCCCACAACTCCCAGCACTTCCCTCCCTCAGAGCCCCCACTGTCCATCCTGCAGTTGTTGGTTTAACTGCCTGCCACCCACCTTCCATCTCTCCTCCAGGTCAGTGGTCAAGGTCTGTTTCTTTCTAGCTCAGCCCCTGGCACAACACCTGATTATTAAATGACAGAAAGCATGACGGAGAAATGGAAAGAAAATGGAGTTTCAACGCTTTAATCAACGGTCCAAGATCAGGCCTTGGTGGGTGGGGACAGAGACTGATCATGAAGGGGCACAAGGGAACTTCCTGGGGTCCTTGCAATGTTCTGTATCTTGACAGGGGTTCAAAGTATTCCTTTATCAAGACTCATCAAATGCTAACTTGAGATCAGCAATTTCACTGTATGTAAATTGTAAGCAAAAAACTCAGAACGGTAAACAGATCTTAAACTCTAGCTAATGATTTACTTGGAAGTGGGTGCGTGAAAGAATACTAATATATTTCGAAGGAAGTTTCAGATATCAAAAAAACTAGGTTCAGTGGCCCAAGCCTGTAATCCCAGTACTTTGGGAGGCTGAGGTGGGAGGATTGCTTGAGGCCAGGAGTTCAAGACCAGACTGGGCAACATAGGGAGCCCTCATGCCTATAAAAAATTAAAAAATTAGCCAAACACAGTAGTGTGCACCTGTAGGGTCCAATCTACTTGGGAGGCAGAAGTGGGAAGATCATTGGAGCCCAGGAGTTGGAGGCTGCAGTGAGCTATGATTGCACCACTGCACTCTAGTCTGTGAGACAGAGTGAGACCCTATCTCAAAAACAAAAAAGAAAACAAAAGTAGCCGGTTGGCTGGCTGATTAGCTATCTGGTTAGACAGACAGATATGTGACAAAGCAAGTTTAGCAAAATGTTAACTGTGGTTCTAGGTACCAACTATACGACTGCTCACTGTAGAATTCTTTCAACTTTTCTGTAGGTTTAAAAACGTTCATAGTAAAATACGGGGGGGAAAATATTACATATTATACAGACAGGACTAAAAATACCTCTTACTGCAAATGATCTGAGTAGCTTTCACTGAATGTTCCAAACCAGTGATTTGCAACCCTGAACTACCTGGAGATCTTGTTAAAATGAGTTTGACTTGGTAGGTTTGGGATGAGGCCTGAGACCCAGCATTTCTAGCAAACTTCCGGGGGATATCGAGCTCTTCCAACTGGTCCAAGGACCTCTGCTTTCAGCTGGGACCTAATAAATGATCTCCTTTGGCCTTGATCCCCTTATCTACAAGATCCTCCTCCCCCAAACCTAAACCACAGACTCAGTGCCAAAGAGAAAAAAGGCAGGAGACTGGGGTCCGGCCGGAGCCCTAGCAGTCTTGGTCAGCCCTGCCCAGGCTCCCAAAAGCCTCGGCAGCCCCAGAGCCAGAAGGACAGATGGGAGGAGCCCCACCAAGCAGCCAGGGCTGGAATAGACATCCGAGTCATGCAGTGGGAGCAGGGCCAGCTGGGGAGGATTGGCCGACTCAGTGACTCAGCACGAAGTCGCCTGGAGGAGCTGGCTCTGCCAGCTCCCACCCAGGCCCCGCCTGACCTGACCCCAGCTGCCCCAGGCCTTGGCTGATCACTCTGAGGACAGGCGACAGGCGATGGATGGCCTGCTGCTGCTCTGAGGATGGGAGAGCAGCAAGCCTGGACTCTCCCCATCTTCCTGGCTCCACTGTGATTCAATCCCTGAGAGTGATGGGAAGACAAGCAAAGAGGGTGTCCTGTTGTCCTCCTCCCCAGATCACAGGGCTCAGGTCTGGGACAGAGAGAGGAGGTGAAGCCAACAACAAATCGAGTTGCAAACCGTTTTCAAGAAGGGGCTGCTGAGGTCCCCAAAGGAAGAGCACCGAGACCAAAGCCACGAGTCTAGCTGATTCTCACAGGACCTGGTTCCCACCCTTCCTTGCCCCCATCTCAATTGCTAGGCTATGTTGCTAGGTAGTTATGTGGTTATTATGTTTGTTTGTTTGAGACAGGGTCTCAGTCTGTTGCCCAGACTGGAGCGATCTCGGCTCACTGCAACCTCTGCCTCCCGGGTACAAGCAATTCTCCTGCCTCTGCCTCCTAAATAGCGGGGATCACAGGTGCTCAACACCATGCACAGCTAATTTTTGTATTTTTAGTAGAGATGGGATTTCACCATGTTAGTCGGGCTGGTCTCAAACTCCTGACCTCAGGTGATCTACCTGTCTCGGCCTCCCAAAGTGCTGGGTTTATAGGTGTGAGCCACCACACCCGGCCTTGAACAAGATTTTTAAAAGCACTTAGCGTCACTGAATTGCACACTTAAAATGGTAAATCTTAGGTTACATATATTTAACCCCCCAAAATGCAACATTTTAAAAAAGAAAATAAGGCTCTTGACACCATGCCAAGCCTTCAGAACATGTGTGCATACATCAGTCCCCTTCCTCTTTCCTGCTGGTAATACTTGAACAGGATGAAGGCAGAGAAGCAGCTTAATCTCATGTCCTGTGAGGCCTCATGCACACTTCACCCTTATGCAAGACATAATATATGTGCCACATGTACTGAGCACCTCCCCATTTAACACAACAATAAAATTACCACTAAAGGCCCACCGTGTGCCTGGCTGTGTCTTAGGCACTGAGGTTACAAGGTGGATACTGCCATGTGAAGCCTCTAGCCTAACACAAAGCCATTATTTAGCCAAGACCCTTCCGTTCAGCAGTTACAACCAAGAGAAGTGACATGACTGTGCAGAACAGCCAATCGTGAGTTTGAATCTCTGCTCTACTACTCACATTGAGCAAGGCACTTATGTCTGCACTTCAGTTTGTCTGTAAAATGAGAAAAATAGTACCAAGTTCACCAGGACTGCTGTGAGAGTCAAGTGAGACACGCATATAAAGAACTTAGCATAGTGCTAGTCGGTACACAGCAAGCATCTAATAAATGTCGATTCCCGTCCTTGCCTTCCATAGGAAGAAAGAATGCCTGAAAATGGAAAGGGGACAAAAAAGGAAGCTAAAAAGTCATCAGAGCTAAAGAAATTCTTAGACCAGCGGTGGACAAACTTCTTCTGTAAAGGGCCAGATGGTAGGTATCTTAGACTTTGCGGGTGCTACAGTCTCTGTAGCAACTACACAACTCCACTGCTGCAGCTCCAGACATCTGAAGACACTATGTGATGAACGCGAGTGGCTGTGTTCCAATAAAACTTTATTTACAAAAACAGGCAGCAGGCCAGATTCGGCCCACGGGCTACTGGCTAACTCCTGGTCTAAACTCTAATCTGCAAAAAGGTAAATGGCAACCCCATGGGGTACCTGAACAGGAACCCAAAGGGAAGTTCAGGCTTCCTGGACAGAGAGTGTCAGCCAATCAAAGTGTTCTCTCCCGGACAGGTGCACAAATGTCAGAAATGCAGCAGCCTGCACACCCACATTTAACACCCTGCTGGATCTCACTGCACAAGAGGCAGACCACAGCCAGGCACCGTGGCTCAAGCCTGTAATCCCAGCACTTTGGGAGGCCAAAGTGGGCGGATCGCTTGAAGTCAGGAGATCGAGACCATCCTGGCCAACATGGTGAAACCCCATCTCTACTAAAAATACAAAAACTAGCTGGGCATGGTGGTGTGCGCCTGTAGTCCCAGTTACTCACGAGGCTGAGGCAGGAGAATTGCTTGAACCTTGGAGGCGGAGGCTGCAGAGCCAAGATCATGCCACTGCACTACATCCTTGGCGACAGAGCGAGACTCCAAAGAGACAAACCACAGTGTCTTCCACCATCTTGGAAGACCAGCAATGACACAGGAGGAGCCGGGGGAGATGAGACAGAAACAGAAAACAATGACTGGGGAGAAGAGTCAGGGTGTCCCAGCCCCACAACAGTGCAGCCTTTTAGCCGCCAGAGCTGAGAGCTTCATGTCACCCAGGGTGGCAGAGCAAATCCCAGGCCCAGGCTGCCAGGAACGCAGAAAGCACAAAAAAAGGTCCAAGTCAGATCTGTGAGTCACCCTGGTACACACACGCCCAGGGGAGAAGTGAAAGGGAATTTATCCAGATTCCCAAGGGAGATCAGAAATCAGAAAGTCCCTCCTTCAAAAAGCTTCCAGAACCATCCATGGCAAGAGAGCTCTTCCCAGGCTCCCAGAGGAAGCTCAATGGGTCAGGTGATCCCCACGCCAGCCAGGCAGCCCCAACCAGACTCTGTTTACCCTGAGCAATCCAAGGTCTGCAGCCACCCAGGTGAGGTGTGACTTGTTTTGTATAAATCCCAGTTCTAAAGAATGGCTCGGCCAGATGCGGTGGCTCACACCTGTAATCTCAACACTTTGGGAGGCCAAAGCGGGTGGATCACCTGAGGTCGGGAGTTCAAGAGTAGCCTGGCCAAGATGGTGAAGCCCCGTCTCTACTAAAAATACAAAAATTAGTCAAGCATGGTGATGGGCGCCTGTAATCCCGGCAACTCAGGAGGCTGAAGCAGAAGAATTGCTTGAACCCAGGAGGCAGGGTTGCAGTGGGCTGAGATCGTGCCACTGCATTCCAGCCTGGGCAACAAGAGCAAGAATCCATCTAAAACAAACAAACCAAAGACAAAAAAGAATAGCCCAACATTTGACAAACAGGGACACTCGACTGCCACACTCTTACACACACTGATACGCAATACATACAACAGCCACTGACTCATGAGCCCCTCTCTTCTGTGTCAGGCACCAGCCAGGGATCCAAAATGGGGTGACCCCTGGGCTCAAGCGATCCTCTAGCCTTGGCCTTTCAAAGTGCTGGGATTACAGGCATGAGTCACCATTGCCTTTGTGAACTTTATACATATGCAAGCACACACAACACAAAGACACACACACACATACATGAACATAAACACACTCACAAGCACACATTCACATATAAGCACATACACGCATATACATGCCTATGACTACCGAGACACACAAGCAAGCACATGCATGCATACATACACGTATACACAGATGCATAGGAATACATACACAGACGCGTGCACTTGCTCATTTCTCCAACCCAGCTCCCCTTTGGGCAAGGACATACCAACACGGGACTCCTCAGAACATACACTGGGACATGCATTTCTTTTTTCTTTTTTTTTTTTTGAGACAGAGTCTCATTCTGTCACCCTGGTTGGAGTGCAGTGGTGTGATCTCTGCTCACTGCAACCTCCACCTCCCAGGGTTAAGTGATTCTCCTGCCTCAGCCTCCTGACTAGCTGGGATTACAGGCATGCGCCACCACGCCTGGCTAATTTTTGTATTTTTAGCAGAGATGGCATTTCACCATGTTGTCTAAGCTGGTCTCGAACTCCTGAACTCAACTGATCTGCCTGCCTCAGCTTCCC